>NC_136410.1:45128233-45480733 GCF_051521515.1 Lactuca serriola
AATTTGTGATTCGTTTGAAAACCCTGGCTATCACCAGTATGTAAAATGTGTTTTGTTTGTCTGGGAAAATCCCTTATTTTCCATGGTTTGCGTGTGTTTGTTGCTTTAATGGTTTTGAAATCCTGAGGCATAAGTATTGCACTTATGTTATTAAAGCAATTGTTTATGAGAGGTATATTATTACGTAATAGAATCATACGATTGGTGAGTTTTATGACCATACTTAAACTTGATACGATAGGAAATGGACATCGATATCCTTTATGACATTTGTCCCCATAGACCTGTCAGTTCGACTGTAGCTAGCAGCAAGGTGCGGGATAGTCAGTCCCATATAGATCTATACACAAAAGCCATGCTTTCCCTCCAGGAAATTCTGATTCATAAGGGTAGTCCTCCACTTAGGTTATATTGTAAGCGCCCAAGGACGTGTCTCCCAATTAAGTTGACGACTTTACGAGTAATAATATATAAGTGTTCTGTCTTTTCGTATGAAAACCCGATGTATGTTTTGTAGAATAAAAATAATTATTTACTGTTGTACTCTCGTAGTAATGTTATAAACTAAATTTGTCATAGTTTATGTATTCAATCGTGTATGTAGTCCGTATCTATGAAATCGGTCATGAATTTCCCCAAACTATACATATTATATTTTGACTGTTATGTTTGTGAAATTGTTCTGAAAACTTATGCAATTAAGTTTAGTAAACGTCCCTTATGCTCCGCATAATACAAAGGGATAAAGAATCTAAATGCTTTAAGAGACTATTGATGTGTATAATTTTCATAAGTTTGACTTGTTGAAAACCTTTGTGTTTGGCTTGTATCCCCCCCCCCCCCTTGAAAACGTTTAAAAATCATAAAAGCATAGGGGTATGAACTCACTGTTTGATGTGGAATTTGAATGTAAGTCGATAGGAATGATGAGTGTCAATTGAAGCCTCGAACACGATCAGGTCCTATTTAACATATAGTAGCACATATATGTATTAGATCAGGGTATTTCCAGACTAAACATGACAGGAAACCACCCTAAAGACTTGGAAACACTTGAACTAAGTGTAGAAACCATATGTGGTCAAATGAGGAAGGTATATGACCACCCTAAGGGTGTGTACGACCATGGGTGTACGGCCCATGAGTGTACAGTCGTACACTCATGAAGGGATGTGTTTTTGAGGTGCTTCCAAGGTCCTTACTAGCATCCAAGAAGTGTTCTAGGTCCCATGCTTAGTGGTATTGCAAGTTTAAGGCCAAAAATAATCATCAAAGTGGGTGTATGGCCCTAAGGGTGTGTGTGCGGCCGTACAAAGGGGTGTGTGGCCGTACAGAGGGTGTGCGACTGTACACTCTTCATTTTCATGCCCAAAATGTCGATTTTTAGGTGCATCAATGCTAAGGTCATGTCCAACTTGAAGATAGGGGCCAAACTCACACTTTGGAGAGCCTTTAAGGTGTGTACGGCCACACTTATGAAGGTGTGCGGCCGTACACCTTCACAGGATGAAGAACAAGTGTTGAAACATGAAAATCAAGAGGTTCTTCAAGTATAACGAGCTAGGGGATGAATCACTTACGTTTTTGAAGCCTTTGGATTGTTCTTGGTTGAAGATTCTAGAGAGAGAAAGTAGTAGTGTGCAGCAAAAAGAAGAAACGAGTGAAAGAAAGGGGGTCTCCTCATATATATAGAGGCGGATGACCCACCACCCCGAGTGTGCGGTCATAGGGTGGGTGTGCGGCCGCACACCCATGTGTACGGCCGTACACTCCTCCTAAGAGGGTGTATGGCCTGAATGTTGTGCTATGACTTGGAATAACCCGACCTAGAACCCAAACTTTGATTGTATTAGGCTTAGAATGTTTTAACAAAGCCTTAAACGGAGTTAAAAGATGATAGGATCAAGTTTACCATTGATAGAACTAACCAATTGTACAAGATAGAAGTTTCGGGTTGTCACATCATCCCCCCATTAGAGGGAATTTCATCCCAAAATTCAAGAATAGAGATACCAATCATGGACTTGGAAAAAGATGGGGGTACTTCTGTTTCATTGAATCCTCACGCTCCCAAGTGAATTCAGGTCCCCGCTTGGCATTCCAGCGAACCTTCACTATCGGGATGCGATTTTGTTTTGTTTGACCTCCCGATCCATGATTTTGACTGGTTCTTCCACGGAGTGGAGGTTCTCATTGATTTCAATATCATCGAGAGGGATCATAAGGGTCTCGTCGGATAAACACTTCTTAAGATTCGAGACGTGGAAGACGGGATGGATGTTGCTAAGCTCTTGAGGTAAACGAAGTTTGTATGCTACGAGACCGATCCTAGCAAGGATCTCGAATGGTCCTATATATCTCGGGTTCAGCTTTCCATGCTTTCCAAAGCATATCATGCCTTTCCAGGGTGAGACATTCAGCAGAACACGGTCTCCAACCTGAAACTCCAAGGGTTTTCGTCGTTTATCGGCGTAGCTCTTTTATCTGTCTTGTGAGGCTTTCAGTCATTCTCGGATTTGTACATCTTTTCGGTGGTTTCATGGATGATTTTTGGGTCGGTGAGAGTGCTATCAGGGACTTTCCCCTTGGCTAGCTGCGTGTCACCCACCTCAGCCCAACACAGAGGAGATCTGCACTTACGGCCACAAAGAGCTTTGAACGGCGCAGCCTTGATACTGGTATGATAACTATTGTTGTAGGAGAACTCAACCAAGGGTAAATGGGCATCCCATGACTTACCGAAGTCGATGACACATGCTCTCAACATGTCTTCCAAGGTTTGGATGGTTCTCTCACTCTACCCATCTGTCTGAGGATGGTAAGTTGTGCTCATATCCAGATTAGTTCCAAGAGCTTTCTACAGTGACTGCCAAAATCTCGAGGTGAATCTGCTATCTCAATCGGAGATAATGGACACAGGCACACCGTGCAGTCGAACTATTTCCTGGATGTAGATTCGTGTGAGCTTTTCCATCTTGAAAGTTTCTTTGATTGGTAGGAAGTGAGCGGATTTTGTCAATCGGTCTACTATTACCCAAATGGTATCATACCCACTCGGAGATGTGGGTAATCTAGTGATAAAATCCATAGTAATCCTTTCCCACTTCCACTCACGTATCTTCGGCTGCTGAAGCAAACCTGAGGGCTTCTGATATTCGACCTTCACCTTGGCGCAAGTCAGACACTTGCCCACGAAGGTAGCGATCTCCGCTTTTATGTTTGGCCACCAATATAGTTTCTTGAGATCAAGGTACATCTTGTCCGAACCTGGGTGAACGGAGTATCTGGTCTTGTGAGCTTCGTTCATGACAACCTCTCTTTAACCATCGAACTTTGGGGTCCAGATTTGGTTCATGAAATAATAGACTCCGTCTCCCTTGATCTTTAAGTTCTTATCCATTCCTCTCAAGGTTTCATCCGCCAAGTTCTCTGTTTTTAGGGCTTCCAGCTAAGCCTCTCTGGTTTGTGCGGATAAGTGGGAATGGATGGTCATGGTTAGTGCTTTCACACTACTACATGAGTACTCTTTCCGGCTGAGGGCATCCACTACCACATTGGCCTTGCCGGGATCGTAGCGTATTTCGCACTCGTAATCACAGAGTAGCTCTACCCATCTCCGTTGTCTCATGTTCAACTCTTTCTGATCGAAGATATGTTGTAGGCTCTTGTGATTGGTAAAGACGGTGCACTTGGTTCCGTAGAGGTAATGTCTCCATATTTTCAATGTGAAGACCACTGCTCCTAATTCTAGATTGTGAGTTGTATAATTGACTTTGTGTGCCTTCAACTGTCTTGAGGCATAAGCAATAACCTTTCCCCGTTGCATGAGCACACAGCCTAGGACCTGATTGGATGCATCACAGTAGACAACGAAGTCCTTCGTCCCTTCGGGCAGAGACAGGATGGGTGCGCTGTATAGGGCCTGCTTCAATGTTTGGAACACAATGTCTTGCTTTTCACTCCAGCAAAAGGGTACACCCTTATGAGTCAGAGTGGTTAAGGGTTTGGCAATTCTGGAGAAATTTTGGATAAACATGCGATAATAGCCAGCAAGGCCCAAGAATTGACGGATTTATGTGGGCGTCTTCGGTGCTGACCAATTCTCTATCACTTTAATCTTGAAAGGGTCCATGTGTATACCTTCCTCTCTTACCACATGACCAAGGAAGGTTACCTTACGAATCCAGAATTCACACTTGAAGAATTTCACGTATAACTTCTCCGTCCTTAGCATTTCCAACACAAATCTCAAGTGTTGTATGTGATCTTCCTCACTTCTGGAATAGAAAAGTATATCGTCGATGAACACGATTATGAACTTGTCCAGGAAAGATCGGCACACCCGATTTATCAGGTCCATGAATACCGCCGATGCGTTGGTTAGACCGAAGGGCATTACTACGAACTCGTAGTGACCATATCGAGTCTAAAATGTTGTCTTATGAACATCACTCTCGTGGACTCGCAACTGATGGTACCTTGATCTTAAGTCGATCTTTGAGAAGTAACTGGCTCCTTGAAGTTGGTCGAAGAGGTTATCGATTCGAGGAAGGGGATAACAATTTTTGACGGTGAGCTTGTTTAATTCGCGGTAATCAATACACATTCGAAAAGATCCATCCTTCTTTTTCACAAATAAAATTGGGGCTCCCCAGGGTGACGAAGTCGGTCTGATGAAGCCTTTGTTAAGGAGCTCATTGAGCTAGTTGGATAACTCTTGCATTTCTACTGGCGCTAAGCGGTATGGAGATTTAGCTATGGGGGTAGTCGGGGATTAAGTCGATTCAGAACTCAACTTGGCGCTCGGGAGGAATTCCCAGAAGCTCTTCGGGAAAGACATCAGGAAAATTGCAGACTTCGGGGATGCTCTCGAGGTCCTTAACTTCCTGTTTCTCGTTAACCACATGGGCTAGGAATGCATGGCACTCCTTTCGCAGAAATTTTTAGGCATTGATGCACAAAATGATACGGAGGTTTGAGCTGAGTTTATCACTATAGATCATGAGGGTTTCGCCAGAGAGAAGATTGAGACATATCGCTTTTTTGTAACAAAGGATATCAGCATGATTGGGGATCAACCAATCCATGACGATGATGATATCGAAACTCTTTATGGAAACAGACATGAGATCGATTGGAAAGGAATGATCATTTAGGGTAAGGGTACAACCAATGAATATATTGTTAGTGCTCTCTTTCTCACCGTTAGCCATCTCAACGGTAAATGTTTCGGTTAAAGGTTGAGGTTTATGTTTGAGAAGATGTTTGAATGCATGACTAACAAAACTTCTCTCCACACCAGAATCAAAAAGGATGCATGCATAAGAGTTGTCGAGGGGGAACGTACCCAAAACGATGGTGGGTTCTGCAACTGCTTCCTCCTGACCCATTACTAGAACCCTCCCAGTGTTGCCAGCCGTTGTTGCCTTGGGGCAATTTCTCTTGTAATGCCCGACTTCTCCGCAGCCATAACAGGCTTGACCAATGTCAGCTCCAAGGGCCTGGTTAGTGGGTTGGACTTATGTCCTGAACCCTCGGGATGTGTGACCCTTCTTGCCACAGTTGTTGCAGAGCATTTCATGGCATGGGCCAGGTTTGTGATGGTAATTGCACTTGTCGCACCGAGGAAGGGTACCAGCATATCCACTGGTAGGTGATTGAGTGGCAGGAGCAGCGGCAGGAGTAGTAGCAGCGTGAACTGCCACCATTTGCTGTTTCTTGGAGGGCTCCTGCGAAGACTGACCCTTATGCTGCTTCCAGAACTTTCTTTTCCCACCACTCACTTTGGTTGGTTCGGGAGCGGCGGTTGCTGCATCGAGATCAACTCCGTGATCTATGAGAGTCTATGCTAGCCACTTGGCGCTATCAAAAGTGGTTGGCTTAGCAGCAAAGACATTCCTTTGAGTTGGGGGCGTCAATCCCCATATGTACCTCTCTATTTTCTTGCTTTCCGGGGTGACACTTCCCGGATAGAGGAGAGCCAGATCACATAATCTAGTTGTATAGGAGGCAATGTCGGAACCCTTCATCTTCAAGTTCCATAGCTCGCGCTCCAGTTTCTGTATCTCGCTCCTTGGGCAGTACTCAGCAAGCATGATCTCTTTCAAGCTCTCACAACCCATATCATTTGCTACAGGCAGATTAGGAATGATCATTAAAGTGGGTGTACGACCCTATGGGTGTGTGTGCGGCCGTACAGAGGGGTGTGCGGCCGTACAGAGGGGTGTGCGGCCGTACACTCTTCATTTTCATGCCCAAAATGTCGATTTTTAGGTGCATCAAGGCTAAGGTCATGTCCAACTTGAAGATAAGGGCCAAACTCACACTTTGGAGAGCCTTTAAGGTGTGTACGGCCACACTTATGAAGGTGTGCGGCCGTACACCTTCAAAGGATGAAGAACAAGTGTTGAAACATGAAAATCAAGAGGTTCTTCAAGTATAACGAGCTAGGGGATGAATCACTTATGTTTTTGAAGCCTTTTGAGTGTTTTTGGTTGAAGATTCAAGAGAGAGAAAGTAGTAGTGTGCAGCCAAAAGAAGAAAAGAGTGAAAGAAAGGGGGTCTCCGCATATATATAGAGGTAGGTGACCCACCACCCCGAGTGTGCGGTCATGGAGTGGGTGTGCGGCCGCACACTCATGTATACGGTCGTACACTCCTCCCAAGAGGGTGTATGGCCCGAATGTTGTGCTATGACTTGGAATAACCCGACCTAGAACCCAAATTTTGATTGTATTAGGCTTAGAACGCTTTAACAAACCCTTAAACGGAGTTAAAAGATGATAGAATCGATTTTAACATTGATAGAATTGACCACTTGTACAAGATAGAAGTTTCGGGTTGTCACAAATGTTGATACTCTCTTTTTCAAAATACTTGTATTCTCAGGGAACAGGTAGACAGGTACATTCCCAAGCTTTTGAGAAGACGGAGCAGTATAGAGTTGCGTCTTTTGGTTTTTGCTATATCTATTTTGGTGTCAATATTCAATGATTGAACACACATGTAAAACTATTATTTCTTTAATGCATTGGTTGTTGTACTTTGATTACTATGATGCATGTGTTATGATACTTAAACATGAAGTCATCCACCCCCGGACGTTTCCGCCATTTAGGTTTGGGGGTGTGAAAAAAGATGTTGGTTTGAGTACATTGATAGAGTTAATGAGTATTATTATAGGTTAAACCATGTAAATGGTTTAAGAATTGATGATTTCGGAATTTGATCAAACAGGAAATCAAGGAAGGACCTTTGGCAAGAGGAGAAATTATTGGAGTATCATCCTCATAAACCCTAGTTGAGGTGAGTTATTTCTCTCACTTTTCCTTATAATTATTATATGTTTAAATTTATATATACGAGAATTCGAGGCACTAAGTGAATGCCATCAAATGATGAGTTAATAATAGAGAATTAATATAAATAGATATTATATATTTGAGCATGTATGTATATGATTGGCATATATGTAAGAGATATACATATAAACATGTAGCAGAGCATGTGGTGAGCATACTTCCTTCAAGATTTATGATGATATATGAGTATTTTTTTTCTTTGGGATTGATGACGAGATATGAGTATTTTTCTTTCGGGGTTGATGATGAGATATGAGTATCTTTCATTCGGGATAGATGACGAGATATGAGTATCTTTCCTTCAAGATTGATGATAATATATGAGTATTTTTCCTTCAGTATTGATGATGAGATATGAGTATATTTCCTTTGGGGTTGATGATGAGATATGAGTATCTTTCCTTTGGGATTGATGATGAGATATGAGTATCTTCCCTTCGAGATAGATTATGAGATATGAGTATGCTTCCTTCGGGAACAATATTGAAATATGAATATACTCCCTTCGGAGATAAAATTGAGAAATGAGTATAATATCAAAGTTATTAGTGAAATCTTTAATTATATAAATAAATTTGGCTTTTATGTAAGGATATGTATTAAAGATATATAAAAATGTCAAAATAAATGATTACACCAATGAGAGTATTTTGGTCAATTTGTGTAATGGTCAAATCGATGAAAGTTTTTGATATTGATAAAAGATTAATGTAATCTTATAGTATAAATAAGTTTTTAATGGGAAGGACTTAATGCAGTGAGAGTGGGATAAGATGAGTGAGGGTAAATCAGAAAATTAAGGAGGTTGTTGAATTTGCAGTATTCACGACGTGAGACAGATGAGTTACGACATGAGAAAATATAATACCATTTTCTTCTGTAATAAAAACTTTTAGCAACGAATCAGAAATGACATACAACATAGAATACAAGATTAAATAAAGATGAAATATATAGAGTATGTGAGAGGGAGTATGAGATGAAATATATACATATATATGAAGCAAATAAGTTCAAGAAAGGATATATAGAGTGAGTGAGACATAACAGAAATAGGATATAATAAAGTACATTATTCTAAGTACATGTGAAATTAAATAGAGTATGAGAGATAGAATAGAGAGGAGATAAAGTCAAAGACAAAATCAAGATATGTGTAGAATATGTGATGAGTTGGACGAGTAACTATGACGAGAAATAATAATTATGAGAGAGAAAGTAATAAAAGATATGAGAATAACTCACCAGACCTAGGGTCTGATGTAGTAGGGATTTCTGTGTTTTTGCAGGTAAAAGTAATAGCAGTCGTGATACTAGAAGAGAAGACAGGAGCACAAAATCAAGAATTAGATTGTAGGACGTTATGTTGTATTCTTCATTTTATATAAATAGTTAAAATTTATATTGTTATTTGATTTAACCTGGGATATAAAAGTTTTATATTTTGAGCATATTTTCCGCATTAATAAATAAAATATTGATAATTCTTATAGATTAGATGTTTTAGATCGAGGGTGTCACATAATAACCCTTTACTTTCATTTAGATTAAATGAATTCCTAATACTATGTATCGATTTCATGATTAATGGATCTATGAATTTAGTTTTTGCTATAAATTTTGTTTGATAAATCTTAACCTATCAAGTTAAAGTTTTTATGTTTATTGCATTGCCTCAAGTTTTGTGTAGTTAAACTGCAGTTTATTGCATGAACTTGATTTACCTAGTTGTTTATAACCATTAAATTGTTAGAGGTAGAGATGATCATCTCCTAGTATAGGTAATAAGTTAGTTGCTTAATTGCGTTAGAGAGCAATATTTGACCATTATATTTGCTTGATTACTTGACTTGACCATATAATATTATTATATAGATATTATCATTTAGAGTCCAAATTACTTTTAAAATCAATTTAGTATCCTTAACTTGCATGATCATTGGGGTTAAAATTCATGAATTGACTTATACCGATTAGTCTG
The DNA here is from genome assembly GCF_051521515.1 of Lactuca serriola. Lineage (NCBI taxonomy): Eukaryota > Viridiplantae > Streptophyta > Magnoliopsida > Asterales > Asteraceae > Lactuca > Lactuca serriola. Next base: position 45,137,576 of record NC_136410.1, read on the forward strand.
CCATGATGACTAATAATTTTTTATTTGGTAACTAACTGAATTAATCCATTGTCTTGAAATTAACCATAGGAAAAGGAGGGATTCGAAGCTAAACGGAAGTATCTTTTATACTTGGATAAAAATCATTTTTTTCTAGTTGTTTACTTTTGTTTCCGAGTGATTAATTAAGCGTTTTAATTTAAGTCTTTCTGAACTAGTAAAATCAAATAAAAACCTCTTTAAAGTTTGTTTCCTAGGTTAATTATTAATGATTTCGTTCCCTACATTCGACTCCTACTTACTTTACAATACTATTACACGACTAGGTACACTGCCTATTGTGTTTTAATTGAGTTAAATAATTAGGATATAAATCTAAAGCTTTTAAAGTGATTATATAAAACATATCACGACCCCTTCGAATACGAATACTACTGATCCACTAAGAAACGAGTAATCCATCTATAATAACTCAAATGGTAACAATATTCCTGAAACGTAGGGGTGCAAACGAGCCGAGCTGAGCCCGAGCCTGGCCAGGCTCGGCTCGGGGTTGTTTAAGTTATATAAGGCTCGAGCTCGAGCTCGGCTCGATTCGAGCTTTCTTGTACCGAGCTCGGCTCGAGCTCGTAAAGAATTATACAAGCTCGGCTCGGGCTCGAGCTCGACTCGTTTTTTATCTGACGTGTCTAAATAAGCTTAAACTCGGCTCGAGCTCGTTAAGAAGCTCGTTTACTAATACCCTAAATCCATAATTCCCCTAATATGTTTTTATTTTAATATATTTAAATAATATTATATTATATTACAAAAAGGCTCGTTTAGGCTCGCGAGCCTAATCAAGCTTAATGACATAGGCTTGAGCTCGAGCTCGTTTAATAAACGAGCTTAATATTAAGCTCGAGCTCGGCTCGGGCTCGTTTAAAATCAATTTCGAGTCGAGCATTTAATGATCCGATTTCGAGTAGCTCGCGAGTAGCTTGGCTCGTTAGCACCCCTACTGAAACGTGCTCAAAAGGCTTCAAGTGCTCGCTTGACTTTTTGACAATTTAGTACTATTGTATACAAGTAAAGCATACAACCCACTGACTCACAATCTAACATTTTTTCGCCAGACACATAGTCTCACACTGTTCCGTCCGCACCTAAAGGCTCACGACCTCGCACTGATCTGACATACTAATAGTTAGGGGTGTCAATTTATGACACGATACGACAAAAATACACGACACGAAACGAAATTGGGATGAAATCAAAATTCGAATTCGTTTTCGTGTCGTGTTCGTGTCAAGTATAAAAAACACGCTGTCGTGTCGTGTCGTGTTTACAAATCCACACGAAATTGACACGATTGAGCATGTGTTTGTCGTGTTTTTCGTGTTTGTTGTTTTTATCGTGTTATATATGATTAAATATGAATTAAATAAAATAACAGTTATGTAATATTATCTTTGTCGTGTCGAGTCGTGTTGTCGTTTTTTAATTGGTTCATTTTCGTGTTAGTGAAAAAAAACACGACATCGTATCGTGTCGTGTTTGTGTTACAAAAAACATTGTCGTGTCGTGTCGTGTCAGACAAAAACACGACACGACGGCCCGATTTGACAAGCCTACTAATAGTCTCAGACATTTGTACTCTAACAATAGTCTCCCTAACAATGATCGGGTCTCATCCGCATAATACATACCAACACATGCTCACGATCCCATCATGACGTTATCCTCTTTTTGCGCCTGAGGACTCACATAACAACATCGTTCTTACCAACATCCCATTTCAGGTTAGTAGGCTTACATCAAAACATCGTTCTTGCCATCATCCCACTTACACAAAGATAGACTACACTAACAAGAACATAAATAGGGCCACAGAAAACATAGATAAACTTCATTAAATTTTTGGATAATACCTCAAAAATCCCAATCCAAAATCAAACAAAAACATTCAAGGGATCCTTAACAGAATCCTCGATCTGAGCCTATCCAACCACCACTAACGTTTGAGTCATACTTGATAACCTCGAATTCTTCTTGTAGCGCCAAAACGTAGTTCATCCAATACTTATCGTATTTGGACTTGCTTCAGCTTGATTGTTTTCCATGGAACCAATCCAATTTTTATTCACCATTAAAGAGGAGAAGGAAGTACGTTGTCTGTTAGAGAATAGTTATTTTTTGTAACAGTGGAATACTATGAGGATTTGGAGATTAGAAGCCGAACCCAAATAAATAAATAAATAAATCGACTCTGATGTGTACTGGGGAAGCTGTTGATCACACAAGCTTTTTTTTTTTAATTGTCATTCTAGCCTTCTAGGGATGAGTCAATTCCTCATTTAAAAAAAAAAAAAAAAAAAAAAAAAAAAAAAAAAAAAACTTTTGAGTAATTCATATGGAGCAATTCATAAACCATGTTACAATAATTAAATAAGGGGTGTTTGAACGGCCTTTCTTTATCATCTTATTTATACATTTTTGGGTGAGCCATATCATTCAATTTCAACATTTTGTTTTGTAGAATTAATTAATAATTCAATAAAAGCTTCGTAACATTAATTAATAATTCAATATCATTATATATATATTTTAAACTTATGTTGATATCTATAAACGAAATTAAGGTGAAAATGGTTTTCGGTCCGGTCCGAGTTGAAATCCATATTCCAGGTCGGTCCGGTCCAAACTCAAAACCCGGTTAGTGGGTAAAAATAAAACCCAAAACTGGCCTACTAATATGAACATCCGGTCCGGTCCGGGTCCAGTCTCGTTCTTTTCGGTTTGGTCCGGTCCAACTGGTCGTATGCTCATCCCTAGAAATGTTCGCCCTCAAGATTTGGCGTCACTATCGTTATGGGGTCCGGTGTACCATATACACGGATCACAAGAGCCTGAAGTACTTGATGGATCAGCCCAACTTGAATATGCGACAGAGGAGATGGCTGGATATGGTAAAGGATTATGATTGCGAGATCCTGTACCACCCGGGAAAAGCCAACGTGGTGGTCGATGCCTTGAGTCGTAGGGCGGAGAGTGTTCCGATGCGTGACATTTGTATGAGGTTGACAGTGATGACTCCGGTGTTGGACACCATTCGAGGAGCTCGGGAATCGGAAGATCAAGGTTTTGAGGAACAAGGAAGTGCCTCTGGTTTTGGTTCAGTGGCATCGGAAGGGGTCTGAGATGACTTGGGAGTCAGAGTCGGAGATGTGAGGGCAACATCCAGGGTTGTTCGAGGAATGAGACTTCGGGGGCGAAGTCTGGTTCGAGTGGGGGAGAATTGTAACACCCCGAGATTCAGGTATACTTCTTTCATCCTTGTTCTTTGTGATTGGTCATGTTTAGTCCTTGAGTGAATTTTTATTTAGCAAGTGAGTACGTTGGGCGTACCATAGGGGTACGCTGCGCATACTCAAGCGCTTAAAATGGACGCGTTGTTGCCAAGGTACGTTGGGCGTACCCGGCCCAGGTGCAAAACCCTAATTCCGTTTTGTGCACTATTTAAAGGGTGCTAAGGCTCATTTCTCAGCCTCCATATCTGTGAGTGAAACCCTAAAAGAGAGCCCCCATCGTCCTTAGTATATGAGAGTGTTGATTTGAGCTTTTTGTGCCTTGGTGACTTAATGAAGAAGAAGGAAAGGAGTTCTTGGAAGCTAAAGCTTGAGGTACCATTTTGGATCTGAGATCTACAGAGCAAGGGACTACACTTAGAGGTATAAAGTTCAAAACTTTCCTCTTCTTTTGATTGTTGTTGCATGTGCTTTCGCTATGGCTAAAAACCCCAAAGGTGGAGACTTTATGAGTGTAAAGTGCTCCATGGTCCGAGATCTGTCCCCATTCAGTGCTATTAGTGATTTAGAGCCATAAAGCTTCCATCTTTAGTGATTAGTTTGAGGTCATGCTTGAGTATAAGCCTTCTAGAGTTAAAGGATGAAACATTGAGAGAGTTGGTGACTTATCCAGCCATGCAAAGGCATAAAGTCATCAACTTTATGGATTAAGAGGCTTAGATGTGGTCAGATCTAAAAATTCGACATGAGTCTTAACTGTTTAAGACCTAAAGAGTTAAGGTGCTGAAGCTGGGAGTACGCTGGGCGTAATCCCAGTACGCGCCGCGTACTGGGTGGCGTTCCCCGATCCTGAAAGGCAGCCGAGTACGCCCAGCGTACACATCTGGTACGCGCAGCGTAACCCGGAAAGTTGACTTTTAGGGTATGGTCTATTGTGGGGCTTTTGAGTTATGAGAGGGGTAAAATGGTCTTTTACCCTTCTGAGAGTGTCATAAGAGGACATAGTCTAGCCTTTGAGAGTTGTAATAATTAGGGTATTTATTTTGATTAGGCGGAGGTTAGACCAGCGTTACCGAGTCAGAGATTACCGAGATACCCGAGGTGAGTCTTCTCACTATACTTTACCTAGTGTGGTAACAGAGTTATGTGATAGAGTATTTTAGAGTTATATGCCAGTGTAATTGCATGTTATTTATGTGCTATGATTTATTGTGATATGTGTTATGTATGATTCAGAGTTACAGAGTTAGGACCTTCGGGTCCACAGAGTTAGGACTTTCGGATCCACAGAGTTAGGGCCAGAGGGCCCATAGTGAGTTAGGGCTGGAGGGCCCCACTAAGACACATAGACCTGAGGGTCAACAGAGTTACAGCCTCGAGTGGCTATTATGTGTTAGAGTGGTATTTTGGGGAACTCACTAAGCATTTATGCTTACAGTGTTATGTGTTATGTGTTTCAGGTACCAGCGATGATCGCGGGAAGGCTCCGGCATGATTCGTACACACACACACACACACACACACCGGAGTTTATGTATTTTGATCTTGGGTTTTGTACTGATACAATGTTGACACGCTGTTTTAATTATGATTGCAAATGATATTTTATGGTTTCCAAAAGTGAAAAATTGTTCAAATTTTTACGGTGTTACAAGTTGGTATCAGAGCCTTGGTTTGAGGGATTCGGATGCATCTTCGGGCATATCTGAACTCAAACTGGGGATTTGAGAAAACTTTAGTAATAAAAATAATATTTTTGAAAAAGAGTAAAAAGAGTCTTGAGACAAACAGAGCAGAGCCGTGTGTACGATCAGCCAGCGCCCGAACGGTGATTTCCCAGAATACCCTCATAATAAGTAATTATCAGATATGTTATGTATGCTATATGATGAGTTACGATATGCATGCTAGAGTAGACTAGGTATTCTTATTAGGACTAGAGTGGCCTGATATATGATGCCTTAGTCTAGGGGTTTTGCTGCTAGAGATGCTTAAGAGTGATTTAGATAGCAGCGAGGTGCTTATGAGAGATTTGCTAGTGAGTAGCACATGATAGAGAGTAGAGTACTTGGGATTTGGGGCTCAAGGAGGAGGACTTGGGATGAATGCCAATGCGGTATGGACGGTAGTATTGGGCCCGTACTACTGAAGATATCGGGTTGGTGCGCAGTCCAAGTAAGAATCCTTAGGGCACTAAGGAACAAGTGGGGTGGGGTAATCGAGTGTGAGTATACTCGAGTGAGTCCCTGATATTTATTCTTGTGTTGTATTTCAGAGAGAAGGAGATCATGGTTGGGACGCGCCACACACCAGGGACCAGCAGTTCGAGTGATGAGGAGATCCGTAGGATCATCCAGGAGGAGGTGGCTGCGGCCATCAAGGCAGAGATACCAGAGATGTTCGGGTCTATCAAGACCACTCTGATGGAGACATTTGATGAGAGATATGTTGCTCTTTCTGAGGCTACTGTTGTTGCGGCCACTGCAGCTATAGCTGCGACTAGGCCGCAGGGTGGTGATACGTTGCTGTTCCGAGAGTTCAGCAACACAAAACCACCAGAGTTTGACGGGACCCAGGACCCGATCGCGGCGATGAGATGGATTTCAGACATAGAGGGGTGTTTCTTTACTTGCTCATCTCCAGAGCATTTGAGAGTCCGGTTCGTGCTGAACCAGCTTCGCTTGGGAGCGAATGACTGGTGGAAGTTTGTGACTGTGCATTTTACGTCTGCTGAGCTTGCTGCGGTGACCTGGGAGAGGTTCACCGCTATGTTCCGAGATGAGTACATTCCCCAGGTGGAGACGGAGCATTTGGCCCAGGAGTTTCTGACCCTCAAGCAGGGTACTGAGTCTGTTACGGTGATCACGAGGATGTTCCATGAGCGGGCGATGTTCTGCCCAGAGCACGTGTCCTCCGAGCAGGCACGTATGAGCCGATATTTGAGCATTTTGAGGAGGGATATACGTTAGTTCGTGGCAAACTCGACGTACTGGACATTTGCCGAGCTTCAGGCAAATGCCCGGAAGAGGGAGATAGAGCTGGAGACCCAAGCCAGGGAGGAGGCTGAGTCTCAGGGAAAGGATCGGCGGCCGGCTCAGTCTCAGCCAACAGCCAAGCGGGCCAAACCCGCTGATTCGAGATCTGGGAACCAGAAGGGCCACACTTGTGGCAAGTGCGGCAAGAGCCACGATGGGATATGCAGAGCAGGGTCTTGCTACAAGTGTGGCAAGGAGGGGCACATGGACAAGGATTGCCCCAAGGGTTTTTCAGTCTGTTTTCATTGCAACCAGACTGGACACCGGAAGGCAGAGTGTCAACAGTTGCGGGGGTCAACACAGGGAGCATTTCCAGGATCAGCCCCTGCTGCGATGAGAGCTGCGAATGTTCAGTCTGCGAAGGTTGAGGCACCGAAGGCACGCAGGAGAGCCTTCCAGTTGACTGCGGAGGAGGTCTGCGCAGCACCCGATGTCGTGGCCGGTATGTACTCTTTCATGTATTCTTTTGTATTCTGTGATATTGTGCTTATATTATGTTATGCGTAGCTACCTTCCTTGTGAATTTTGTACCTGCTCTAGTGTTATTTGACTCGGGTGCGAGTCAATCTTTTGTATCGTTGGCCTTTAGCTGACACATCAGTATTAGTCGAGAGGTGTTGAGTCGACCTCTGAGAGTTTCCATAGCGGATGAGAGAGAGGTGTATGCCACCGAGGTGATTCGTGGTTATGTACTCGAGATTTTCGGGGTTGAGTTTCCGATAGATTTGGTCCCTATTGCGATGGGGGATGTCTGTGTCATCATGGGCATGGACTGGTTGAGCAGATTTGGAGCGATCATCGACTGCGAGCGACAGCTGGTGACCATGAGAGACCCTAGTGGGGGAGTTCTTACGGTGTACGGTGAGGGTACACGTTCCGGTTCAACGTTTTGCTCAGCTGCCAGGGCGAGGCAGAGTCTTCAGCAGGGATGTAAGGAATTCATAGCATATGTGATGGACGCGAGGGTTGAGACGGAGAGACCGAGGTTTGTGGGAGAGGTTCCGATAGTGTGTGAGTTCCCGGATGTATTTCCGGAGGAGTTGCCGGGCGTACCTCCTGTGAGGCAGGTGGAGTTCAGTATCGATTTGGTTCCGGGGGCCGCGCCTATCGCCAAGGAGCCCTATCGCCTTGCGCCTCCAGAGATGCAGGAGTTATACTCGCAGCTTCAGGAGCTGCTGGGAAAGGGGTTTATTCGGCCGAGTAGTTCGTCGTGGGGAGCTCCTATCCTTTTTGTCAAGAAAAAGGATGGTTCACACCGGATGTGCATTGATTACCGGGAGTTGAACAAATTGATGGTCAAGAACCGTTACCCGTTGCCGAGGATTGACGATTTGTTCGATCAGTTGCAGGGAGCATCTTGGTTTTCCAAGATCGACTTGAGGTCTGGATATCATCAGGTGAGGGTGCGAGACGAGGATATCCAGAAGACTGCGTTTAGGACTCGTTACGGGCATTACGAGTTCGTGGTGATGCCTTTCGGGCTCACTAACGCACCAGCGGTGTTCATGGATCTCATGAACAGGGTGTGTAGACCGATGTTGGATCGCTCGGTGATCATATTCATCGACGACATTTTGGTGTATTCGAGATCTAGAGAGCAGCATGAGGAGCATTTGAGGGAGATCCTAGGGGTCTTGAGATCGGAGAGGCTTTATGCCAAGTTCTCCAAGTGTGATTTCTGGTTACGAGAGGTCCAGTTCCTGGGACATCTCGTTAACCAGAAAGGGATATTGGTCGACCCGGCCAAAATTAAGGCGGTGATGAGTTGGGAGGTGCCAAGGTCACCCACGGAGATCAGGAGTTTTCTAGGACTAGCAGGCTATTATCGGAGATTCATCAGGGCTTTCTCCAAGATCGTCGTGCCACTCATTAAGTTAACCCGGAAGGGTGTAGTTTTTGCTTGGGGTCCAGAGCAGCCGGCCTCCTTCCAGACACTTCGCCAGAGATTATGCGAAGCCCCGGTGTTAGCCCTTCCGGAGGGAATGGAGGATTTTGTGGTATATTGCGACGCGTCGATATCAGGGTTGGGAGCAGTACTTATGCAGAGAGGCCATGTGATAGCGTATGCATCGAGGCAGCTGAAGCCTCATGAGGCGAGGTACCCTACCCATGATTTAGAGTTGGGGGCAGTAATGTTCGCCCTCAAGATTTGGCGTCACTATCGTTATGGGGTCCGGTGTACCATATACACGGATCACAAGAGCCTGAAGTACTTGATGGATCAGCCCAACCTGAATATGCGACAGAGGAGATGGCTGGATATGGTAAAGGATTATGATTGCGAGATCCTGTACCACCCGGGAAAAGCCAACGTGGTGGCCGATGCCTTGAGTCGTAGGGCGGAGAGTGTTCCGATGCGTGACGTTTGTATGAGGTTGACAGTGATGACTCCGGTGTTGGACACCATTCGAGGAGCTCAGGGATCGGAAGATCAAGGTTTTGAGGAACAAGGAAGTGCCTCTGGTTTTGGTTCAGTGGCAACATCGGAAGGGGTCCGAGATGACTTGGGAGTCAGAGTCGGAGATGTGAGGGCAACATCTAGGGTTGTTCGAGGAATGAGACTTCGGGGGCGAAGTCTGGTTCGAGTGGGGGAGAATTGTAACACCCCGAGATTCAGGTATACTTCTTTCATCCTTGTTCTTTGTGATTGGTCATGTTTAGTCCTTGAGTGAATTTTTATTTAGCAAGTGAGTACGTTGGGCGTACCATAGGGGTACGCTGCGCATACTCAAGCGCTTAAAATGGACGCGTTGTTGCCAAGGTACGTTGGGCGTACCAAGAGTTACGCCGGGCGTACCCGGCCCAGGTGCAAAACCCTAATTCCGTTTTGTGCACTATTTAAAGGGTGCTAAGGCTCATTTCTCAGCCTCCATATCTGTGAGTGAAACCCTAAAAGAGAGCCCCCATCGTCCTTAGTATGTGAGAGTGTTGATTTGAGCTTTTTGTGCCTTGGTGACTTAATGAAGAAGAAGGAAAGGAGTTCTTGGAAGCTAAAGCTTGAGGTACCATTTTGGATCTGAGATCTACAGAGCAAGGGACTACACTTAGAGGTATAAAGTTCAAAACTTTCCTCTTCTTTTGATTGTTGTTGCATGTGCTTTCGCTATGGATAAAAACCCCAAAGGTGGAGACTTTATGAGTGTAAAGTGCTCCATGGTCCGAGATCTGTCCCCATTCAGTGCTATTAGTGATTTAGAGCCATAAAGCTTCCATCTTTAGTGATTAGTTTGAGGTCATGCTTGAGTATAAGCCTTCTAGAGTTAAAGGATGAAACATTGAGAGAGTTGGTGACTTATCCAGCCATGCAAAGGCATAAAGTCATCAACTTTATGGATTAAGAGGCTTAGATGTGGTCAGATCTAAAAATTCGACATGAGTCTTAACTGTTTAAGACCTAAAGAGTTAAGGTGCTGAAGCTGGGAGTACGCTGGGCGTAATCCCAGTACGCGCCGCGTACTGGGTGGCGTTCCCCGATCCTGAAAGGCAGCCGAGTACGCCCAGCGTACACATCTGGTACGCGCAGCGTAACCCGGAAAGTTGACTTTTAGGGTATGGTCTATTGTGGGGCTTTTGAGTTATGAGAGGGGTAAAATGGTCTTTTACCCTTCTGAGAGTGTCATAAGAGGACATAGTCTAGCCTTTGAGAGTTGTAATAATTAGGGTATTTATTTTGATTAGGCGGAGGTTAGACCAGCGTTACCGAGTCAGAGATTACCGAGATACCCGAGGTGAGTCTTCTCACTATACTTTACCTAGTGTGGTAACAGAGTTATGTGATAGAGTATTTTAGAGTTATATGCCAGTGTAATTGCATGTTATTTATGTGCTATGATTTATTGTGATATGTGTTATGTATGATTCAGAGTTACAGAGTTAGGACCTTCGGGTCCACAGAGTTAGGACTTTCGGATCCACAGAGTTAGGGCCAGAGGGCCCATAGTGAGTTAGGGCTGGAGGGCCCCACTAAGACACATAGACCTGAGGGTCAACAGAGTTACAGCCTCGAGTGGCTATTATGTGTTAGAGTGGTATTTTGGGGAACTCACTAAGCATTTATGCTTACAGTGTTATGTGTTATGTGTTTCAGGTACCAGCGATGATCGCGGGAAGGCTCCGGCATGATTCGTACACACACACACACACACACACACCGGAGTTTATGTATTTTGATCTTGGGTTTTGTACTGATACAATGTTGACACACTGTTTTAATTATGATTGCAAATGATATTTTATGGTTTCCAAAAGTGAAAAATTGTTCAAATTTTTACGGTGTTACAAGAATCGTATGGTTGAGTTTTGTCGCCTTTTTGGTTTTGTCAATAACATTATCAGCACTAAATAAAGATCTGATATCCCTTGGATTCAAACAAGTGAACCCACACCAGCTGGGAATTCTATTCCAAACCTCAATTACAAAGATGCATCCCAATAATAAGTGCAAAAAGAATCTTCCCCTATATGACAAAAACAACATGTGGATTGTATTGATGTGATACCCTTTTTGATAAGATTTACTGTTGTGGGTATTTTATCTTGCCAAAGCTTACAACAAAAAGTGTTGATTTTAAGCGGGACCAAATTCAACCATGGAAAATGCATAGCTTTCGGATTTGAGAACATGCTAGATGCTAGATTTCGCAGGGACTCCACATCGAAATTGTTCGATTTTTCTCATTTCCACTCCCACAAGTCATCAGCTTCACTTAAACTAGTATTCGCAATAAAGAAAGCATCGCAGAAAATTGTTGCATTTCTACCGGCGTCCTTGGTTCTCGAATCCAATCCCATCTCTAAGTCACTCCGTTGTCCGGCAATAGGTACCTGTCACTAACAACACAAAATTTTGCATTTTCAAGTGCAAAAATGTTAGGAAATAACTCCTTGAACGGTTGGTTGCATCTCCACTTATCGAGCCAAAAATGACACTTGCTTCTACTTCTGATTCTTCTACCAAATAGAGCATGCAAGTCGATATTAAATGATTTAAAATCGACCTCAATTTTCGTGATTTCTTTCCAATTTCCAAAGTAGCTCGACCTTGCCATTTTTGAAGAGTATTTGTGAATGGAGCCACCGACATTGCACCATAAGGCATCCGAATCTGTTTTGAGACACCACCACCATTTGACAAGTAATGGTAAATTCATGATTCTTAGGCAAGATACATTGAGACCGCCTCTACTTTTTGGAGTTAAGACTTTGTTCCATGAAACCCAACATATTTTCCTACTATCTCCTTTTCCGATCCAAAGACATTGTCTTCGAATTTTTTCGAGATTTTCAATGACCATCAAAGGGGCTTTATATAGGGAAACATAGTAAAGAGGTAGACTACTTAGGACAGAATTAAGCAAAGTGAGCCTCCCATCAAAAGAGAGGTTTCTAGCCTTCCAAGCATTGAGTTTGTTTTTAATTTTTTCCACAACCGGTTTCCAAGATTTTATCAGATTCATGTTAGCCCCAACCGAAAGGCCAAGATAAGAGAAGGGAGGTGAAGCAACCTCGCATTTCAAGAGGAAGGCCACATTGGAGACCTCATTATTTGGGACTCCGAGTCCAAAAACTTTACTTTTGCTATAACTGACTTTCAAGCCCGATGCCAAGTAAAAACAACGAAGAATACGAGATATAGATTTAGAGCATTAGAAATCGACCAATCACCAATGAACATAACATCATTAGCGTATAGTAATTGAGAAATATTTGGTCCATTGAGGGGGAGTCTAATACCAACAAAGATGCGTGATTGTTTAGCTTCTCGAATTGCAATATGTAAGCCTTACATAGCAAGGATGAATAAAAAAGGAGAGAGGGGATCCCCTTGTCTCACACCCCTTTGGATCTAAAATTTCGTAGTTGCAGAACCATTTACAAGAATAGATGATCGGGTTGATTTTAAACAACCCATGATCCAAGCTCGTCATTTATTTCCAAACCCCATTTGTGCCATCATCGAATCTAGAAACTTCCAATTTAGTGAGTCAAAGGCTTTTTTGAAATCTATTTTAAACAACGTGACATTTATCTTTGTTTTTTCGCCCAAGTACCTATCGTTAATTATCAAAGGACCACCTTCCTTCAACATATACCGGTACATTGGAAAAACTATTTTTATTTTTAAAACAAATTAAAATTACATGAACGAAGCATGAGTAGTTGAGTACTATAAACCAATGTTTTAAAAACCGGTTTGAACCGGTTGAACCGGGAACCGGGAGAGGGAACGGTTCAACTATCACCGGGTTTACATTGATTTCTGAACCGGATTGAACCGGCCGGTTTTTAGAAAAAAACCAGTTGAACCGGTCAAAATAAACCGGTTGAACCGGTTAAACCGAATAAAAACACACGAAAAAAAAAACCATTTACATTATAAACTTTGGTGATTTTTTTTCAAATCTATTTAGTTTTCTCTAAATAAAAACATATGATAAATGTTATAGATTCATTTGATGTGTTTGTATTCATCAAAAACTATATTTCGTTTCAGTATTATACTTTATTTTCTTTTTGACTTATATGGATTGATGTAAAACACTAAAATCTATGGTTAAGTGTTATTTTAATGTATTTGGATTTATCTACAATTTATTTTTATGTGTATTTTTAATGTTTGAACTTGTAAACATTAAATTCATAATTTTTATATGTATGTATGTGTAGGAAAATAGAAAAAACATGAAAATATAGAAACCGGTTCATCCGACGGTCGAACCGGTTAAACCGGTTGAACCAGGAACCAGTCACCATACCGGTTCAACTAAAAAATCGGTTTTTAAAACATTGCTATAAACCGTAGTAACAAGTTACTATTATTACAAAATTGGCATCATGTGTACCGTAAGTATTATTAATTTTTAATAATATTGTACTTTATGATTAATTCGAGTTATTTAGTATAAACTTTTATTATAATTTTATTACGTAATAATCGATATAAATTCGAATATTCACTGATATTGTTTTATTTTTATCTACATAATATGTAAATTTGCCTGAATCACACACAATTTAGAATATTTCAATCTTAGATTTTGTTTTTTTATTGTTATAAAATATGTTTTTTTCTTTATATGGCTAAATTTGCCTGAATCACACACACAGTTTAGAATATTTCAATCTTAAATTCTGTTTTTTGTTGTTATAAAATATGTTTTTTTCGTTATATCGCTATAAAATACTTTGTATATCACGTATCAAAATATGAAATGTATGGACGTAAAATCTAGGAAGTTTTAATATAATATATAATTTTCCAATTAACCTATTATCTTAACTAGATTATGACCCGCGTTAAACGCGGGGAACATAAATTAAATACATATTACATTAATAGGTGAAATTGTCTTAGGTGAAATTTTAATAAAAAAATATTAGTTAGATTCATTTTTAGACTTTTTAAACCAAAATTATTAAATAAAAATATTTAATATTTATATTAGAGCAATTTGGTTTTTTAATATATTAATTTTTAACATAAATGATTCACGTAATCTTTGTTTTATCACAACATCATGTGACTTCTTGATTAAAACATGTTTGTAGTAGCTTTATGAATTGACTTTGTTCGGTGTACCAACCTCCATGGAGGCTCACATGACTCTTTTCATATTGGCCCTGTAAAACCAAAAGCAACAATAAGTTGTTATATGTACCAGCAACATTAAATTATGCAAAGAAATTCGATAAACATTACAGTTTAAGTGTATTGTCATAACCATAAACATCAAATTCATATATTTTAATTTGGTAAATTTATAAAATATTTTTTCCTTATAAGAATTAAAATATGATTTTCCAGGCTACACCTAATCACATATACATATCTTTTGATCAAAGAAATTATTACAAGAAAACAAATATGTTATGAACAAAAATATAATATTAGTTTCATAATTTGTTTTTGGTCCGTTCCACGAGTTTTGCCATCATATGTTAAAACGACTGTTATGACTTTCTCTTGACAAACATAGGTCAACATATTAAAAAAAAACTAATACAAATGATATAATTTTGTTTCTATAACTAAATAAATGAAACTAATATACTTAAAATAGATTGATTAATTTTTTTCATGATATTTCAACATGAATACAGTAATAACAAGTAATAATAACAAAGTAAATACAAGAAATTGTAGAAAAAGAAGGAGAACAGGGTAAACAAAGAACCTAGAAAAAAGAATTATTGAATAAGACCGCTGAAGAAGAACATTGTAAATCATAGGACTCAATCCAAAATCGTAAGAAGAACAACTTCAATGTAATCGTATATATAGGTTGTTTTTCAATAAGGAAATAATTATCTTCCAAAAAAATGGGATCCTAAAATATTATCTTGGAGATTTTCAATTATCCATCTGAAAAAAAATGATATCATTTATATTGAATCAAAATATCAAATTAATTGACTTGCTTAATTAATGAGTTTTAAATTCAAAACTATTACCTCAAATTGATTTATTTTATGTGGGATATACCGGGAGATAAATTATAAATAATATTGACTTTATTTTTTACTCTTAAATATTTTGTTAATTTAATAGTATTAGATTAGATTTTATAGGTTAATAACCAAATTATTGATATGCTTATTTAACAAGTTTTTTTAAAAAAAAAAAAAACTAAAAAAAAAAAAACTAAACGGGTTTGAATTTGAAGCTAGAAGTTATAAATAAGAGAGTTAAATTAGGAACAATATTAGTTAGGAAAACTAATATCTCGTATATAAATATAATGATATAATGTAATTGATAATATAATTATTGAATTTAAAGATTCTATAATTATTAAAGATTATATAATTAAATGTATTTGTGTTTGAATTTTATTTGAAAAAGATGATGTCAACAATCTAATCTAATGGTAGAAAACATTAGATTGAAATGCAATCAAGGGTTTTGATTGCTTCATTGGTGAATTAAAGGTTCTATTTTAATAATATTTAGAGATATCATCCGATTTCAACATTAATTACACCGTCATAGACTTATAGTCGTATAAATAAGGGAAAATGACTTATATGGGTAACTATGTTTCAAAATCATTCAAAAAATATCATCCAAGTTTGATGTGTCCAAAAAACATCATCCAAGTGAAGCATTTGTACAAAAAACACCAACGAAGTACATTATTTGTTTAAATTTGACCTTTGGTAACCGGCAATTACCGGTAAAAAATAAGTAAAGGAAAAAAAACAATAGGAAATGACTCAAAGAGGTAACTATGTTTCAAAATCGTTCAAAAAACACCATCCAAGTTTGGTATGTTCAAAAAACACCATCCAAGTAAACTTTTTGTACAAAAAACACCAACAAACTATATGTTTTGTTCAAATATTACCCACCGGTAATTGGTTCTTATGGGTTAAATGATAACTTGGCTTAACTATTATGACATGGCATAATAATGACTGACAAAACAATAAATGATATATTCCTCCTTTAAAAACCGATTTAGGGTTTCTTCATGAACGAATAACTTCTTCTTCTACTATGATTGCTCTTCTTCTTCTAAAGTAATGACCTCGAACTCAAGTCCAAAACCCTAACTCTTAACTTAAGGCAAAAAGGTCTCCTTTACCCTTGCCTCAACGGGCCTCCCTCCCCTAAGGCCCAAATCCATAAAAAGCCCAAAAAGGCATCTAAGGCCTAATATGGCCCAAGAACCCCCAACATGGCCTTAAGCCCAAAAAATGACCTGTTATAATCAGGTGGACCCG
This sequence comes from Lactuca serriola, assembly GCF_051521515.1. Classification (NCBI taxonomy): domain Eukaryota; kingdom Viridiplantae; phylum Streptophyta; class Magnoliopsida; order Asterales; family Asteraceae; genus Lactuca; species Lactuca serriola. The sequence goes on from NC_136410.1 coordinate 45,153,600, forward strand.
ATGCCTAACTTAAACAAGTATGTGCATAGTCCCACCATATGTTGAAGCCTCTGCGATCCGGATGTCGAGCTAGTACGCCCGACGTACTCCTAGCGTACGCCCAACGTACTCGACTAGGGTCAAGAACCGCCAATCTTCTGAAGGCCATAAATTCTTCATTCTAGGTGTGATTTCGTCATTCTTTATATCTACGGGAGCTAATTTAGGCATCAGACGGCCATACTGAGGGTTATGGCCTTCAGATTGCAATTCTTAGTGTTACCTTAATGCTAAATTAGATTTCGTCATTCCAAGGTCTAACTGAGGGTAGGGACCGAGAGTTCGGTTTGTGTTTGAGCCCATTGGCATATCAGTGAGTATCAGTTCGAGCCTTTATGAAGTTTGGGTTTATGTTAGAAAAGTTTTATGACAAGGGATAGTTGATAGTATTGTAGAGCTTCTCGTAAACTTCACGTGGATATAAAGAATGAAATTAGACTTAAAATGAAGAAGTTATGGCCTTCGGAAGATTGGTGGTTCTTGAGCCTATCCGAGTACGATAGGTGTACGTAGGAGTACGTTGGGCGTACTTGCATAAAATCTAGATCGCAGAGGCTTCAACATATGTTGGGCGTATGAATGTACTTGTTTAAGTTAGGCATCAGGCCCACTTGATTATAGCAGATCATTTTTTGGGCTTAAGGCCATGTTGGGGGTTCTTGGGCCATATTAGGCCTTAGATGCCTTGTAGTTGGGCTTGGATGCCTTTTTAGGCTTTTTATGGATTTGGGCCTTAGGGGGGGAGGGAGACCCATTGAGGCATGGGTAAAGGAGCCATTTTTGCCTTAAGTTAAGAGTTAGGGTTTTGGACTTGAGTTCAAGATCATCACTTGAGAAGAAGAAGAGCAATCATACGAGAAGAAGAAATTATTTGTTCATGAAGAAACCCTAAATCGGATTTTAAAAGAGGAATATATCATTTATTGTTTTGTCAATCATTATTATGTCATGTCATAATAGTTAAGCCAAGTTATCATTTAACCTATAAGAACCAACTACCGGTGGATAATATTTGAACAAAACATATAGTTTGTTGGTGTTCTTTGTACAAAAAGTTTACTTGGATGGTGTTTTTTGAATGATTTTGAAACATAGTTACCTCTTTGAGTCATTTCCTATTGTTTTTTTTCCTTTACTTATTTTTTACCGGTAGTTGCCGGTTACCAAATGTCAAATTTGAACAAAGAATGTACTTCGTTGGTGTTTTTTGTACAAATGCTTTACTTGGATGGTGTTTTTTGAACACACTAAACTTGAATGATATTTTTTGAACGATGTTGAAACATAGTTACCCATATAAGTCATTTTCCCTATAAATAATCATGTTCAAGTCTAAGTTTTTTATAATCTCTAAATATTATTAAAAGAGAAACCTTATGACATCATCTAAAACAATATGAACCGTTGATTGTGTTTTCTCTATAGGTTTTACACCCTAAGATCAATTTGCTTACGTCACCTTGATCAAACAAAAAGTCAACCCGTTATATTAGGAAATTAAATGTAGGAATTGAATGAAAATGATACTTGAATTCTTTCCAAACTTACAACTACAAAATTGGTTCCCTATTAATCTAAACCTTAAATTTAGGCTCTATTTCCATTCAAAATTGCTTTCCAAATATATTATATGTTGAAATCTTAGAAACTATTAATTTCAAATTTCAAAAGTTTCGGATATTATTATAAACCAATACACTTTGAAGCATGAAATCTTCTATTTTAAGTTTAAATTGAATTTCAATTTATTACCTGCTAATTTTCATCATATTGACTTGTATATATATTTCAAACCTTTTTAATAATCGATTTACACAAACATTATGTCATAATTCCTCTGCAGAAAACAAATGCAAAAAAACTTCAACCTTCCCATCAGTCTGATTAGTTGAATAAATGTATGTACTTCTTACTTTAATCCTTTTAATCTGTAAGTTTGATATTGTTTACGAATTTATATGTTTTTACTCATCCGTATGGTTCTTTGTTGAATACTTATAATTTGGATGTATAATGTTGTTTTTGAAATTTTTTTGATGTTGTGTTTGGTTCTTGGTTCCATCTTTTTAATCGGTAACTATGATCCTATTTTCGAAAACAGTAAACTCAATGTTAAAATTGGATGTTATATATAATGAAATAATGATGTTACATGTGTGTATACCTTTGTAAAAAATCAATAGACAAGACAAGAGATGACATGACATAATATAACAGACGGGTTGTACAAAAGACATGAACGCCCTCATTAGAAAGTTTTCTTATGTCTCCGGTAGTAACAGAATAAGAATAAGAAATATACCTTCTCTACAATTGATGTGAGCTTTAAAGTTAAATATAAGCATGTTGTGAATGATGAAAATAGGCTCCTGTATTCTTTGTTCAAAAAGAATCGGTACCATACATGGGCAGGTAAGAATGGACGGTATAATAGAAGTGTGTACTTAACTAGAGTCGGCATTTGACCCTGAAACACCAAAAACACCCTTCATAATCTTCTGAAAAAAAAATCAGGTATACTCAAGGACCAAAAATGTAATTTACTCTAAACTTTAGTAATATATATATATATATATATATATATATATATATATATATATATATATATATATATATATATATAAATTTTGTTGTTATGCTATATGGTTTTTAGTTTTGGTTCAAAGGCAAAATGGTCATTTAAAAAAAAAAAACTAACAGTTAGGCTGTTAACTTAGGCAATCATAAAAGTTTTATGAAACAGTGAAACAAGGTCCAAAAACTACAACCTGATTCTTTTAGGGACCAAAACCGACAACTAAACAAAGGGACCAAATATGTAAATTACTAAAAATAAATGAAAAAACTTTTGTTTATATTGATCCCCCCCCCCCCACACACACAGTTTTGAGGTCATGGTGGTGGATAGAGCTTCATCACTTCTGCCTCTAATTTGATCTTTGCTTTATAGTAACGAATGTTCTTTGCTACCATTGGATCATTTCTTGCACGTTCATGATCCATTGATATAATCTCTGTTGTATTTCAAATTCAATAACAAAATTGTAATTAATTAATTACTCATTAAAGTTAATAAATTATAAATTTATCTCACTTCCTGCTCATCCAAGTTTTCTCATTGCTATAGCGTCAAGAAGTTGATCATATCGCATATTTTTCTAAACAAGAAACACTAATATCAATAAAAAAAGCTATTTAATTTTGTAATAAAGTTGAATTAAAAAATAAGTAAATAAATAAATAAGAAGAAGAAGAACCTTCTATTACCATCGTATTTTTTGTTTGACCTCATCATCATATTTAAATCCTCCCATAATTTGAGGCATTGTGATTAACCAAAATGCAACAATGCTTGGATCTTTCATGCTATCAATAATATGTTTAAACACAAAAACAAATGTTTTGAAGTATTAAAGTTAGACAATTGTTACAAGAGGAAAATGGGTAGAATCGTAATTGGCATTTACCTCATAAAGGTTTTTTGTTTTTTTCATTATGTTGTAAGTTTTGCATGGAGGTTCGATGATCTGCAAAGTAAATAAAACTAAGGGGGTGTTTCATTTTTCCTTTATTAAACTCTGTAGTGAATGAATATATGGATAAAATGTTCTATACTTAAAGATTGTAGATAAAGATGGAAAATAAAACGCAATGGATTATGAGAAATCACAAAAAAATAAGAACCAAACCTAGGAACCAACATCGAACAAAAACCCTACTTTCTTTACTTCAAAAAAATCAACGTACCTGCACATACTAAAAACCGTAGAACGAATTTCACAAAAAAAATGTTATTTCATAAAAAAGGAGTCTAAAAAAAAATGGTGGTAAACCGAAGACGCCATATCAAAATCAACAAAAAAAAAACGAAGATATAAACATAAATAATAGACCTGATAAATGATTTATGTCATAGTTATCTCTAAAATAAAAAAGAAGTCATTAATGAATCTTAACATTGTCGATGATAGTGACAACAACTCAGATTAAGAAAAAAAAGACCTGATATTAGAGATGAAGTGGAAGGGAATGATTAGCTTCGTTGCAGATTTAATTGTCATAGTTTCTTTGTGGGGGGTTTTATGCAGTGGCGAGGTTATATGTTAATACGGTGGGTCACTTGACCCACCTTTTTTTTTTCTAATAACAAGTTATATAAACCATGTGGTTTTACGTTTTAGACTTGCCACTGGTTTTATGTGGTTCATTTTGAAGGAACATAAATAAGTTGCTATTTTTTGAAATAAACAGTGCAATATAGCTATAACATAACAATATATTTTGAAAGTACATTGTCAAATGTTGGATTATACTTGTTTAGACCCATTTTCACGCATGGTTGGCTGTATATAGTTGTTTTCCGTGTCACAAGTAAAAAATGTTTGAAGATACTTATATGTGACAAGCAAGGTCATTGAACTAATAAAACCAAAAATATTGTCTATAAAGAGGTCCTTCAATGCTATATATTTACCTATTTTAGTGTAATTTCTACACATTTCAATAATACCAATAATCCTGTTTTTTTATAATTATTTTGTAATATCTATATAAATTTGTATTTTATTTATGTGTTCCCCACGTTTAACGCGGGTCATAATCTAGTTTATTTTAATTCAAAAATCCTATCTTTAAACAATATTTTAATTAAGGTCCGTTATCTTTGTATTTGACAACTTTCCATAGTGTAACGATATTTCGAATTTTGGATCACTAAAAAGGTATTAATGGGCCGATTTGGATTTGAATATTTGGGCTTCCCCAAACTCCAATCCAGCTCATGATTGGGTTTTACCCTAAGGGCTGAAATCAACCAGGTATATATATACATACTGCGCCTCGTTATCGAAACCCTTTAGGTTTTTGCTGCGCAGCTCTATTCTTTGACATCCAAGACTTGTTGATTCATATACATCTCGAAACAAGATGGTAAGATTTTTGTTTGATGATTATATCCTTTTATTTCGTTGTTGGATGCAAAATGTATAGTCGGTTATGATACTGTTAATGGAATGATACGTTGGATGTATTGAAAATATACAGGTTTTGCCAAACGATGTTGATCTGCTTAATCCCCCAGCTGAGTTGGAGAAGAGGAAGCATAAGCTCAAACGACTTGTTCAATCTCCCAACTCTTTCTTCATGGTATACTTGTCTTTCATTTCGTTCAGTGTAGTTTTGCTTCATCAGTTTCTTGTTTTTCGCTTTCCTATAAAAACAAAACCCTATTCGATTTGGAACTTTGGTATAATTTGGTTTAATTTTTCTCTTTGCAGGATGTGAAGTGCCAGGGTTGTTTCAACATGTGAGTTTTGATATCCTATTTGGCTATTTGCTTGATTCACCCTTAATTATTAACGTCTTGGAACTGATTTTTATTGTATGTGTGAATTGTGATCAGAACAACCGTATTCAGCCACTCTCAAACGGTGGTGGTGTGCGGAAACTGTCAGACGGTGTTGTGCCAGCCGACTGGTGGTCGTGCAAGACTCACTGAAGGATGTTCTTTTAGAAGGAAGGGAGACTGATCCTATTGCTGCTTGCTTTTATGGCTGGTTAATCAGAAGCTGCTTCGGTGCTATTACTTAAAAAGTTACAAGTTGAGTCTTTTATTCTAGTTTTTCTTGTTGGACCCCAAACATGTTAGTTTGTTAACATTATTTTCGTAATGGTTTTGGATTTTTGGATTTTGGATACTCTACCCTATCTATGAATGCATGATTTGTTCCTATAGTGTCTTTCTGTTTTTGTTTTGATGCTTCCCAACCAAGTTTTAGCCTTCTGAAAGGCATTTCATTCGGTCTCTTTCTATGTTAATGTCCTGGTTTGAACTAGTTAAAATATGCGTAAATTCATTGTTATCGACACATCTTGCAATTGAGCCTTTTGTTCATTTGTTCTTACCATTGGTCGTAAGTTAAGGTTTGTGGTTAATATCATAAGTTAACAGAGCTGAATTTTAGTTTAATTCCTGTTGTTTGGCTATATTAGTAAAACATGCCTAATTAGAATGTTTATGCATGATCAGTTTGGAGTATAAATGAGTATATACCTAACTGGTATGTTGTGTGTGTGTCTATATATATATATATAAAAAAAAAGATGTATGATTGTGTCTACAAGTTCACTTTTCTGTTCAAAACCTTTTTTTGAAAAAATTCAAATGTATCGAGTTGGATTATGATTAGGTCTGCAGCATTTGTTATAGTTTTTCTAGTAAGAGGCTGTTTGGTACTAGGTAGGATCATGATCAAGATTTGAATCAGAAAAGGCATGAATCATATGTAGCCTCTAAATTCTTTTCCCTCTAAAATGGTTAGACATTTGTATCGATGTGCTGAATTTTAGAAATGAACGTTTTACATTTCTATTCAAAACCTTGTATAATTGACATGTTCTAAAATCTAATGATATTTGTAAGCATTATTTTGGCTAAATTGCAAAAATGAGTCAAATTACATTAAATTTTATTTACAAATTTGTTGAATCAACATTCAAATTGATTAATCCTATATCTTTTTTTTTTTTTATCTATCATGACGAGGAAAAGAACATTAAAAGTTAGAAACAATTTGAAAGGTTCGATAATAAAAGAACATAGTTTACACCAAGATTGTATCCCCCCTGTAAATAACAATTCAAAAGTGTTTATGCCTTTAAGCATTAATCATTAATCTTGAAATTTGATAAGATGATCAGTTGACATTAGTTCTATGAACTAAGGTACAAGCACTATAGCTAATTATATTAGCTGAAGTGAAGTAAGGAGGTGGCAGGGATTCAGCAAACCAAAACCACAAAAAAAAATCATAAAGAAAGAAAGAAACCAGATTCTGACCTAGATGTATCTCTGAATAACTGAATAAGAAGCAAAATTAAGAGGCTACAAACAGGCTCGGCCCTAAGCAAAATTAGGTTATTTATATTTTTCTTTTTTATAATCTCTTGATTATAACTTTGCACATATTTTAATTATCAAGTATTTGTATTTTTCTATTTATAACTTTGAATAGAAAAAAAAAAAAAACTTTTTGTTTGTGCGACAAAAAGTACATATAGAGCATATACGTATCATTTTTTTTTTTTTTTTTTTTTTTTTTTTTTTTTTTTTTTTTTTTTTTTTTGTGTTTGTGTGTGTTTTCGTTCAAGTATATAAGGCATTTTTTGTATTCTTATTTAAGTGAATAAAAAAACACTTTTTTTAGTGGTTGACGTAAAGAGAAGAAAATCATTTTTATACTTCCGTTTAGATCATATACATATAAAATATTTTTCAAGAAATTTATTTGTATGCTAAGTGTGTGATCTGTGTATTACACGGATTTATTAAAAGGTCCAAAAGTAAAAGGTGTAAGAAAAAAAAAAGACCATTCATGTAAGTTTTGGTAACCACAAAGACCATGTTCATAATAAAATAAGTAACAACTGAGTTTGTGATATTTGATAAATCACATGGACCATTTATGTAATTTAATCTTAATTAATCTATACTAACAAAATAAAATAAAATCTCCTATCTAAATAAAAGAAACCTTTTGATGACATGTCACTCTCAAAATTCATTTTCAATTTATTGTTAAATTACTTCAATACCCTTTATTGTTTTAAATTTGGTATTCTTTAATTGCATATCCTACTATCTTAAATTAAATTTCACAATTTTTACTTTTTTTAATTTTAATTTGAATTTACGTTTAGAAAGGTTAGAATATGGTAAGTTTTAAATGCAATTCAAAATCAACAATACTATCAACACATTTAAAATGCTTAAAATTCGAAATTCATTATAGAAATTTGTTAAATAATATCCGATGATATCAATGACCATTTCTGTTAATATCATTATAATCTTATAGTTTAGAGTTTTAACTGACCATTTATATAAATTTGTAACTAATAGGGGATAATACAAAAAATATGATTTGTAATACTTTGATTTATTTTAAACAACATTACAGAGATGACATTTTACTCTCAATTTGATATTACTATCTTTGATATATTTTTAAAAACATTATGGAGATGATTTTTTTACAAATAATAGCATTCTACTTTGATTTATTTTAAAAAACATTATGTTATAAACAAGTGATAACGTTTACTTTCAATTTGATATTACTACCGCCATAACTTCACCACTATTAGATGTTCAAATAACAATTTGATGATTTGAAATTTTTTATAACAAGGCATGAGCTAAAAATTTTGATAATATGAAACAAGATATAATATGGAAATGGAAAAAGCAACATTATTTTTCTAACACTAAATATGTGAAACAATGTATTATCTAATAATAATAAAAATCTTAAACAAAGTTTATTCTGAAAAATCTGAAACAACAATAAAGTTTCAACACCAAACAATTTTTGTTTAAGGTTTAACCGATTCTTAGTTTCATATTGGGTGTAACTTATTTAGCAATAAAGTAGAAATGAGATGAAAAAATTGAATCGACTGGTGTAAGTGGAGTGAAGTAAACCAAGGAAGTTTAAAAAAAATTCTTATAAATAATTTAAATGTTTTATAAAATATTTTATCCGTAGTTCCCACGTGTTGTAACCTAGTTAATTAATAAAAGAGTAGTTGTTTTGTCATGTGTCACAATACTAGACATCTTAATTAATATGTTGTCACTTGTCAATCTATTAGTTCTTCATTTTAAATATATTAGACATCCTCATTAATGTGATGTTATTTGTTAATGTATTTATTCTCTATCTTAAATTTTATATTATTGTTTTCATTAAATCACATATAAAAAATGTCTAATATATATTAAAAATTAATTTTACATATTAATCAACGATTATAATTTCACATAACTAATAAAATTAGCTCTTAATTAATAATTTATTTAAAATAATTGATTAACAATTTTGAGTTTTTACTATAAAAGTTTAATTAATTTTATAACCGTGGTTCCCGCGGGTTATAAATTAGTTAATTAATATATTAATAGAATGATGAATTCATAAATAGAAAGTTATTATGTACATTAATTAATATATTAATAAAATTAATTAATATGAGATGACATTTAATAGGTGAAATTTGACTAAAAATGAAAAAATCTATAAAAATGACAAGTGAATATTAAATAATTCAAAAAATCTAGAAAATGACAAGTGTCAAAATAAATGAGAAGAAGACATGTGGCAAAATCATTCTTAGTGATTAGGATAGATTATATATAAATAATTTTCTCACTTATATACATAAAAGCATATCCTAAAATAAAAATATATTCAAAAGTTAAAAAAAATATATTAAAACAGAAAAAATAATTAAAAAACTTATTTTTTAACACTATTGATCAAAAAACGCTTTGATAAATAACACACAAAAAAACATAATGATTATATGTGATGTAGTTGATGTGACATAAAATTTTAATTTTAAATTCTAAAAAAAAAATTATTATTGCACTCCAGTCTCTAAGATCAAAAGGAGTGGACTGCAGCCCTTGCTGTACTTGAGTGCCACATCAATAGGAACACCGCCTCTAGGTGCAGTAGAAGTGTGGTAGGGGGTGCAGTGTGAAATTTTAAGAGAGCATTTCTTCAAACAATGTGATTGGTTCATTTTTATTTATTAAAACAAAAATAAAAAAAATATCTAAGTGTAGTATGAAACCACACTTTTGTGGTAAAGAATAATGTGACGTCTATGTGGCAATGAATAGCCTAAACACTCCACTCTTTATTCTTACTTACATTTAGACTACTTTTTTTTAGACAACTGTTTTTGAGAAAGTAAATTCGACTCCTTTTCATTGGAAGTTCATATTACTTTTCAACTTTTTCTAAAACTAGATTTTTTTTCTATATTTGTCTAGATTTTAAACCAAATCCGAACAATAAACAAGTCAAATACACAAAAACTTTTTCTAAATTCTAAACTCAATTTTATTTTTTTCTATTTTTTCAACGTCTATATTAGATTATTCTCAAAAAATCTTCACAACATATAAACCTCTATAAAAATATTGTTGCCAGCAAAATTGATAACCGGAAAACAGTGTCGCCGACGGAGTCCTCATATTCTTATTTCATCTATCGGTTGTAGCTGGATTTGTACGTTCTTCCTCATTCTCAACTTAAGTTTAGAGTTTAAAAAATCTAATAAAAAACTTGAAAATTATATTCCGGCAGCCATACGCCGCCTCTGCCGGCTTCCGTTATCCGCCAGCCGTTGTCGGCTTCTGCTCTCCGTCTTCTCCCATTCACATGCAATAGTGATGTTGTGGTCCGATGTGATTTGGTGGTTGTGGTGATCCGACGACGATGGTCGTCTGATTGCAGCGGGGGCATTAAATAACAAATGAGAGAGTAATACAATCTGAGAAAAATACAATGTTAGGTTACTGCTAGTTTTTTATTTTTTATTTTTTATTTTTATTTTTATTATTTTTTTTAATGGAGAATTGGGTTGACAAATATGCAAGGATTTTTTTTTTTATTTTAAATGAAGAATAGAGCAGCAGATTCAATAACCAAATGGTTTTTTTTAATAAAAAAAAATTTTATCGCCAAACAAATGTTCATCCACTTGTTTAACTATTGTAAATACATTTTTTTTTATAATTCTATTTATACTATTTTTTTATGAAATAAATTATATTATCGTATTTATTTTATCGAAAAATGTTTGAAAAAAACTCAGATAATAATAGAGTAAGGGAATTTTATTTGATTATAATAATATAGTATTAAAGTAATTTAATAATAATAATAATAATGTAATAATTAAATAATAAAATAATAAAATGATTAGAATATAATATGGTAATGGCTTTATTTATCCCTATCCCATTTCCACTTATTCCTACCATATAATTATTACTTTAACTAATTAGATTAATGATTATATACTTTTTACTAATCATTGATACTTTTAATAATTAAACTTATTTACTAAAATATTATTAAACTTATTTACTAAAATATTATTTAGTTTATTTATAGATAATTTAATAATACTTTTTTAATAAAAAATATAGAAATATTTTTATTTTATTAAAAAAAATACAACACAATGATAATAAAATAATATTTTGACATAACTTCTAATAAAATATTTAGCTATTTAAGGGAAAAAAATAAAGTTTTTTATAAGGTAATTTAAATACACGAACTAAAGCTTAAATACATTAAATAATGTAGTAATGGTTTATCACGTCACTTGATATATATTTATAATTGATTTCCTCTTTTTCTTTAATATAATAATGGTTTCTACAATATCAATTTTATTTCTTTAATAACTTTAATACTTTCAAATTCACCCCTTACATTTATATTAAGTTAAGGTTAATACCTTTTATTTATTAAGCTTTTAGTACATATCATATATATATATATATATATATATATATATATATATATATATATATATATATATATATATATATATATATATATATATATATAGGGGGAGAGAGAGGGGGCTAAAAGTATTTTTTAGAAACTGAGAAGGGGATATAAACTGTAGTAAAATCAAATTAAAAGGCTATAACTATAAATATTAAATATTAAAGGGAAATGGTTAAATGGGTATGAATTCGTAGATACCTGTGAGACAATTGAAAGATTTCATCACTTTCAAAGTCACTTTTAACAACTTTTTGTAAAATTAACATTTCTATTATTTGATTGGTTGAAAATCTTAAAAGCAAGTAATATTAAAATATATCACCTAACAAATAGTTATTATGAGGGTAAGTATATAATATCAAGTAGGAATAACATATCCCTATGTTAATAGATAAAGATGTATACAAGATAGGGTTCATTAGATTAGCAGCTCAAAAAATAATGATCAAGGGTGTAGAATTATTGAAAGTGACATAGTAATAACATCACAACCAAAGTTGCAACGGACCAATAAGGAGTGACATAGGATTTCGACTGGAAATTAATTCAAGAATGGATGACAATAAGGATTGTGTACATTTCACAAAGTTAAACCAAATAACACTTGAACTTAAATGTCGTCAAATAATATGTGGGATGTTGAAATCAAAGGATATGAAAATGGACCACAAAGATTACTTCAAGCAATATCTTGTATCACTTTATGCTTTAATGTATTTTTATAAGAGTTTTACTTTTATGATTTGGTGAAAAAATTGATTTAAACATCGGTCTTTGATTTTATGAATACCCAAGGAAAAATGTTGTCTCTTAACATTTATTTTTCTAGGTATCCTAAGTGAAAGATGTTTTTATCTGAATAAACATACCCATTTTTTAATAAATGATTTCAATGAATAAAAGTTGATTGTAACTTAACAAGAAACTATTTGAACTTAGTTACGATGCAATCTTATTTAAAGAAAATGAGTTTTTGTGAAAAATAGGATGCTTAAATTCCTCTATTGCTTCGGTCCTAGTAAACTGACTCTCCAACTTGAGCTTCAAATTAAATGTGGTATTTGGGAAGGTGACCCGTTTTCTCATTTCTTATGGACAGATTGCATGTTATGATTAAAGAGACATTGATCATGAACTTTATCGTGGTGTTTGGTTTCGTCCTACAGTATAGAAATTTCCTTTTTTTTTTTTTTTTTTTTTTTTTTTTGTGCAGATGAAACAATTTTTCTTGGAGATTAATCAAAATCAAATGCTAGAGATATAGTGGAGATTTGTTGGAAAGTTGGAAAGAAGTTGCTAACAAACTCTCGGTTAAACTTTCCAATTGGATGGTAAACTTACTCTCGTCAGGTGGTTGGCTATAAAATCCATCTTGACAAGTATTGCTATGTATTTTATGAACATCTTTCGTGCACCCGAAGATTAATTGATCGTCTTGAAGCCTAAAGAAATTGTTTCTTTGTTAGGAGAAAGAACTCAATTTGATAAAATGGAAAAAGATTATGGCTAGCATAGAGGATGATGATTTCGGAGTAAGAAGTCTTTATGCTTCAGAACACTTTTATTCAAATGGTAGTAAGATGTTTTAAACAATACAGATTTGCTATGGTTCCTGAGTTATGAGGATGGTAATTGGCATAGAAACATTCCCAACAGTCAAACGCATGATGGAGAACACTTACAAACAAATAAAAAAGTTAGTGGTAAATTGTAAGAAAAACCTCTAAAAGCACTTTCAAGATTATAAAATCTGACTTTCAACCTAAAGATATGACGGTGGCTTGACATTTGACAAAGGGGTTTTTCATATGTGACTATGTGAGTGAGGTGGGGGTAAAGTAAAAGAGTTCACTTAACGTATTAAGAAAGACATTATGTTTGTATCAAGTAAATTATGTACCCATTAAGCCTGTTAAGTCGAAAGAAAACAACATCCAAGAGCATGTTGTTTTAACACCGTATTTGAAAATAAAGTAAAATCTGTATTAAAGTTTGGGAAGCAAAAGCATAGAACACTAATGAGATGGATGGATAAAGAAATTTATTACAAATCCAACATCATCATTCACCAAGCAAGAAAGCATTAATTGAGGTTAGTGGCGGCTACTGTACAATAATTTCACCGCTCATTCCATCCCCATCCCCATCCCAAATCAAATTCTCTATATACATACACACCTCAACTACTACCAACTACCAACCAACCTTACTTAACTTAACTTAACTTAACTTAACCTCCTATTAAGTCTTCTAGTAAAGTATAGTATTATAGTATAGTGTCTGTGTCATTCAGTCTTGAGCTGCTGTTGAGCAGTTGCAGATGCAGATGGAGGTTTCCCATTTTGAAGATATAAGCTGTTTGCCACCAACGAGTCACTCACCAATCCAACATCCACCTCATCAAAGTTGAGTGTCCCTCTCACCTTCCGTGTCCTGAACACAAATACAAATACATACATCACTTTATGTTTATTAGCATAATAAATAAATAAATAAAACATTAATAATTATATTTATTCTATAATCTTACCCATGGCCATTCAGACGATTGTTGATGGCAGTGAGGTCCTTGGATGGGCTTTGGTAGGCATGAGTGCTCTCCCCAACACACGCGTAATAGCTTTTAGACCCATGAGATATCAAAGCATCCATCTGTATGTAGTAAATCTCAAAACAATTATTATCTATCAAATGTCGATGCCATTTAACAACAACAACAACAAAAACAAATACCTTTGTTGAGCGCAATGGAGAGACGTATACATTGTGTACTGCAGATACCTTCTTTGGAGACATATCTGGAAGACTCGGGAATGATGACACCACCTTTGGTGACCCAGGGCATGGACCTAAAACCAACATCATTTGGGCTCATTTTCTTTTTTTTTAATAATAATAATAATAATAATCAAATCGATATTCAATAATACCTACCTTCATCTTTCTTGTTGGCTTCTGATACCTGGTTAGGGTTTTTAGCAACTCCAGAAGGAGCAAGCTCCACTAACAATGGCTTCACAGCTGGAATGAATATCTCATTGTAAAACATAATGATATCAACATGATCCTGCCCTGTTTTCTGTTCCAAAAAATAATCAATGTAAAACAAAAAACACCTACAAAGCAGGTGTCATGCATCATATACTTATGACTTACCCCTCCACTTCGCCGAGAAGATGACCTGTCATCAACAAACACAGCACGAAACACTTGAGGTTTACAATGTGCTTGCTTTCTGTAGTTGAATATGATCTCTTTAAAAGTTAAACTCAATTGGGTGATCTGCATGCAATTAATCACATTCACATTGTAGCATGAGATGCAAATCAAGATATGAAAAAAATGTGTTATGTACCTTTGCAACTCCATAGAAACAACACAGGATGATTTGGTCAATATGCCGATTAAAAAACAGAGCTGTTCTCTGACTCAGAATCTGTTGAAAAAGACAGTATACCCTTTCTCTTATTTGTTGTGAAATCTGCAGCCTTTCAACCATTCCATTGATTCTAACAGCAGCTAACTTCACAATCTGCTCAACCAAAACAAAACCATTAACACTATTCTCATCATATCAAAACATAACTGCTTTGGAATTGCACCTCACCTTGCTAAAGAACAGATTAACAGCCGTTTCTGCACACGTTTCTCCTCTTGTTGGATTTGGCCTTGTTGGACTGCAAACAATCACAGATTTTTAAATTCAAAAAACTTTTTAAAACATTTCCATTGGTTATTGACTGATTGTCCTACCTGGCAAATGCAGACTGCAAAGCAGGAGACAGCATCTTTGACTTAAGATTATTAATCCCCAACAAACGATCCTTAACAGGTGAAGTGAACGAATTCCTTTCAACCAAAACACTTCGATACTCATTGCAAACCCTCTTTGGTGACCTCAGTTCACCACTTTTCCCTAAACACACACTCAAATGCATTAGCTTTATTATGTTAATGGCTTCAAATAGACAAATAACAGTTTACCTACCTGGTGACGTGTCACGTTTCTGCAACGAAGGTACAGGTGGCAACCCTCCACAGGACATATTACATTGCAGTGCAATTGCATCCAAAGAAGGCATGGGGTCCGCCAACAACCCAAGACGATTGATCTCAGAAGAAAGTGAAGGCCTTGCAACTGTTAAAGAGTTATACATGGAAGACCCTTTCTCCCACACCATGCTTTCCAGGAGTCTTTCTTCAAGAGAATTCAAATGTCGCCTCAATTCCCTAGGAAGAGATTCCTCATGTCTGATGAAGCTTTCAATAACCTTACTAAGATCAAAAGCAGTAATCCCGGTTCTTTCCAAAACAGCTGGAAACAACATTGTAACAGTTTTGTGAGTAGCAAGAACAAGCTCAGCTGAACATGCGAGCATACATCTGTGAAACCTTTCGTTTGTTAACAATGATGTTAGATTGTTGCCATGTAGGATTTGAGCTTCTGCTGTACACATTGCTTGTAAAACTCTATAGTATAACTTCAATGCTTCAAGCCTACGATGTTCAGCCCAAATATTATCCATCAGATTGCTACTTTGCATGTTTGACATTGACATTACACTTCGATCACCAAGACCACTACTGGGGAAAATAGCTTCTAGAATTATGCGTGCCCTTTTGATGACATCACTCGTGACATCCTTGTCACATGATTGCAAGAATCTAGTTAGATCTACAGAAGGAAAAGAAGAAAGTGGAGAAACAATGGTTCTGAGCCATTTTGCAGTTGTCATTGCTGTGCTAACAGGAGTAGATATCATCTTTGAGGGAGATCTGAAAGGTGAAAGTGGACTTGCGATTGTCTTTGTTGGTGATGTCATCGAGTCAACTTTCCTCTACACAACAAGAAAAGTCAAACCATTAGTCTATTTTTTTGGTGAAAAAAATGAAAATTTAGATTTTAGCTATACCTTGGTTCCATTCATGTTAATGGCACCACCAGACAAGCTGCTTGACCCAAGGAGACTTTCTTCATCATTAATGAAAAGTCTTTCATCTAATTCGCCTTCTAAAAGCATTGCATCATTGTAGTCTTTTTCTAGAATGCTTAAATCAGAAGATAAAGACGATTCTTCTAATAAATCTTGAAAATATGTTAAGTCATCTGTGTCAATATTGTCTAAGTTTCCATTCTGACATTCTGATGCTGAGCAAGGATTTTTCATCAAGATTTCTTCCACCACAATGTTTGTTCTCACCATTGTTTTTCTCAATTCGTCTTCTGATGTTTCATACATGTTACAAAGTGATGCAAGTAGATCCACACCTTTGTCTTCCTTCTTAACTGCAATTAACCCATGTTTGCAAGAAGTCAATTTTCAAATAACCAGAGAAAAAAATAAATAAATTGAGAAAGAAATGGTTACCGAAGCGAGAAGACTCATTAATTGAGAAGCTTCTGAAGCGAGCTGGAATATGAATGATCAAAATTGCCTGACAAAGGTTTCATAGATGTAAAATAAATAGAAAAAACAAAACTTTTACACATCATTTGGGCTACTATGATTAGCCACTAACCAGAATAGAGACCAATCCATTAGTGCATGTGACTAGGTCTTTGAAACGACTGAATGCATGGACACGTAGAGCAAGAAATAGAAGCCATCCAAAACGATGACAGTTGGCTATGTATTCGGCTGAGTTGGCAACAGCTGATTGGGCATCAACATTATCAAGAAAAAGTGCCTTGAATGCACGTTTGTAGTACCTTGAATAATTAAAGAAAAAAAATTGTTTCATAGATTATCAGATGAACTCTACTACACAATTGATGAAGTTTCAAACTAAAAGAAAGGTACCCACTTGCTTAAAAGGCTGAGATGCACAAAATTTGCCTGCAACTCTTTTGCTTGAAGACGAGTTTCCCAATCAGAACCATATAGATTGCTTAAAATGGGACCAATCTTGACTAAATATTGAGGTAGTTCTTTGAAGAAATCTACAAAACTGAGACAACAAAAAAACAATTTAATCACATATAACAAATAGTCAGTTGACCATATAGCTACCCTAGTCAGTTGAATCATGAAAACATACTTTAGTTTTGCAACTCTAAGTATTTGGTAAAGCTTAAAGTCATTCCCATTAGTTTTATCAGCATCTTCTGCATCATTCTTCTGTCTTAATCTTTTCATGGAGAACAAGAGAAATGCAAACCAGTAGTGCTCGGCTTCCTCAGGCTGATTGAAAAATACAAACATAAATCTCAGCAACTTCAAAAAATTTATGATCACTCAATTAAAGTTAGATACAGATGCTCAGGAAATAAATAACATTGCTATTTAGGTCTATGAAGTTATGTGATCGTAATTAGCAGTATTTTATAGCTATCAACTTGGAGCATGACACTAGGGGTATAGTCTGAATCGTTGAATCATTATTAAAAATCATAGGATTAAAAAGGTGTTTGAATTTGGAATCCAGAAACTATAAATCTTTAAGAAAATGAAAAGACATACCGTTCCACTTCCAAGACTGGATGCATTTGTCAAGAAAAGGTGTTTGCTTTGATTGAACAGCTTCATCGCTTCTTCTGAAGCGTTATCATCCATTGTCAATCGACCCTGTCGAGAGACCAAACTGAACAAGTCAAATAAACCAAAAACAAACCCGCATATCAAGTCTTGGAATTTGAGGTATACCACACGAATTAATGAGCAAATAATAATCCAATAATCGGATGCACGAATAGATGAAAATAACACTTAAAACTAGAAAGAATAAAAAATATATTTATCAAGATGAAAACCTTGCAAAAGTCGCTAAATCGAGCTTCAATTGTAGTTACGGTTTGTGTAGAGGTAACAGTGTCAGGATTTAGAGGCCCGATGTCTCCCATGGTCGACATAAGTTAACCTGTCAAACGATTTACGCAAATCTCGTTGACAAGAAACAAACCAGATCTCCGATTCGCCGAAACCCTAATAAGCGAATTCGGCGCTGAATTAACAACCCAACTATTGAATAGATCTGACAAATCAAAACGATTAAAAAAACCCTATCTTTCAGAACACACACTCGTAGCAGCTGCTTCTCTCTCGATTCGGGGTTTTGCCCTCTTTCTTGTTTTCTTTTTTCCTTTTCTTCCCTCTGCTTTTGGGGATCCGGAGGTACGGTAGCGCGGGAAAAACAACAAATACAGCATGACATGATGCCATGTGATGCTTATCATACATACATAAAGCACCAATAAACGCTTTACACGTCACACAAGACTTTTTTTACCGCCAAAACCGGTCCCTGTTTACAATAGGAAAAAATCACATGCATCGTGGTGCACGATTATTATCCTGACTTACAGAACATCTCTTAGTCACATTATTTTAAAGGTTGTGATTGGACCCTAGGCCATTACAGGGGCGAATTCGAGCCGTTAAATTTGTCTGAAATAATATTCTAAATGATAAAATATGTGAAATAACTGCGTATTTATGTTTCGTTTTATATATAACGCTTTTATTTTAATAAGGGAGAATTTCATATATGCCCCTCTTAAACCTCAAAATATCATATTTGCCCAGTTTAATTTCTTAATATCATATTTACCCTTCATAAACCTTCAAAATATCATATTTGCCCAAATCCTTTTTTATAATGTTTTTAATATTTTATAATCATTTTTTAAAACTTAAAATTACTATAATAATTAAAAAATTTAACGATATTATCCTTACGTCTATGATAATGGAATGTGAACATCTAAATTGTTGAATGTCGTCCTCTTGACAAACAAAAATATTCATCTTCAATCCTTTCTATGGAATCTATATTTTGATTATTTAGTTTTTTTGTTGTAGATGAAGGATATTTTAGATATTACCATTGATATTTGATGTTTAAAAAGTGCATATACGATATTTGGATATTTAAGAAGGGCATATATGATATTTTGATTTTTAAAAAGTACATATAT
The DNA here is from genome assembly GCF_051521515.1 of Lactuca serriola. Taxonomy (NCBI): domain Eukaryota; kingdom Viridiplantae; phylum Streptophyta; class Magnoliopsida; order Asterales; family Asteraceae; genus Lactuca; species Lactuca serriola. The sequence continues at coordinate 45,172,929 of NC_136410.1, forward strand.
GATATTTTGAAATTTTATGAATGGTAAATATGATATTTATAAATTTTATGAAGGGTAAATATGATATTTAGAAATTAAGTTGGGTAAATATGATATTTTGATGTTTAAGAAGGGCATATATGAAATTCTCCCTAAAATAGCAAACTGAATACAGAATACAAAATATTCCATTTAAGCCAACTAAAAAATAAAAATCCTTAAACCTCGGTCACTTATCCACCAACACTTTACTAACAAAATTAACTTAAGTTTTAGAGGAAACTAACTCATACAAGAAACACATCATCTATGAAAAGATAATAGATAATGACGTGTGTTATACAAACGATGAAGTTAAATGTTTATTACATGAAAAAGATCTTGCATCCGTTAAATCTATTTCTCTTCGTGTGCTAGTTGTTTGCATATACGTACGAAAATAGTTATTTGAAAATCTCTACAGCAAAAAAAACACACACACAAAAATTAAGTTTATTGGTTAAAAATCATGATTTTTGCAAAATACGAACAATTTCGTAATATGCAGTTTAAATTTTACATTATTAACAAGACTAGTATATACCTTGGTGATAAGCATCATTTTTGGAGTGAATAGTCTCGTTACAAAGTGGTCTGTTTTATAGTCTATGTTCATTTTTTGGGGTTAATCGATATTATATATATATATATATATATATATATATATATATATATATATATATATATATATATATATATATATATATATATATATGTCATTTCATAGTTAATGATTGTTTTAAGTCAACTTAATCTCGACAAAGTGAATAATTATTTAAGAAAAAAAAAAGTTAGCTTAATGTGTTAAGACACTAACCATTGATTTGTTTGCATTTTTTTTTCTTCCAAATCCATTCAAGTTAAATTTGTTGAATATTATTAATTGTGATGAATATTGTGACATTTGTTTTTTGAAATGTAAGGATACATGATCATCTAGTTCTGTTTAAGACGGTTTATGCATACAACACTTTATCTAGGCACACGACATTATTCATTAAACATATGACTTAATGACTTAATGAGGAAAAGGAAACAACCTCTTAGTCTTAGACATAACGGATTCAATGAATTCTATTCTAGCACAAAACCATTAGTATGTGCAACTAATTGCTATTTGGTTCACCGTACACATTTTAGAGATTTTTGTTATAGATTTTGCTTCCCCTGATCCACTAATCTTCGTTCTTGAACAGTAATTGTATCAAGATCTTACAATATTAGTTCTTCAATGAAGCACCTTTCCCATAGTAGTTTTCATATAGTGGATTTTAATTTAAACAATTTTCAAAGTTCAAAATGCAGAAAATACAACCTAGGGTCCAACACAAAGTAATTAATCCAAAACAGCAAGGTAGGAACAATTTATACCAAAACTTAATTCAACTACAAGGTTGTGGTCTTCTAAAAGTCCTTACAATCTTTAACCATCTTCTCTAATGTCTTCAATTTGAGTACATGGGAAAGTATGTTTAGGCATTGAAACCCTAGTGAGAGTACTCATGGTTGACCTATTATAGTAAGTAATGATGGAAATCATTTCCACTCAAACCAAACCTCCATAATTAACTAAAAACAATCAAAGTGCAACACACATAAAAATCATGCCAAATTTAAACTTTTTCAAAACACTTAAAATCATTTAACATTACAAAGTTTGTTTTCAAAATGTATCATATCAGAGTTGTCCCATAAACATAAACAAAACAAGAGGAGTTGTACGATCACGCTTTTGTCTTGCCGCGATCCCCTAATGTACCTGAAACAATAAATTGAAATTATAAGCCCCAAAAGCTTAACGAGTTACCCCCAAAATACCAACGCCATACAGGTATAACCATAATCATATCATATCAACAAATACATAACAGCTTGCATAACGAGCCTTCAGCCTGACTGAACCGCCTCGCAGGGCCTACAGCCTATCTGGACCGCTCCCGAGCCTTCGACATGACTGGACCGCCTTGCAGGGCCTACAGCCAATCCGGACAGCTCGTCGGGTATGTTGGCCTACAACACAAAGAGAAACGCCTCAACCCAACCCCCACCTAAACAAACATATGCACATAAATATTATACGCTAGCTCATATCATATAACAGTCAAACCGATCTAACATATCACTAATCATAGCAACATCCTAAAAACCGGGATACAGACCTAACCGGTCGCTAACATAGCATATCACCATCCTAACTACAAGGATGTGATCAATAACATATCATGCCATAATCCGGATACAAATCCATAAAGGGTCGGCCTTGGTGCCTTAGACCCTATTGATATAGTGAGGATAACTCACCTCGCAACTGTCGACTCAAAAGATAGGCCCGAACTCTCGGATCACCAGCACAAACTCCACCATCCATATTCACTATAGAACTATACTTGTAAATTTCCAATTTCCCAAAATGCCCCATAAGTCAAATAGTCAACCATTGGTCAAAGTCAAAGTCAACGGTCCATGTTGACTTGACTCGTCGAGTGCAATCACTGACTCGTCGAGTCCTTCCAGATCTCGAGTAGTCGTGAAAAGCCTCTTCTGACTCGTCGATTCCCTTCAGTCCAAATCTATACATATGCTTATTAAGCCATCTTAAGGTTCCATATTGCATATCCAACTTCCCAAGGCATGTTTATCACGTAAAGTTGCAAACTTTACATGCATGCAAGGCTCTAAAGTCTTATAATGACAAAACCAAGCTTGTAATGGAGTTTTACACTTGAGGAGAGGTTCATATTTGCCAAAGTTGAAAACTGCATGGACTAGAGACCAAAGAGAGTCCATATCTAAAGTTACAACTTCATATCTTAACTTATACCCAATAATGGCTTCTTATTATGCTATAAAAGCCCTAATCTTCACCCAAATGAGATCTAAAAGGAAAAAAGGTCAAGGTAATGACTTAATACATTCTAATAGATGTTAACTAAGGTGGATATCAGATCCCCACAAGTTCCTTGCTTCTAGTTACTTGATCTCCAAGCTCTTCTCACCAAGAATCCTCTTCCAAAGCTTAAAACACACAAATGGAGCACACACACATGTATTAGGGTTTGTTGATCTCTCAAAGGACAGTAAGGAGGCCAAAGGAGGCTAATGATCCCTTAAATATGGTGCAAAACCTCAGAAATTAGGGTTTCATCCTCCATCTCCTACTCGTCGAGTCCCTTCATGGACTCGACGAGTAGGTCACTTAAACACGTGGACCAACCCGCTGCTACTCAACGAGTCAGGGCAACCAACTCGTCGAGTAGACCTTGAAATCATGAAATTTTATAACCATAAATCAATACCTGAGAATTTGGCCGTTACAATTCTCCCCCACTTGAACTAGGCTTCGTCCTCAAAGTCTGCTGTGGTGAACAACCCTGGATAGTGCTCCCTCATTTCCGCCTCCAGCTCCCACGTCCACTCGGACCCCCTTCGGTGCTCCCACATGACTCTTACCAAAGGTATCTATTTGTTCTGTAGAACCTTCATATTCCTTTCCAGAATGGCCACATGCCTTTCAACATAATTCAGGTGCTCATTGACTTGTATGTCATCCAATGATACTACCCCCTCCTCATTCGGAATGCATTTCCGAAATTGCGAAACGTGAAAGGTGTTGTGGATCCGACTGAGCTCATCCGGTAGCTCTAACCTGTATGCCACCTTGCCACCCTGGCAACGATCCTAAACGACCCAATGTATCAGGGACCCAATTCTCCCCTCTTTCTGAAGCAGATCACACCATTCCAGGGTGAGACCTTCAGGAGTATCATGTAACCGACCTGGAACTCTAACTCAGATCAACGTCTGTCGGCATAACTATTATGCCGACTCTGAGCGGTCTACAGTCGTTGCCTAATCTGCTGAATCTTCTCAATAGTCTGCAAGACTACCTCCGTCCGTCCCATCACCCTGTGTCCGACATCACCCCAACAAATTGGGGTGCGACATCTCTTCCCATACAACAACTCGAAAGGTGGGGCGTCAATGCTGGAATGATAGTTGTTGTTGTAGGCAAACTCTGCAAGGGGCAGGTGGGAATCCCAGCTCCCGCTGAAGTCAATAACGCACACCCTCGACATATCCTCGAATGTCTGAATGGTCCGCTTACTCTGACCGTCGGTCTGCGGATGAAATGTTGTGCTAAAGTGCAACTGCATGCCCAGTTCCTCGTGCAACTTCTGCCAGAAACGGGAGGTAAATATAACATCCCGTTCGGAAATAATGGAGACCGGAACCCCATGGCGAGCAATGATCTCGCGAACATACACGTCGTCCAACTTATCGACCGACGAACTCTCCCGAATAGCCAAGAAATGGGCACTCTTGATCAATCGATCCACAATGACCCATATAGAATCAAGCCCATTCGCCGTCCGCGACAACTTGGTAATGAAATCCATCGTGATTTGTTCCCATTTCCACATGGGAATCTCTAGAGGTTGTAGCAAACCATGCGACCTTTGATGCTTGACCATCCTACAGGTCAAGCACCTCTCGACATACCAAGCGATTTCTCGCTTCATACATGGCCACCAATAACTCAAACTCGAGTCTTGGTACATCTTTGTGGCCCTTGGGTGAATAGAGAAGTGAGACTTATGAGCCTCCTCCATGACTGTCTGTCTGACCTCACCAGACATCGGAACCCAAACCCGACCGCATCGGGTCAATAATCCTCGGATATCCTGCACAAACCAGGTGTTCTCTCCCTTGATACCCTCCAACTTCCAGTTCTCCGGTCGCATGCCCTCAACCTGAGCATCTATGATCAAACTCACAATCGGAGAATCACTGCTATCCTCATACATATCGTTGGGGTGGAAGACCAAGTTGACTTGCGGCTTAAAGCATTCTCCACCACATTCGCTTTACCGGGGTGGTAAAGGATCTCGCAATCGTAGTCCTTGACTACATACAACCACTGTGCTGCCTCATGTTCAGGTTCGGTTGATCCATGATGTGTATCAAGCTCTATGATTCGTGTGTATGGTACAACGGATCCCGTATAGGTAATGCCTCCAAATCTTGAGAGCGAATACCACTGCCCCCAAATCCAGATCGTGTGTAGGGTATCTCAACTCATGCAGCTCCAGTTGTCGCGATGCATAGGATATCACTCGTCCTATCTACATGAGGACTGCCCCCAAACTTATGATGTATGCATCACAGAACACCACAAAATCCTCAACTCCCTCAGGGAAGGTCCAAACTGGAGCCTCATAGAAGACGGAGGGTCTCAAATGCCCTCTGCTGCTCAGGGACCCACCAGAAATCCACCCCCTTCCTCGTCAGACGAGTGAGGGGTACTTTAATCTTGGAGAAATCCCGAATGAATCTGCAGTAGTACCCTGCTAATCCGAAAAAACTCATCATATTTGAGGGAGACCTCGGCACCTCCCACCGCATGACTGCCTCGATTTTGGCCGGGTCGACCAAAATCCCATCCTGATTAACGAGATGCTCGAGGAACCGGACCTCTCGTAACCAAAACTCACATTTAGAGAACTTGGCATACAGTCGTTCCTGTCTCAGAACTCCCAATAACTCCCTGAGGTGCTCCTCGTGCTGCTCTCGAGTTTTGGAATATACCAAGATATCATCAATAAACACTATGACCGAGCGATCAAACAACGTTCTGCATACTTGATTCATCAGGTCCATGAATACTGTTGGTGCGTTGTGTGTAAAAATTCGGGAAAACCATAGCTGACTCGCCGAGTCACCCTACTGACTTGCCAAGTCCACGACAATCTTCATCGGACTCGTTGAGTTGACCATGCAACTCGCTGAGTCCCTTCGGTCCAAATCCATACAGATGCTTATTAAGCCATCTTAAGGTTCCATATTGTAGATCCAACTTCCCAAGGCATGTTTATCACGTAAATCTGCAAACTTTACGTGCATGCAAGGCTCTAAAGTCTTATAATGACAAAACAAAGCTTGTAATGGAGTTTTACACTTGAGGAGATGTTCATACTTGCCAAAGCTGAAAACTTTATGGACCTAGATACCAAAGAGAGTCCATATCTGAAGTTACAACTTCATATATTAGCTTATACCCAATAATGGCTTCTTATTATGCTAGAAAAGCCCTGATCTTCACCCAAATGAGATCTAAAAGGAAAAGAGGTCAAGGTAACGACTTAATACCTTCCAATAGATGCTAACTGAGGTGGATATCAGATCCCCACAAGTTCCCTACTTCTAGTCACTTGATTTCCAAGCTCTTCTCACCAAGAATCCTATTCCAAAGCTTAAAACACACAAATGGAGCGTGCACACACACGTATTAGGGTTTGTTGAGCTCTCAAGGGACAGTAAAGAGGACAAAGGAGGCTAATGATCCCTTAAATAGGGTGCAAAACCTTGGAAATTAGGGTTTCATCCTCCAAATCCTACTCATCGAGTCCCTTCTTGGACTCGGCGAGTAGGTCACTTAAACATGTGGACCAACCCGTTGCTACTCGACGAGTCATGGAAACCAACTCATCGAGTAGCGTGACATCCCCAAAATCATGGCCAGAAAAAACCGGTTTATTTATGCTTTTAAAATAATTTTAGAGTAAATCCATTGATTTAAAAGAGTTGCGAAATTTGCCCCCAAAACATTACATGATAAAATAAGATTTATCAAAGCATTTCTTAAAGAAATGTATTTTCATTATATATCAAAACTCGGGATGTCATGTTCCGATACAGACACAAAATCATAAACAATGAAACATAGACCTTACACAATTATATACAACTACTGGTCTATAAACAAAAACATCTTCACAAGTTTTCTAACTTATGATCTCGCGCCACTACCTGTAATACAAAGAAACTGAGTGGGTCAAGCTAGGGAGCCTGGTGAGCATATAGGGTTTTCAACCCACAATAAATAATTATATTTAATTTCCACCAACCAACAATAACCCGATTACCCATTCCCATTATCCTCACTTTATGTCCATATGACAACAACTATTACAAGGGACCTAATCTAGGATTTTCATCGGGACGAACACTACTGCAAAGGAGTTTCCTCATCAATGAATGTCTTAAGGCAACCATGAGGGGGATAAAATACAACACATGAACACCCAAGTTCACTACACCTACAGGTTATGAGCCTACCAGCGTTCCACTAAACTGTCTAAAAAAGTCTGTGGTCGTCATCCATATTCTGCTGGACGACTAGATCACAATCACATCGAGGCCTCTCATCATTTTATTTCATCACACAACAACTGCCTACCCATGTTATACCCACCATATTATTAGATAAAAATATATACATTTATATACAACTTAAAACCTGTACAAATCATTCATTCAATAATTATTTCAAATAAGCAAATAATATACAAACACATAACACGTAATTTGTAGAGAATACTTTGTATCTATGTGTTAGAAGAAAAGGAATATACACTCACTTGATAAGATGATTATCGAACATCACTTCGGCTCTAAAAGTAGTATTCTTCGGTGAAACCGAGATATCTTCAAAAAACCGGGCTTTCTCGCGGGCAGAGTTTTGACTCGACAACTCTATTTCTCGGGATCTTCGGGGCTTGCTTCGGGTGTCGGGAATGATATCGGGGCTTCGGGGGTATTTTCTTGCACGCAAAACGAGGTAAAACGAGAGAGAAAAGATATTTGGCAAAAAAGATTGGCAACCCTCGCATGCTTTTTATAGGGGTTGAACCTTGCACGTACGTTGGGCGTACGAAGCTTTACGCGGGGTGTAGTTCGGATCAGGCTTCCAGGTGGCGAACTTCGGGTGGTGCTACGCGACTCTCTCTCGAACCACACGAGGCCGAAGTACGTTGGGCGTACTTGGTTTCGGACGCGGGGTGTAATGTGAAGGGCGACGTGGCTCATCCGAGGCCAAGAACATGAGTACGTTGGGCGTACTTCGTATTTCTAAACTTCAAAAATTCATAACTTTCGCATACGAGCTCCGTTTTTGACGTTCTTAATATCCACGTGTAGGTGAGATTATGCTCTACAACTTTTGTTTAGACTTCGTTGGCTAATTTTGACTTTAATTTTATTATATTATTTTTTAGTAGGCCGGGACATGAAAACTCCGTTAGAAATTCATAACTTCTTCATCCAACGTCCGTTTTCGTCTGTCTTTTCACTGTTGGACTACTATCGACGAGATCTTCGATTCTCGTTTAGATTGTTTCGGCTAGAAATCACTCAATCTCATATTCGAACTTTGGGTTGTATACCGCTAAGTCGGAACTTAGAAAAATTATAACTTCCTCATACGAAGTCAGATTTAGACGTTTTTTTATGTATGCTCTCGGTTTAACTTATTCTATGACTTTCGTTTAGATCACTAAGGCTAAATATCGCTCTATCGTAAACTCACTATTTACATCATGCAGTGTCATACCGGTTCTGTCGCGGAATTACAACAAGTCATAACTTATTCGTTATAACTCGGATTTCGACATTCTATATATATTCGGAAACCTCGTCACGACCACTATAACTTCCTTCATAGATATCGGGTTTATCAAACATTTTATTTTTAACGCTTAAATTATCCTTAATTCAATCAAGTCACAACAATTAGGCATAAATCACATAATACTCAAATAATACATTCTTATTATTTCAAAACGGGTTACAAAGTTTATAACCATTAAATCATGAAAGTTTATAACCATAAATCAATACATGAGAATCGAGGCGTTACACAAAGTTTCCAAAATGTTTAAAAATTTAAACTCTAGGATACTATATACCCAAATCTAAATACAAAGCCAAAGAGATTGGTATATTAGATTTAGCGAAGATCGCGAACTAACATTATAACAAAGCATTTCTCCCAAAGAATTCATGTTAATCATCCAAAACGAGTTTATTGGTAATCCTATTGAACATGCCATCCAAGCAAAGGGAGAATTCCTATAAAGGAAATAATGTTCCTTGCAGAATAAAGACTTTGAAAAACACTATGATCAATGTCCCAACGTTTATATTGCCTACTAGGAATAGATGATGTAAACCTCAAATGAGTATTTCTGAACTCATTTCTCGAATCCCTTGCAAGCGAAGCAAAAAGATACCTAGATTTCAAAAATGTTACTTGTAACATTCTTCACTGGATGGTTTCAAAATGTTATTTAAAAGTATACTTTAGTTTTTTAAATCATAAAATTTTAGAGTTGAAAATAATTGCGGAAAAACAAATTGGCCCAAAACAATTGAAAATGGTTTTGTTGTTTTTAAATGCAAGGTGTGAATGGGTATCATAACAAGGTTCAAGATCCCCACAAAATAGGGGTCTTCTAAAATGTCCCGCACCTCAAATTCCATGAATCATTCAATCTAAACACACGTCAAAATAGTTAGACAATGGATTTGCCTAGTGAGTTACCCAATTTTGATTCGTTTTGAGTGAGAATATCTCAATCCAACTTACTTGAATCAAACCTTCAAATTTATTTATTTTTTAAACTTGTCAAGGTAAACAAGACAATTGTTATCTAAGGAACAATGAAAAGACAAAGATAAATAATAAATTTATTTGGAAGGTATGTAAATGCATGCAACTACACCCCCACCTTTTCCCATGTCACGAGTTCAAATCACAATTGATGGTCATATATGATGAGATCATGACGGATGAAACCGTCAACTTTTGCACACATATCCACAAACTAGACACTAGTGGCGACTGCCTAGGACGTACAAGGGGTGGCTAGCATAATATGCATTAGTAGGAAGCTTAAAACATTTTCCAAAATATAATCCTTTTTTCTTTTATGATCAAACCTTTCTATAAATTAAATTACCTCCTACCTTTTATGACTACAATTATTCCTACCCACTAAAATTATGACAAATCATCATTCAGTTTAATTGTAATTGATATATTCCTAATATAACGTTAATGAGTTAGTTAAAAAAAATATGGAAAGATGATACTTGTCATAATTTTATTGGGTAGAAACATTTGTAGACATAAAAAGTAGGAAGCAATTTAATTTCTCAATGATATATGATGCATGAAACAATACATACAAAAGCAATATCAAATTTAGAAATAATTGTATGCAGTCGATATAAGTAAGGGTGCACATACCTAGCAACTCACATCGAATTCTAGCTTCAAAACTCACTATTGCTTCAATGAACATTATCCTCAAACACCGTGTATATGATATAAAGTGAATTACTAAAAATGGCCAAATTGACCATGTGGTTATAAAATTCCCAAACTCTCATAATTTTCATTATTAACCTATTTAGTAACATGGAAGTGAAGTTAGGTCAAACTCATAAGCTAAAACCCATGAATTGTGAAATATTGCATCATCACCCAAGGCATTACATGTCGAGGTGCACGTCATATTCTTCACCACACGTCGCGTTTTAGCCATCTTCCCCTTTTGGGCAGCATACTTTACATTACACGTCGTGTCCTTTTGGGTTTCTTATGAGAGTTTTTACTTCCATTTTACCATTCTCTTTTTCATCTCTACTTCCATTTGACCATTCTCTTTTGCATTTAACCATTGTCTTACAACAAAATACACACTCTTGTTTTTACTTCCATTTGGCATTTATTTTTTGCATCTCTACTTGTGGTTTCTTTTGGAAACATTTTATGCAACCATTATGGTTTCCCAAACATCACTAGAAGGAATTTAAACATTATTAAGAATTTGGCATTAATCCATTAAGTTCATCATAATGATTATATGGTTTCATTGATCATCAAACTCTTTTTGTGGAATTAAGTGCTCAAAATGTACAAAATACATACTAATGAACCATGTAGCCTTTCTAATCAATCCAATATATGATTTGATCATAATTGATTCACTACTCATTATAGATTTGTTCAATTCGTGTAACTCAATTTAATCATTAAATCATTAATTCATCTCTTCTATTCCTATTTTACCCTTATGGGTAAATAATCCCCATAACCGCTTATAGATAAAGTGATCTTTATGTTTTTGAATCCAATTCACTTACAATGTATCAATTCACAATTTAGAACAACATTTAGATATATAGTTACTTGAAATCAAATGAAATACATCATTCTACCATTAAATCCCAAACCCAAAACATTCAAGCCTTGATTCTTTCATTCTTTGAGTTTGTGTATCCATGATGGATTCATTACAACAAAACTTCATCTATGATCATAGTATCATTTAGGAAACAACTTAACATTTTCATGATAATAATTTGAGATTATAGGGTTTGTGGCTAGATTCTTATCCTAAATGCCAAAATCATAAAAGGAATGGTAGAATTGGGTCTAGAACTATATTAACCATCTTAGAAAGGTTAGAAAACAAAACCTTATCCAACAATTCACCATGAAATCAACGTGGGGTTCCATACCAAGCTTCAAATTATAATATAAAGTTAATGAAGGAGAAATTGTGCCTTAAAATCCTAAATTCCTTCCATTCCTAACAACAAATAGTATATGGTTACTTGAAATAAACTGTATAGAGCATTGCACCATGAAATCAACATCTTAATCCTCTTCTATCTTTCCAATATTATTTTGGTTGAAATGAGTTCGATTCATACCCTCACTTCCTCATAATTTGACAATAATGGTCACATTCTACTAATTATAAGTTTTGAGCTTTGGGAGTTAAATCTTTCAGTCCCTCTTTATCCATTTCATGGATTTAATGGTCAAAGAGTCATTTAGGTGAGTCAAATTTATGGTTAAACACACTTTTAGCTCTTAACTTCAAAATGTTGGAATTTCAACATTTAATCTTCTAAACTTTTACATTACTTAAAATATGATTACCTTTTATTATTTAAATTGTTTTATTATATATTAACCACCTAATTATTTAAAACGAAAATTTATTGTCTTAAATTTGGGATGTCACACTACTATGGCACAAACTTCACTTGGCCTTAATAGACGTGTTTGTGTGAGAATTTATTTTAAACATGTGATATGCTATTTTTTCACATCGAAAAGGATATCACCGTCAAAGAAATTCAAAAAAGCATAAACATGTCCTTCGTTCAACAATCAATCAAAATTTTGAACTAGCGCCTTTTTAATGGTAGTAAATATATGATTCCCTGAAGTTATCATACAAACAAACAAAGAATAAAACATTATAGCAATGCAAACAAAAACAAGAAAACTTGACTACAACAGGTCAATACATTAGCGTCCATTAAAACCATATCAATATTACTCAATTTAAACATAATCAAGTAAACATGATGCTTCCATCTGTGATCATCAACATTGACGTTACTAATGAAATGATATTGTAAGCCCATGTCAAGCACCACCACAGTTCCAACAATTATATCTACAACAACAATATATCTACAATTGATACATCACATGCCTCATTTATACAACAATTATATCTACAACAACAATATATCTACAATTGATACATCACGTCTCATTTATACAGACAATAAACAACTAACATACTAGATTAATAAACATACACTTGAGCAATACAACTTATTACAATGCAATTTGAAGGCACAATAAATTGGACGACATGTGAACAGACAAAAACGATCACCATAAGATCAAAACATGCCATCAAAGCTTGAGCAACCCTTATTTACAATTTACAAGATTGATCACCGCTTGAATAGAAGTTAAAGTACCATAATCATAATGTTTTAAAGGAAAGGAATGAAAGTAAATTGTTTTGTACAAAAATTCGAAGGTATGTAAAAAATATTCAAAAGAAAAGAAAATATAATTTTTTTTTCCAGAGAATAGCAATGAATTTGTTTCACTCCTTAGTTGTTAAAAAAATTTGTTTCGCTTGCTGATTTCAATCCCTTTTAAGAATCCAAACTTGTAAATTTTAGCCCATTTATGATCATAATGGTTTTAAATTGAAAGTATAGACACCACTTTGGTGGAATTCACTTTTTGTTGTTAACTTTACATTAACTCCTTGTTTAAATTATTCTAGGTTTTATTATGGTTAAATATGATAGAATAAAAGTAATTAGAAACATAAGAGCAATGCAAGGATTTACTGTAGAGTGGAATTAAGGCAGTCAAATTATAAATCACATAAAAACATAAAAAATATGTTTTACTTGTCTATGAAGACCTAATGTACGTGATGAAACTAGGATGTCGTAGTCAACACATGATTAAGGAAAGTAACGACAATAGGTTTTTTTTAATTTATAAATCGTTAAAGTCATCTCCTACATCACCCCACCCCCAAAGAAAAACTATAAATTACACATACATAGGTAAAATATGGTATTTTGGTCAAAGAATGTAAATAATATTTGTAGACTTTGGGTTTATAACTTTATAAACAAATACTTGAAACAGAAAAAGCATACATGAATCAAAATATCAAAGAAGTCAGTTCTATGTATTCTTAAGTGTAAGGAGCATCCATTCCTGGGAAAGAAGTATGCAAGATAAAAGGGAAATTACTAATTATATACAAGATTGAAGCTTGTAAGCATAGCCATTATCAATTCAATTGATAAATTTATGTTGTAATTTCTTGCAATTAACCGAAAGTAAAATGTTTTCAAACATCTTTGAAAGTAAAGCGAGAGATACAAGTACATAGCAATAAATATATATGTATGCTAGCGTCCGTTCATTGGGATTCAGGCATACTATTATCATCAAGGCTTGGCTCGAAAAACAAAGACATTAGTTCCGTATATCTCATCCTACTGTGAATGCATCGTCCATCAACTGTTAAAGTTTCATTAGTACAATTACTCTTCTCTCGACTTTCAACTTACATATTTTTAGTTTATTTCTTATAGTATAACTATAAGTTTATGGAAAAACCATCTCAATGCATAAATATAAAGTATTTATTTGTAGGATATTTATTTTAATTTGGTATTAAATTTAATTTAATAAAAATGACTATTTCAGTAATACAATAAGAGTAAATTACTGAAATCATCCCTATGGTTCGGTCAAAATTACACGTTTGGTCCCTAACATTTTTTTGCACTCGGATCGTCCATGCGGTTTGATTTTATTGCGTTTTTCGTCCCTTATATACATAAAGTTAGGGACCAAACGTACAATTTTGAACAAACCATAGAGACGAAAAACGCAACAAAATCAAACCACAGGGACGATCCGAGTGCAAAAAAAATGTTAGGGACCAAACGTATAATTTTGACCAAACCGTAGGGACGATTTCAGTAATTTACTCATAAAAATAAATAAATACAAATAATTAAACTTGGTTATAGATTTCTAATAATATAATGTATATAGTTATATTAATAAAAGGTATAGATCAAACTTTTAAAAGCTTAATAATTACAGTGTTGTTTTGGAAAATTATAAAAACTAGATAAATATATATATATTTAGAAAATTCTTTAATGGGTCAGAGATACACTATAATTATTATAGGTTTTAATATAAAAGAATCTAGTAGTATTTAGGTTGGAGATCGTTTTAGTATTTAGTAGTCCAATGCAACTCATATTGGTGTTTAAGGCGTCCTCTAATGTTTCATGTCTCTTTGTTTTTATAATATTTCTTTTGAACAACTAAAACACATACATATCCTTCTCTTACTTCTTTCATCCCAATGATTGGACTCGAATCCTAACCATAACTATAGTTGAGGGCAATTTTCTACCAACACCCGGAGGATAACACTAGGCTGCAAGCCATTTGGTCTTTGTTTTTTAAGGTGTGTGTGCGTCCCACTCCCATGATTCGTTGTTGTGCAGGAATCAAAACCAGAAAAAATATTTATTTGTTAGTACTAAATTAACAAAAGATGTTTTGGTTACCAAAGAAATTTGCAAATAGGATAAAACATTTCATTTATAGCTATAGAGATACAGATGAAGAATAAAATTTTCATATGGGATAGATAAACACAACTAAAATCAATAATAAAAGGATTCCGTCTTTGGGCCAGTAAATTTACAAGGTACCACGTTTTCCATTGCACTAGTATATATTGTTTTTTAGTTCAGCTCTCATATTGTTTACTTTATGTAGAAGATAATCTATAATTTCAGTCCAGTTAGGTTGTTACGCATACAAACTGAAGCGAAACTGATTTTTCGGTGTTGAGAATAAAAAACAGTCAGTTATGGATTTTCATCGTGTGGAAGGTAAAAATTATTACTAGCTAGTTGTGGGACTTGCATGTTACTATAGAAAAGTGATGTTCAGTTGAATATTTAGGGGTACATAAACATTACATGAGTATAATATTTATATGTAACACCCTCAACTTTTGGCAATGTCAATGTGTAATATACCAAGACGAGTCTATGTATTATGTAATGTGATGTCACCAACAAACTTAATACATGGAATGCTGCTAGCTTGGTACCTAAGTGCTACTTGACTATTTGAGATGTGTAATGTTCAAGTGTAGGACCAATCCATTTGTGCAAATGCAATACTTACGTGTAAAATCAAGTGATAGCTTCTTATTGCATCGACAGATGAATTTCATGTACAAGGAAGTATATATATATATATATGGATTCAACTGGAACAAATTTCAAGTTTTTGGTTTGTCAATAAGCATGTGGCAATCGTGTCAATGTGGAGAGCTTCATGCATATCAACAAACATACTTTGCAAAATGATATCTGAACCCAGCACAATTATGAATTATCAAGTCCATAAAAACATCTATTAAAACTCATGTTATTAAAAACAGATACCAGGCTAAACATCTTCAAAATTATCAGTGTAAGGCAACATTTAATCTGTAATGTAAAAGAACATGATTATATGCAGCACATGATAATTACCTCAATGAGCAAAAACAGTGTCGTTTCTTCTAGGTGGTCTATCAGGAATGGATCCAGGCTTAAACTTTGAAGCCTCATGCCTAGCAAGTTCAGGAGGAACAGGACTGTTGCTCTGTGTCAGCATCTGCTTCAGATCATAAAAGACTTCAGTATCATGAAGAGTCAAGAATGTTGAAGCTATACCCGTCTTCCCAGCACGACCTGTACGCCCTATACGATGTGTATACATTTCAATGTTGCTAGGCATATCATAGTTTATCACATAAGCCACATCAGGGATATCAATCCCACGCCCTGCAACATCAGTGGCAACTAACACATTGAATCTTTTTGTCCTAAAACCCTCAAGACTGATTTCCCTCTGCTCCTGTGACTTCCCACCATGCAAAGTTGTCACACGGTAGCCTGACTTTTCCAGTGTCTTTGATACATGGTCAGCAGTTTTTTTAGTGTTAACAAACACAATGGCTGTTTTATCCACAAGTTCATCTAGCAATTTTTGTAGCCTAGGCATTTTCTCTGATTCCTTCACCATGATAACATGCTGTGTAATCAGATCAGTTGCCTTTCCTGCAGTTCCGATTGTAACCACTACTGGGTTCCTTAAGTATTTCCTGGCTAGCCTCTCTACAGCTGGAGGCATGGTGGCACTGAACATATAAGTGGTTCTGTAGATTCTTTTCTCATCAAGTTCTTCATCTTCATTCTCGGGTTTGAAGTTGCTTGATGGCATTGCGTCCAGAACACCTACAACTTGGGGCTCAAAACCCATGTCGATCATACGATCAGCCTCATCAAGAACAACATAGTTACACTGGTTTAGAACAGCATAACGTCTCTCCAGGCAATCGATTAGACGCCCAGGAGTAGCGATGACAACTTCACACCCTTGTCTAATCTTGAATCCTTGCTCTTCAATTGACTGCCCACCAACAATGGAAACAACTTTGATGCCTAAATAATGGGCGAACTTGACAGTTTCTTCCTCAATTTGCTGTGCAAGTTCTCTTGTAGGTGCCATTACAACAGCATAAGGACCTTCGGCCTCATTTTCTTCACTTATAGGAGGGAGTCTGGTTATGTAAGTCAACATAGGAAGAACAAAAGCAGCTGTTTTACCTGAACCAGTCTCGGCAACCCCAATGACATCTCTTTGCTGGAGACCAAGAGGAATGGCAGCCATTTGAATGGGAGATGGGGTCTTGTAACCAGCCCTCTCAACAGCTTTCAATAGCTCATTGCTCAGTTTACTTTCAACCCAACTCCTCATAGGCCTGGGAATTCTGGAACCTTTGTAAGATATGTTGAAATCTTCCCTAAAGATCCTCCAATCTCTCTCTGTCATTTCCTCTAGTTTCTTCTCAGACCAGTGGCGATCCACTCTCATGTCAAATGTATCGTACATGTCAGCAGCCTCTTCCTTGAGTCTCTGAGCAGCAGCCTCTTCTGGCCTTTCCTCAATCCCATCCTTCTTCCTAATCTCGTCTCTCAACTCTTTCTCATTCTTTGCTGCTAACTTTTTCTGCTCTCTGCGATCCATACCAGCGCGGAAGCCTCTTCCAAATAGAAGACGAGCCTCGTGAGGGTTTTGATAGAGAACGTTCATATCACGAGAAGTGTCCTCGGTGTTCTCCCAATCGAAGGAGAAACGGAACTTCTCGCTGGGTTTAATAACCCTTTTCTTAGGCTTCTTTGATCCCAAGTACTGCTCCTTGATAGCATCGAGCTCCTTTTCGCGCTCTCGCTCCGCAAGCTTCTCCAATCGAGCTTTTTCCCTAGCTTTGTGCTCTTCATCACGTTCTCTATCGCGGTTCCGCCGCTCAGAGTCCCGTTCCCTTTCTCTTTCCCTTTCCCTCTCCCTCTCCCGTTCTCTATCCCTGTCTCTATCTCTGTCTCTGTCCCGGCGATCACGGTCACGGTCACGGTCGTAATCACGAGAAGAACGGTGGTTACGGGAAGCGTCATCAGACGACGGAGGGGGTTTAGAGGAGGAAGAATTAGGGTTGCTCTGGAGGAGAAGCTGTTCGGATCGGCGCTTTTGTTCTTCAAATTCATCTTGGCGGCGCTTGAGGGCTAATTGTTCTCGCTCTGCTTTAGTGAGAAATACGGGTTTCTTTGCCTGCAGTTTCTCACCAATGTCATCGGTAGAACGCTTCATGATTTAATCGAAGCTTCGAATGATTATATTCAAGGTTTATTGCTTCGCTTGGATGATTGCAGGGCAGGAGTTAGAGAAGGGAATCGATGCGAATGAAAAACTAGGGTTTGGGCGTCGTAATCCGAATTGGGGATTTGATCGAATGATATGTAGGTTACTATGGTCGAATCAATAAGTATAGCCATAGGGCAAATTTAAGACCTTAAAATTGTCACTTCTATTAATACTATAACTATGTGTTTGCTTAGTTTTTCTCAGCCAAAAGTCCTTTTATAAAAGAAAAAAAATAAAAATATGTTTGGTAAACTAGGAACTTTTTGAGTTTTAATACAAGGAAAAACAACTTTTCGGAAAAGTCAGAAAATCCTGACTTTTTGTAACTTTTTAGAAAAGAACTTTTGAGCTTTTAAAAGCTAAGCCAAACACGCCCTAAATGTCGTACTATATTAAAAGACAGAGAGACCAAGAAGGAGAGAAGAAGAAGAAGAAAATGGTTATTGGTTGATTTATCCAGTTGAGTCATGTTATTGTTACCATATCTTATACCGTATTTTTTTGGAGGTGATGTACATTGTATTATCAATTATGACTAAGTTTGGACCGCCAATTCAACCATAATAACCACGTGATGACCATAACATATGGTTTAATGGATTTTATTTTTAGAAACTAGAAAGGTTTCCCCGCGTTGCGGGGATCGGAAGGTGTATAGTATATTCGTCCATTTACAAATGCATAATAATCAAATATGTTCTATTGCAAAATAAACAGGAACTCTTCTACCATTGTAATAACCAACTACCTTTCTTAAGCAGATACCAATTCTATATCACTAAATTAATAAAACTATCTGATAAGGATTAACAAATTAGGGATGCAGCAATGTAACAGTGAATGAGGCACAATAACAATGGAGGAAGGAATGTCTTGATAACCAAATGCAAAAAAACGAACATAATCAGGGAAAACGTCCCTCTCTCACACACACATGAGTGTGAAACCAGCACAATCATGCACACAAAATAACAGAATGACCACTAACAAAATCCCCCTGCTCTATTTATTCTTATATTCTCACTCCTCCAACTAATCAGCCACTTTTCTCACTTGACCCTTTTACCCTTCTGGAATATATTTTTTTGGATTTTCATCATTTACAAAAGAGCCAAAGAAATGGGAAAATAACAACTGAAAATGTTAATCAACATACTCCAATGAGCAAGCATGCCAACTGTCAAGAACCAACACAATGAAAAGTGGAACCTTCATCCATGGTTTTACTAATCTTGTTAAGCCACCACTGTCCAGCAGACCTTCCCTCAAGAAAAACCTACCTGAACTTTGAATGGAAAAATAAGTAAAATGAAGATTCAATATATAATCAGCTCAAACGAAGCAAGAATAGCCACAAGTGAATATCCTAGTCAAAATGTTGAGAGCTGTCATGTCTTCTTTGATGACAGCCTCACGACCCACGACTTTTTATCGAGTTCACGGCACAAACAAAAAAATCAGTATAAATGTCTAAAAGCATTTAAACGTACAAGAAATAGGCATTGGATTCAAATGAAGGTTCAAACATCAAAAATGGGAAACATGGAAGAAAGCAACAATAATAACCCCTAATCAATTCTATAGTAGAATTTGTTATCCTTAAATACATTTACAATTTGGTTTTCATTAGCATATCATAGCTGTTTGTGTTTGATCCTGTATGTATATGGGAAATGGTGAAAACTCTGAGTCCATACAAAGCAAATATTTCATTTCTTGCCCTCTGGAATATAAATACAAAAGATGCATTAGGATCAAGAAATCTTGTTTAAAAATTAAAAGTACTATATTAGATTATTATTATCCATTTTAAAACCGATATTAGCAATAAATGTGATTAATTTTGGTCCGCCAGTAACATGTAATAACTCATGAATAAGAAACTGTATTGTTGTAAAAAAATAACTACAAACTAATGGGTAATAAGGGTGTATATGGTTTGTGGATTTCCAAGAAATAAGACAGAGCTGGAATTCATGATTTCATTCCATGGTGTGTTTGGTTGGCAAATGGAGGTGTAACGACCCAAATTTCACGTCCAAAAATTTTGTTATAACACATTACATAAAAAAAACATTAATAGTTAAAACATTGTTTGATTAAACCATTTCACATCGAAAAGCAAATTGAAAACCAAACAACCAAAATGTCAGAGTGTCAATCCCAGAGTAAGCTAATAATTGCGGAAACAAGAGTGTGTGTGACATGCTGCTACCGTGTCGGCTCCTTCCTCTTGGATAGAGAGGTACCTGAAACAACAACTGAAAAACGTAAGCACAAAGCTTAGTGAGTTCCCCCACCGTACCACATACCATAATAACCACATAACACACATATATTGTCAGGCATATCCGGGTGCCTGACCTACCCCTTCGGTCCTCTCGACCGGGTATTGCCAAGCATATCTGGGTGCTGGCCTCCCCTTCGGTCCTCTCGACCGGATACTGCCTAGCATATCTGGGTGCTGGCCTCCCCTTCGGTCCTCTCGACCGGATACTGCCTAGCATATCTGGGTGCTGGCCTCCCCTTCGGTCCTCTCGACCGGATACTGGAGACTATCTATCCCCCTCTACTACTACCACAAAGCACATATCACAATATCAGAATCCAACTAGCATGACTGGGTATAACTACCCCTTCGGCCCTATCGACCGAATATCTTGGGGACTATCTCCCCTACCACTACTAACACATAGAATCATATCATATTAGCACATAAACATAGCACAGGTAGTAGTAACCCCTGGATGAGTATCACGGAGACAAACATCTACATACAACTCCTACTGGTGGGCCGTCATTGTGGCCGTAGACCTACCGCTACTGGAAGGCAACTCACCTCGAAAAGGCTATTGGTCTGTGTGGGAATTGACTGTCTACTGCTGCTGCTGTAACGCCCGTAGATCAGGGCTAGTCAATTTAGAGACGGTAAGCGTCAAAAATGACTTTTTGATAGAAGATTATTTAGAATGGATAATCTTAACTAAGTTGTAGTATATGTTACAAGGATTCCGTACATATAAAGAACGTCCAAATCTGACTTCGTATGAAGAAGTTATGATTTATCGGATTTTCGGCTTAGCGGTATGCAGCCTGAAATACTCGATTTGAGATCGAGCGGTTTTTAGCCAAAACAATCTAAACGAGAATCGAAGATTTCGTTGTTGGTATCGAAGCGATGAAAAGTTAGGCGAGAACGGACGTCAAACGAAGAAGTTATGATTTTATAACGAAGTTTTCCTGTCCGGGCCTACTAAAAATAAATAATAAAAATAAAGTCAAAATTAGTCGACGAAGTCTAAACGAAAGTTGTAGAGCGTAGTCTCACCTACGCGTGGATATAAAGAACGTCGAAAACGGAGTTCGTATGAAGAAGATATGAATTTTCGAAGTTTATTAAATAATTAATAATTAAATTTAATTATTAAATCCCGGTATTATCCGAAGGGGGAGTCACCGGGCATATCCGAAGTACGCCCAGCGTACTTCTGTACGCCCCGCGTACAGCGAAGCATGACGACCTTCGCACTCGAGTTCTTCGGATGACGAACGCAATGACGATTTCGGACCAGTACGCCCCACGTACTCCGAGGCTCCAACCTCCTATAAATAGAATGCGAGGGCAGCCGACTCAATTGCTCTTTTTCTCTCTTCTCTCTCCCGTTTTGCATCGTTTTGCGTGCCAGAAGTACCCCGAAGCCCCGGTAATATTCTTGAGCCCCGAAGCAAGTCCCGAGATCCCGAAGATCCCGAGAAGTACGATTCCCGAGCCGAAGCTCTGCCCGCGAGAAGTTCGATTTTTGTAGAGATCTTCCAGATCTGCTGAGGATTACTACTTCTGCAAGTTGTAGTGTTGTCCGATCATCTTCTGATCAAGTGAGTGTATACTACCTTTCATAAACACAATAATAATACAAGTATGGTTTGAGTGTATTAAGTATATTGTTTATATATGTGTGAGTGTGTAGTTACTTTCTTCTAACACATAAATATGAAGTATTTGCTATGAAATACGTGCTCTGTGTTTATATATTATTTGTCTATTTGATATGGGCATGGAAATTGGAGTTTTATACAGGTGTTAAATGATTTAAACTGTGTAAGTATTTATATCTACAAAATTGTTGGGTAGAACATAGGTAGATGGAATAGTTGGTGACTATGGAGTTAGCGCCTATTGTATAAACCTTGGCGACGATGTGACTTCGTGCCTATTTGATGAACCTTGGCGACTATGGAGTTAGCGCTTGTTGAGTAAACCTTGGAGACTATGGAGTTAACGCTTGTTGAGTAAACCTTGGCGACTATGGAGTTAGCGCTTGTTAAGTGAACCTTGGTGACTATGGAGTTAGCGCCTGATAACTATGGATTTAGTACTTGATAAATAAACTTTGGCATCAATGGAATTCGTGCCAATTCCTTACGAATAAATGAATGAAGGATAGTTGGTTCTTAGGGTAAAACCATAAGAAGATAATGGGGATGGGTAATTGGGTTGATTGTTTGCTGATTAAATGTAATAATTATATTATTGTGGGTTGAAAACCCTATATGCTCACTAGGCTCCCAAGCCTGACCCACTCAGTTTTCTTTTCATTACAGGTAATGGCACAAAGGTATAAGTTGGTGGACTATACGAGAGATTTTGGATTATAGATCAGTAGTTAAATAACTATTGTAAGGTTTATTTTATATTGTTTATGCTTTTGGTCTGTATCGAATATGACATCCCAAGGTTTTATTATTTAATGAAAATACATTCTCTTTGAGAAATGTTTGGATAAATGGCTATCATATTTTTGTTTTTGGGAACAAATTCCGCAATAGTTTTCTTTAAGCGATTACTCTGATTTTAAAAACAAAGCATAAACAAATCGGTCTTTTCTGGCCGTGAAATTGGGGATGTCACAGCTGTTGTTGCTCCGGACGTCCCCCGGCTATAATTCCCACAAAACGATTAGTCAACCACCGCTAGATGTTCTTAGGGTAAAATGACCCTTTTTACCCCTTACCAAGTCAAGTCCAGGTCAAAGTCAACTTCCAGTTGACTGGACTCGCCGAGTCCATCCCTCACTGATCCGGTCCCACTCACCAGGTCCCTCCCCCACTCACTGAGTCACCCCTGACTTGCTACTCGGGACTATGGGGCCGACTCGAGTCCCAACTCGCCGAGTTCCTCGAGCAGATCCCCTGCTCGCTTTCAATCCACACTAGAACACCCCATACAAGGGTTTGGGTTTTGGGACTACGCTACACAGCTAATTCCACGCACAGGTATGAAGGGTTGAGCCTTCGATGCTTAAACCCCTCGTGATCTGTGGATGTTCATATGACTCACTGATTTTGAGGAACTACTCAGCGCGCTCCAGGCAATCTTCATAGGACTCGCCGAGTTGTTCTTCAAACTCGCCGAGTCGACGACCATCTTCATAGAACTCGTCGAGTTCCACTTTGGGACTCGTAGAGTCCTTCGACCCATTCCCTGAGTAGGCCAGATCTGGGACATGCAACACTTCACAACCACAGATCCAAGGTCCTAGGGCTCATTTACCACGTAAAGTTGCAAAATTTACGTGCATGCATGACCCTATGAGCTCAAACATGCAATTCCAAGCTCTTCAAGGGGTCCTATACTCAATGGGGACCTCAAACACCTCAACCACAGAGACTTTATGCTACTAGGATGACCAAAAGGTCTAAATCCGAAGTCCTTGCAGATCATTAACCATAGACACATAGAGATTTAGGTTCTTAGGGCTTAAAACCTCTTTTTTAAGGACAAAAAGGGGACTCAATGAACTAAAGATCAAGGTAGGAACTTTTCTACCTGAATAGAAGCCCTTCACAGAGTAGATTCCGGATCTTCTTCCTTTCTTTCACTCTTCAACCTCCTCCTTCTTTTCCCAAGCTCCAAACCACCTTCAAAATGCTAAAAATCACCCACAAGGACACAAAAGGGGCTAGGGTTTCGTTCTACAGATCTCTGGGAGTGCTAGGGGAAATGGAGGCTGGGTTAGATCGTTTAAATAGGGTGTAAACACCCGGGTTAGGGTTTAAGTCCAGGCAGGATCTACTCGCCGAGTAGACCAAGTAGATCCCGCGTCTAGTCCCGCTTCTACTCGGTGAGTTAGTCCTTCAACTCGCCGAGTCCAAGGTTAATCATGCAATATAAGGAGATTTAATAACCAAGAATACATACCAGGAACCAGGTGCTACAAATCTCCCCCACTTATTTTAGACTTCGTCCTCGAAGTCTGCTGCTCGATCCTGAAACAGCTCGGGATAATGCTCCATCATCTCGTCCACCGGCTCCCAAGTCCATTCCGAACCCTTGCGGTGCTGCCATTGCACCTTCACTAGCTCCATCCTCTTGTTCCTCAAATCCTTCGACTTCCTGTCGAGGATTGCGACTGGGCGCTCAATGTAGTTCAAGCTGTCATTAACCTGAATATCCTCTAGAGGCACTACTGCTGAATCGTCCACTAGGCACTTCCGCAGCTGAGAAACATGGAAAGTGCTGTGGATCTGGCTAAGCTTGACTGGCAGATCCAGTCTATACGCCACCTTGCCCACCCGGGCTACAACCCTGAATGGTCCGATGAATCTTGGGCCCAACTTGCCCCGCTTCCTGAATCGAATGACGCCTTTCCAAGGCGACACCTTCAGGAGAACCATATCCCCGAATTGGAACTCCAAGTCGGATCGACGCTTGTCGGCGTAACTCTTCTGTCGACTCTGAGCAGTCTGAAGCCTGCTCCGAACCTGCTGGATTTTCTCAGTCGTCTTGAGCACCACTTCGGTGCTCCCCATGACTCTCTGGCCAACTTCACCCCAGCATATCGGGGTCCTGCACCTCCGTCCATACAACATCTCGAATGGAGGGCGGTCGATACTCGCCTGGTAGCTGTTGTTGTAGGAGAGCTCGGCCAAGGGAAGATAGGTATCCCGGCTACCACCGAAGTCTAACACGCCCGCCCGCAACATATCCTCCAAGGTCTGGATGGTCCGCTCACTCTGACCATCCGTCTGCGGGTGAAAGGCGGTGCTAAAATGCAAACGAGTGCCCAACTCGTCATGAAATCTCTTCCAAAATCTGGAAGTAAAACGCACATCCCTGTCCGAGATAACCGATACTGGCACCCCGTGCCGCGCCACGATCTCCCTGATATAGATGTCAGCCAATTTCTCGGCCGATATGCTCTCATGAATCAGGATAAAGTGAGCACTCTTGGTCAATCTATCCACGATGACCCAAATCGAATCCACTCCACGCGCGGTCCTGGGAAGTTTCGTGATAAAATTCATCGTGATATCTTCCCATTTCCACAGTGGAATATCCAACGGCTGCATCTTGCCATGCGGTCTATGATGTTCGGCCTTGACCTTCCTGCAGGTCAAGCACCGCTCAACGTACCATGCCATATCCCGCTTCATGCAGGGCCACCAATAATCTAGACGAAGATCCCTATACATCTTCGTCGCCCCGGGATGAATAGAGAATCGGGACTTGTACGCCTCTTCCATCAAAATCTGGTGCACGCCTCCGTGATACGGCACCCACACCCTACGGTGTAGCGTCAATAGTCCTCAGCTATCATAATCGAAGGAGGAAACCTGACCGACCACACGCTCGCTCTTCCGATGCTCCTCCTTTATAGCCTCCTGTTGAGCCTCCCGAATTCGCTCCAACAGGGGAGTCACCACGGTCATCCTCATGCATACGTCCCTGATCGGTGCCGCCTTGGGGCTAAGCGCATCGGCCACCACATTGGCCTTCCCCGGGTGGTAGAGGATCTCGCAATCATAATCCTTCACCACGTCCAACCACCGACGCTGCCTCATGTTCAGATTCGGCTGATCCATGAGGTACCTCAAACTCTTGTAGTCCGTGTAAATGGTACATTGAACCCCGTAGAGGTAATGTCGCCAAATCTTAAGGGCAAAAACAACCGCCCCCAACTCCAAATCATGCGTCGGGTAGTTCACCTCGTGAGGCTTGAGCTGCCTCGAGGCGTAGGCAATGACATGCCCCCTCTGCGTCAATACCGCGCCCAAATTTGAAATGGACGCGTCACAATAAACCACAAAAACCTCTACGCCCTCTGGCAGGGCTAAGATCGGCGCCTCGCACAATCTCTGTCTCGGTGTCTCAAATGCAGCATGTTGCTCGGGTCCCCACCGAAAGATCACGGCTTTCTTCGTCAGCCACGTCAGGGGTACGACTATCTTGGAGAAATCCTGAATAAACCTCCGATAGTAGCCTGCTAGTCCCAGGAAACTTTGAATCTCAAATGGAGACTTCGGAACCTCCCATCTCATCACAGCCTCGACCTTGGCCGGATTGACTAGAATCCCGTTCTGGTTGACGAGGTGTCCGAGAAATTGCACCTCGCGCAACCAAAACTCACACTTGGAGAACTTGGCATACAAGCTCTCCCTCCTCAGGGTCACTAACACCTCTCTCAGATGCTCCTCATGCTCCTCCTGGGTCTTGGAATAAACCAAGATGTCATCGATAAAGACTATCACAGACCGATCCAGCATCGGTCTGCATACGCGGTTCATGAGGTCCATGAACACGGCAGGAGCATTGGTGAGCCCAAACGACATCACCACGAACTCATAGTGGCCATAGCGCGTCCGAAACGCGGTCTTCGGCGCATCCTCCTCCCTGACCCTCATCTGATGGTATCCCGAACGCAAATCGATCTTGGAAAACCAAGACGCTCTCTGAAGCTGGTCAAAGAGATCATCAATCCTCGGGAGTGGGTAACAGTTCTTCACCGTTACCTTATTCAGCTCCCGATAGTCTATGCACATCCGGTGCGACCCATCCTTCTTCTTCACAAACAGGATCGGGGATCCCCAGGGTGAACTACTCGGATGAATAAATCCCTTGTCTAGCAGCTCCTGCAGCTGCGTAGACAACTCCTCCATCTCGGGAGGAGCCAACCGATACGGTGCCTTGGCTATCGGAGCCGCACCAGGAACGAGGTCAATCCTGAACTCCACCTGTCGCTCCGGAGGTATCCCAGGAAGCTCCTCCGGGAAAACATCTGCAAAATCTCGAACCACCGGAACCTCGCTCACTGTCGTCTTACCCGCCTCCCGGGTATCCATCACATACGCGACGTATCTTGTGCATCCCTGCTGAAGATAACGCCTAGCCCTCGCTGCTGAACATACAGTGGGTCCGCCATGTGGCCTCTTGCCATGAATCACTAACTCTCCTCCTCCTGGGGTCCTGACTCACACTAGCTGTTGCGCGCAATCTATCACTGCCCCATTAGGGCTCAACCAATCCATGCCTATAATCACCTTGTTCCCACGCAACGGAATGGGAACCAAGTCTACCAAGTAATGCTCCTAGAACAAACACAGTACACAATCTCGAAATACCATCGATGCCCGCACCGATCGATCATCAGCAATCTCTACCTCTAAAGGGAAATCTAACTCGCCCGAAGACTCCTGAAACTTCTTGCTAAGCGCAAGGGAAACAAATGATCGGGACGCACCCGAGTCGAACAACACCTGAATTGGTATGTCGTTCACATGGAACGATCCTAGTGTATACATATACATACGGAGCGCATATCAACATCATAACGTTATAAAAATAAAAGAGAGGGAAATAATCATACCCGTCACCACATTGGGTGCAGCGCGTGCCTCCTCGGTAGTCAGCTGAAACGCTCGGCTCCTCACCACTGGAGCCTCTGCCTTGCCCTGCCGGCCATCCGTGATCCGCAGGGTCGCTGGAGCTGGCGCCTTCACCGGCGCTGAAACTGTCAACTGGGGGCAATTGGCCTTCTTGTGGCTCCTCTGGTTGCAGTGGAAACACAACAACTCCGACGTCTGAATAACTGCTGCAGGAGCAGTGCAATCCCTGCTAAAGTGCGCAGACTTTCCGCACTTGTAGCAGCCTGATGATCCCAACCTGCACGCCCCCTTGTGCGCCTTGCCGCATTTCCTGCAGCGTCCCCGTCCCTGTTGGCCTTTCGGCCCCGCATCTGGTCCCTTGGGCTTCTTCCCCGAAGCCCCTCCTGACTGACCCTCTTCTTCCTTCCGTTTCCGGATGTGTTCCAAATCTATCTCCCTCTCCCTCGCCCTGGCAATCATGGAGTCCAGGGTAGGGCAAGCCGAAAAGCTAACATGCTCTCGGATGTCAGCTCGTAGCATATCATGATAACGGGTCCTCCTCATATCCTCGTCACCAACATACTGGGGAACCAACAAGGCCCTCTCCCAGAACTTGGCGATGATCTCCGCCACAGTCTCCGTCGTTTGTCTCATGTCTAGAAACTCCCTGGCCAGCTGCTGAAGCTCGACAGTCGGCGCAAACTCTGCCCTGAACCTGGTCACAAAGTCCGACCAGGTCATAGCCTCGATAGCTAAGGCTCCCAACGAGTCACCCACTGACTCCCACCAATCACGAGCTCGGTCTCGCAAGCACCCTGCTGCATACCTCACCTTCGACCCCTCGGGGCAGAAGCTAGTCAACTGTGCAGACTCGATGTCTGCAATCCATCGCCTGGCAGCAATGGGGTCTTTTACCCCGTGGAAATCTGGCGCACCACTGCCCCTGAAGTCCTTAAAGGACATTGTGCAAGGACCCGACTGGCCAGATGCCATGTCGCTTCTGAACGCCTTGAGGCGATCCTCCATCAACTCGATGATCCCTTCCTTGATCGATCCGAAGATAATGGGAGTCGACTCAAGGACACCCCTAGTGATCTCTGACGCGATGAACTCGCGTAGTCCCTCATCTATCTGCTCGGAACCTGATCCCGAACCTGACCCCTCTCTTAAACCGCCATCTATCGGCCTCGATCGAAGTACCACCATTCTGCAATACATAATAACACACATTAGTGATACTGATACTTCCTGAGGGATCTCAACTACTTACAAGTTCCTTGGTCTGATCTTGGCCTCCCTTGGTTTGGGTACGGATCCTCTGCTTTCAGTAGTACGGGCCCATACTACCTTCCACATCTATCCGTACCTTCTTCAAGGACTGCCTCGACTCCACCAGATCCCTTCAACTACGGCTGATCACTACTATACTCATCCTAGGCTTACCCTAGGAAAATCTCAGACTCCACCCTACCAGGTTCTCAGCTGCTGAAGGCCTCTTAGTAGTGCCAATTAACCATTACCTGAACACCATCACATGTGGTGAGGCTCGAATAATCCTTCGAGTGACAGGCTCACCCCTATAGCAGTTAGACTCAAACGAGAGTTGCGCAATAGGGCCAAATCCAACACTCTAAGATTATTCAACCCTGGTCACATGTGACGTGACGTATTCACCTAATGGATAACTCCCACCACTCAGGGTCCCACAAAGCACAAAGCAAGCAGCATTCGAGCCAAGGGAACAATCTCATTCAACTCAGGAACTGTACTAGCATGCAATGTTAAGCTCATACCATCAGGCATAACCTAAACAGGCTATCCTACTTGCTGTCTACTCAATACTAGCATGCAATTCTCATATAGCTGAGACACATAAAGCAGGCACATAAGGCATCACTCCTAGATCCTTAGTCCTATTCTAGCATGCTGTTCTACAAAAGCTGATAAACATAACATAAACTTGTATGCGTACTTTGGGGAATACTTACTTGAGCTCGGCCGGTCGCGCACATCACACACTTCGTTCTTTCTCAAAACTCTTTTTATCAATTTTTAGAAAATATTTTTATTTAGAAAATCTTTTAATCCCTCGATTTGAGTTCAGACACCCCCGAAGGTGTGTCCGAATCCCTCGAACCAGGGCTCTGATACCAACTTGTAACGACCCAAATTTCACGTCCAAAAATTTTGGTATAACACATTACATAAAAAAAACATTAATAGTTAAAACATTGTTTGATTAAACCATTTCACATCGAAAAGCAAATTGAAAACCAAACAACCAAAATGTCAGAGTGTCAATCCCAGAGTAAGCTAATAACTGCGGAAACAAGAGTGTGTGTGACATGCTGCTACCGTGCCGGTTCCTTCCCCTTGGCTAGAGAGGTACCTGAAACAACAACTGGAAAACGTAAGCACAAAGCTTAGTGAGTTCCCCCACCGTACCACATACCATAATAACCACATAACACACATATATTGTCAGGCATATCCGGGTGCCTGACCTACCCCTTCGTTCCTCTCGACCGGGTATTGCCAGGCATATCTGGGTGCTGGCCTCCCCTTCGGTCCTCTCGACTGGATACTGCCTAGCATATCTGGGTGCTGGCTTCCCCTTCGGTCCTCTCGACCGGATACTGCCTAGCATATCTGGGTGCTGGCCTCCCCTTCGATCCTCTTGACCGGATACTGGAGACTATCTCTCCCCCTCTACTACTACCACAAAGCACATATCACAATATCAGAATCCAACTAGCATGACTGGGTATAACTACCCCTTCGTCCCTATCGACCGGATATCTTGGGGACTATCTCCCCTACCACTACTAACACATAGAATCATATCATATTAGCACATTAACATAGCACATGTAGTAGTAACCCCTAGATGAGTATCATGGAGACAAACATCTACATACAACTCCTACTGGTGGGCCGACATTGTGGCCGTAGACCCACCGCTACTGGAAGGCAACTCACCTCGAAAAGGCTGTTGGTCTGTGTGGGAATTGACTGTCTACTGCTGCTGCTGCTGCTCCGGACGTCCCCCGACTATAATTCCCACAAAACGATTAGTCAACCACCGCTAGATGTTCTTAGGGTAAAATGACCCTTTTTACCCCTTACCAAGTCAAGTCCAGGTCAAAGTCAACTTCCAGTTGACTGGACTCGCCGAGTCCGCGAGCAACTCGCCGAGTCCATCCCTCACTGATCCGGTCCCACTCACCAGGTCCCTCCCCCACTCACTGAGTCATCCCTGACTTGCTACCCGGGACTATGGGGCCGACTCAAGTCCCAACTCGCCGAGTTCCTCGAGCAACTCGCCGAGTTCCTCGAGCAGATCCCCTGCTCGCTTTCAATCCACACTAAAACACCCCATACAAGGGTTTGGGTTTCGGGACTACGCTACACAGTTAATTCCGTGCATAGGTACGAAGGGTTGAGCCTTCGATGCTTAAACCCCTCGTGATCTGTGGATGTTCATATGACTCGCCGAGTTTGAGGAACTACTCGGCAAGCTCGAGGCAATCTTCATAGGACTCGCCGAGTTGTTCTTCAAACTCGCCGAGTCTACGACCATCTTCATAGAACTCGCCGAGTTCCACTTTGGGACTCGCCGAGTCCTTCGACCTATTCCCTGAGTAGGCCAGATCTGGGACATGCAACACTTCACAACCACAGATTCAAGGTCCTAGGGCTCATTTACCACGTAAAGTTGCAAACTTTACATGCATGCATGGCCCTATTAGCTCAAACATGCAATTCCAAGCTCTTCAAGGGGTCCTATACTCAATGGGGACCTCAAACACCTCAACCACAAAGACTTTATGCTGCTAGGATGACCAAAAGGTCCAAATCCGAAGTCCTTGCAGATCATTAACCATAGACACATAGAGATTTAGGTTCTTAGGGCTTAAAACCTCTTTTTAGGGACAAAAAGGGGACTCAATGAACTAAAGATCAAGGTAGGAACTTTTCTACCTGAATAGAAGCCCTTCACAGAGTAGATTCCGGATCTTCTTCCCTTCTTGCACTCTTCAACCTTCTCCTTCTTTTCCCAAGCTCCAAACCACCTTCAAAATGCTAAAAATCACCCACAAGGACACAAAGGGGCTAGGGTTTCGTTCTACAAATCTCTGGGAGTGCTAGGGGAAATAGAGGCTGGGTTAGATCGTTTAAATAGGGTGCAAACACCCGGGTTAGGGTTTAAGTCCAGGCAGGGTCTACTCGCCGAGTCCCTCGGACATACTCGCCGAGTAGATCGAGTAGATCTCGCGTGTAGTCCCACTTCTACTCGGCGAGTTAGTCCTTCAACTCGTCGAGTCCAAGGTTAATCATGCAATATAAGGAGCTTTAATAACCAATAATACATACCAGGAACCAAGTGCTACAGGAAGGTAGTTCAGTTTTTTCAAATTTTGTATTTGATGGATCTCACCATTCCTAGGAAGGATGGAAGGAATTTGATTCCATACTTCATTTTTTATTAGAAGACCAAAATACCCTCATTAAATATATTGAAATAAGCAAAAATATTTATAAAAAAAATGGATTATATGTGAAACTAAAAAAAAGCAAAAAAATATTTAGATTTTATTATTCATGTCCATTCCAATTCCACCCTAACCGAGGCATGACGGATTATGATTACAGTTTCCTCCAACTGATTCATTGTAATTATATTTATTTTAATATATGTTGCGAGGGTATCTTGGTTCTTAATAAAAAAGAAAGAGATTAATTGAATTCCTTCCACCCTGTCCAAAAAATGGAGAAATCCATCAAACATGGAAATTGAAGGATTTGGACGGAATTAAATTCCATCCATTGGGCATGGAAGGGTAAATTCGTAAAGAGTTAAGAGCTAATGAGGGAAACCTCACCGTTCAATAGCCTCATGTAACACCATTTCATACAACAATGAGCGTCCATTACATATGTAGCAATAGCTGACGCAATCTGAAGAGGAAGCAAGTTAATTCAGATTTTGAAATACAAACAGAGGGTGGGGATGGACTCACACCAATTGAGCAAAAACAACAAATAATCAACAACAAAAACATTAATTGGCACCACTCACCTTAACTAAATAAGGTAACACTACCTATTGACCATCACAATCCAAAATATGTATGGATTTAAGATTAGATTTTGCCATTGTAAATATACGTTGGGTTTTTTAAACATAATGTATTAATTGCCACCCTTGTAAAAGAGAAAAGATCCACATGATGATTTTGAATCTAGCAATTGACTACAATGATGAGCATGAAGTTGACAGTAGTAACTTTTGACTATAAAAAGGAAATACCGCAACTTCTATTGAAATAACTTAATGTGTTTTGAGATGAATCCTTGAAGTGGTGAAATGAAGTTCTTTGTACACGGTTAAGCATATGTTTTAGCCGGGACATACACCAAAAAAATAAAAAATAAAAAAGAACCTTGGCATTTTAACAAACACCTGGGGTGCGACTACAATAGCAGCAAAACACCGGAATCAGCAGATGCATCAAAGGCTGCTGGTTTTGCAGATTTGAAAATTGTTGATCTTTAACCATGTGTATCACTCTGTAACAATCCCCTGGGCATGCCTATGCCTGTTGTCATCCGATAAAAAAATAGAAAGTTCATGATTCAGAGCTTTGTTCTAAAACCAAACAAAACAAAGGGGCGTGAATGTAACTATGGATGTAAGTCAAATATAAGATGGAATTATCTAACGGTAATTACTCTGTAGTTGACTTAATTTAATCCTTACAAAAATAGAGCAATATATTCTAACATGTTTATCACTCTGTAACAATCCCCTGGGCATGCCTATGCCTGTTGTCATCCGATAAAAAAAAATAGAAAGTTCATGATTCAGAGCTTTGTTCTAAAACTAAACAAAACAAAGGGACATGAATGTAACTATGGATGTAAGTCAAATATAAGATGGAATTACCTAACGGTAATCACTCTGTAGTTGACTTAATTTAATCCCTACAAAAATAAAGCAATATATTCTAACATGTTTACATGTATCTTAGAAGATGGAATTACCTAAAACTAGTGATATCAACGAATCAGAAATCCTCAAAGGCAATTACTGAACCACTGAAATAATAAACACTCACATCATATCGAAAACGCTTCCATCCTCAGTGCACACTGCGTCTTCGAATGGAGTAAATATGAGGCTGCAAATTTCACGAAAGTGATGTAGTCAATCTTCAACTCGCATAGGTAGAGGAAGCATACATAAAGATAGAATTTCAGAAATTTGAACTAAATGAGAAAGATGAAGAACGTGAGTATGCGCAACAATAGAAGGGAAGACATTTAAAAGGTGTGCGGAGCTCTTTGGACTTGGCACCACCCCACTCGGTGGCCCACTCCGTCTTTGTAAGGTACATCTGGTCTTTGTTGTGTTGTTTCTTCCCCATCTTTCTTCAAAATTTCTGAACTTGGACCAAATTAGGGTTTACAGGAGAGTTTGCCGAGAATAATAAGTGTATTCGGGCAAATAGATCTCTCTATTCTCTTTCTTATCCCATCAATGGAGAAACGATGTCGGAAATCACGACTGTTGGATCTGATACGATGGTCGCTAATGCGTAAAAAGTCCGCCGAGCTGGCTTAATTCTACGATGGTTGTCTGAAGTCTGAAGCATTGATTCTTCTTCGATGTAGATACGTTTAGAGAGAGGTTCGTTGGTGATGTTGCAGACGAAATCGAAAGACATAAGTGGGAGATTTAGGCGGTGGTGAGAAGGTGAAGAAGAATCGAGAATAGGTAGTCAAAGCGGTGGAGTTGGAAACCTTGTGGTAACCCGATCATGAGTGTGACACGAATGGGTGGTGGGTGAGACGTGGACAAAACACGTATCACTTCCTGAAAGAAGCGGTGGATTACACCTGTTAGCCCTAATGGACAGCCAACCTGATAAAGAACACGTGTGAACCAACAATTAAAGAATGACATAAAAGACTGACCACTAACAAAATCCCCCTGCTCTATTTATTCTTATATTCTCACTCCTCCAACTAATCAGCCACTTTTCTCACTTGACCCTTTTACCCTTCTGGAATATATTTTTTTGGATTTTCATCATTTACAAAAGAGCCAAAGAAATAGGAAAATAACAACTGAAAATGTTAATCAACATACTCCAATGAGCAAGCATGCCAACTGTCAAGAACCAACACAATGAAAAGTGGAACCTTCATCCATGGTTTTACTAATCTTGTTAAGCCACCACTGTCCAGCAGACCTTCCCTCAAGAAAAACCTACCTGAACTTTGAATGGAAAAATAAGTAAAATGAAGATTCAATATATAATCAGCTCAAACGAAGCAAGAATAGCCACAAGTGAATATCCTAGTCAAAATGTTGAGAGCTGTCATGTCTTCTTTGATGACAGCCTCACGACCCACGACTTTTTATCGAGTTCACGGCACAAACAAAAAAATCAGTATAAATGTCTAAAAGCATTTAAACGTACAAGAAATAGGCATTGGATTCAAATGAAGGTTCAAACATCAAAAATGGGAAACATGGAAGAAAGCAACAATAATAACCCCTAATCAATTCTATAGTAGAATTTGTTATCCTTAAATACATTTACAATTTGGTTTTCATTAGCATATCATAGCTGTTTGTGTTTGATCCTGTATGTATATGGGAAATGGTGAAAACTCTGAGTCCATACAAAGCAAATATTTCATTTCTTGCCCTCTGGAATATAAATACAAAAGATGCATTAGGATCAAGAAATCTTGTTTAAAAATTAAAAGTACTATATTAGATTATTATTATCCATTTTAAAACCGATATTAGCAATAAATGTGATTAATTTTGGTCCGCCAGTAACATGTAATAACTCATGAATAAGAAACTGTATTGTTGTAAAAAAATAACTACAAACTAATGGGTAATAAGGGTGTATATGGTTTGTGGATTTCCAAGAAATAAGACAGAGCTGGAATTCATGATTTCATTCCATGGTGTGTTTGGTTGGCAAATGGAGGTGTAACGACCCAAATTTCACGTCCAAAAATTTTGTTATAACACATTACATAAAAAAAACATTAATAGTTAAAACATTGTTTGATTAAACCATTTCACATCGAAAAGCAAATTGAAAACCAAACAACCAAAATGTCAGAGTGTCAATCCCAGAGTAAGCTAATAATTGCGGAAACAAGAGTGTGTGTGACATGCTGCTACCGTGTCGGCTCCTTCCTCTTGGATAGAGAGGTACCTGAAACAACAACTGAAAAACGTAAGCACAAAGCT
Source organism: Lactuca serriola (assembly GCF_051521515.1). Classification (NCBI taxonomy): domain Eukaryota; kingdom Viridiplantae; phylum Streptophyta; class Magnoliopsida; order Asterales; family Asteraceae; genus Lactuca; species Lactuca serriola. The sequence continues at coordinate 45,208,847 of NC_136410.1, forward strand.
TAGTGAGTTCCCCCACCGTACCACATACCATAATAACCACATAACACACATATATTGTCAGGCATATCCGGGTGCCTGACCTACCCCTTCGGTCCTCTCGACCGGGTATTGCCAAGCATATCTGGGTGCTGGCCTCCCCTTCGGTCCTCTCGACCGGATACTGCCTAGCATATCTGGGTGCTGGCCTCCCCTTCGGTCCTCTCGACCGGATACTGCCTAGCATATCTGGGTGCTGGCCTCCCCTTCGGTCCTCTCGACCGGATACTGGAGACTATCTATCCCCCTCTACTACTACCACAAAGCACATATCACAATATCAGAATCCAACTAGCATGACTGGGTATAACTACCCCTTCGGCCCTATCGACCGAATATCTTGGGGACTATCTCCCCTACCACTACTAACACATAGAATCATATCATATTAGCACATAAACATAGCACAGGTAGTAGTAACCCCTGGATGAGTATCACGGAGACAAACATCTACATACAACTCCTACTGGTGGGCCGTCATTGTGGCCGTAGACCTACCGCTACTGGAAGGCAACTCACCTCGAAAAGGCTATTGGTCTGTGTGGGAATTGACTGTCTACTGCTGCTGCTGTAACGCCCGTAGATCAGGGCTAGTCAATTTAGAGACGGTAAGCGTCAAAAATGACTTTTTGATAGAAGATTATTTAGAATGGATAATCTTAACTAAGTTGTAGTATATGTTACAAGGATTCCGTACATATAAAGAACGTCCAAATCTGACTTCGTATGAAGAAGTTATGATTTATCGGATTTTCGGCTTAGCGGTATGCAGCCTGAAATACTCGATTTGAGATCGAGCGGTTTTTAGCCAAAACAATCTAAACGAGAATCGAAGATTTCGTTGTTGGTATCGAAGCGATGAAAAGTTAGGCGAGAACGGACGTCAAACGAAGAAGTTATGATTTTATAACGAAGTTTTCCTGTCCGGGCCTACTAAAAATAAATAATAAAAATAAAGTCAAAATTAGTCGACGAAGTCTAAACGAAAGTTGTAGAGCGTAGTCTCACCTACGCGTGGATATAAAGAACGTCGAAAACGGAGTTCGTATGAAGAAGATATGAATTTTCGAAGTTTATTAAATAATTAATAATTAAATTTAATTATTAAATCCCGGTATTATCCGAAGGGGGAGTCACCGGGCATATCCGAAGTACGCCCAGCGTACTTCTGTACGCCCCGCGTACAGCGAAGCATGACGACCTTCGCACTCGAGTTCTTCGGATGACGAACGCAATGACGATTTCGGACCAGTACGCCCCACGTACTCCGAGGCTCCAACCTCCTATAAATAGAATGCGAGGGCAGCCGACTCAATTGCTCTTTTTCTCTCTTCTCTCTCCCGTTTTGCATCGTTTTGCGTGCCAGAAGTACCCCGAAGCCCCGGTAATATTCTTGAGCCCCGAAGCAAGTCCCGAGATCCCGAAGATCCCGAGAAGTACGATTCCCGAGCCGAAGCTCTGCCCGCGAGAAGTTCGATTTTTGTAGAGATCTTCCAGATCTGCTGAGGATTACTACTTCTGCAAGTTGTAGTGTTGTCCGATCATCTTCTGATCAAGTGAGTGTATACTACCTTTCATAAACACAATAATAATACAAGTATGGTTTGAGTGTATTAAGTATATTGTTTATATATGTGTGAGTGTGTAGTTACTTTCTTCTAACACATAAATATGAAGTATTTGCTATGAAATACGTGCTCTGTGTTTATATATTATTTGTCTATTTGATATGGGCATGGAAATTGGAGTTTTATACAGGTGTTAAATGATTTAAACTGTGTAAGTATTTATATCTACAAAATTGTTGGGTAGAACATAGGTAGATGGAATAGTTGGTGACTATGGAGTTAGCGCCTATTGTATAAACCTTGGCGACGATGTGACTTCGTGCCTATTTGATGAACCTTGGCGACTATGGAGTTAGCGCTTGTTGAGTAAACCTTGGAGACTATGGAGTTAACGCTTGTTGAGTAAACCTTGGCGACTATGGAGTTAGCGCTTGTTAAGTGAACCTTGGTGACTATGGAGTTAGCGCCTGATAACTATGGATTTAGTACTTGATAAATAAACTTTGGCATCAATGGAATTCGTGCCAATTCCTTACGAATAAATGAATGAAGGATAGTTGGTTCTTAGGGTAAAACCATAAGAAGATAATGGGGATGGGTAATTGGGTTGATTGTTTGCTGATTAAATGTAATAATTATATTATTGTGGGTTGAAAACCCTATATGCTCACTAGGCTCCCAAGCCTGACCCACTCAGTTTTCTTTTCATTACAGGTAATGGCACAAAGGTATAAGTTGGTGGACTATACGAGAGATTTTGGATTATAGATCAGTAGTTAAATAACTATTGTAAGGTTTATTTTATATTGTTTATGCTTTTGGTCTGTATCGAATATGACATCCCAAGGTTTTATTATTTAATGAAAATACATTCTCTTTGAGAAATGTTTGGATAAATGGCTATCATATTTTTGTTTTTGGGAACAAATTCCGCAATAGTTTTCTTTAAGCGATTACTCTGATTTTAAAAACAAAGCATAAACAAATCGGTCTTTTCTGGCCGTGAAATTGGGGATGTCACAGCTGTTGTTGCTCCGGACGTCCCCCGGCTATAATTCCCACAAAACGATTAGTCAACCACCGCTAGATGTTCTTAGGGTAAAATGACCCTTTTTACCCCTTACCAAGTCAAGTCCAGGTCAAAGTCAACTTCCAGTTGACTGGACTCGCCGAGTCCATCCCTCACTGATCCGGTCCCACTCACCAGGTCCCTCCCCCACTCACTGAGTCACCCCTGACTTGCTACTCGGGACTATGGGGCCGACTCGAGTCCCAACTCGCCGAGTTCCTCGAGCAGATCCCCTGCTCGCTTTCAATCCACACTAGAACACCCCATACAAGGGTTTGGGTTTTGGGACTACGCTACACAGCTAATTCCACGCACAGGTATGAAGGGTTGAGCCTTCGATGCTTAAACCCCTCGTGATCTGTGGATGTTCATATGACTCACTGATTTTGAGGAACTACTCAGCGCGCTCCAGGCAATCTTCATAGGACTCGCCGAGTTGTTCTTCAAACTCGCCGAGTCGACGACCATCTTCATAGAACTCGTCGAGTTCCACTTTGGGACTCGCAGAGTCCTTCGACCCATTCCCTGAGTAGGCCAGATCTGGGACATGCAACACTTCACAACCACAGATCCAAGGTCCTAGGGCTCATTTACCACGTAAAGTTGCAAAATTTACGTGCATGCATGACCCTATGAGCTCAAACATGCAATTCCAAGCTCTTCAAGGGGTCCTATACTCAATGGGGACCTCAAACACCTCAACCACAGAGACTTTATGCTACTAGGATGACCAAAAGGTCTAAATCCGAAGTCCTTGCAGATCATTAACCATAGACACATAGAGATTTAGGTTCTTAGGGCTTAAAACCTCTTTTTTAAGGACAAAAAGGGGACTCAATGAACTAAAGATCAAGGTAGGAACTTTTCTACCTGAATAGAAGCCCTTCACAGAGTAGATTCCGGATCTTCTTCCTTTCTTTCACTCTTCAACCTCCTCCTTCTTTTCCCAAGCTCCAAACCACCTTCAAAATGCTAAAAATCACCCACAAGGACACAAAAGGGGCTAGGGTTTCGTTCTACAGATCTCTGGGAGTGCTAGGGGAAATGGAGGCTGGGTTAGATCGTTTAAATAGGGTGTAAACACCCGGGTTAGGGTTTAAGTCCAGGCAGGATCTACTCGCCGAGTAGACCAAGTAGATCCCGCGTCTAGTCCCGCTTCTACTCGGTGAGTTAGTCCTTCAACTCGCCGAGTCCAAGGTTAATCATGCAATATAAGGAGATTTAATAACCAAGAATACATACCAGGAACCAGGTGCTACAAATCTCCCCCACTTATTTTAGACTTCGTCCTCGAAGTCTGCTGCTCGATCCTGAAACAGCTCGGGATAATGCTCCATCATCTCGTCCACCGGCTCCCAAGTCCATTCCGAACCCTTGCGGTGCTGCCATTGCACCTTCACTAGCTCCATCCTCTTGTTCCTCAAATCCTTCGACTTCCTGTCGAGGATTGCGACTGGGCGCTCAATGTAGTTCAAGCTGTCATTAACCTGAATATCCTCTAGAGGCACTACTGCTGAATCGTCCACTAGGCACTTCCGCAGCTGAGAAACATGGAAAGTGCTGTGGATCTGGCTAAGCTTGACTGGCAGATCCAGTCTATACGCCACCTTGCCCACCCGGGCTACAACCCTGAATGGTCCGATGAATCTTGGGCCCAACTTGCCCCGCTTCCTGAATCGAATGACGCCTTTCCAAGGCGACACCTTCAGGAGAACCATATCCCCGAATTGGAACTCCAAGTCGGATCGACGCTTGTCGGCGTAACTCTTCTGTCGACTCTGAGCAGTCTGAAGCCTGCTCCGAACCTGCTGGATTTTCTCAGTCGTCTTGAGCACCACTTCGGTGCTCCCCATGACTCTCTGGCCAACTTCACCCCAGCATATCGGGGTCCTGCACCTCCGTCCATACAACATCTCGAATGGAGGGCGGTCGATACTCGCCTGGTAGCTGTTGTTGTAGGAGAGCTCGGCCAAGGGAAGATAGGTATCCCGGCTACCACCGAAGTCTAACACGCCCGCCCGCAACATATCCTCCAAGGTCTGGATGGTCCGCTCACTCTGACCATCCGTCTGCGGGTGAAAGGCGGTGCTAAAATGCAAACGAGTGCCCAACTCGTCATGAAATCTCTTCCAAAATCTGGAAGTAAAACGCACATCCCTGTCCGAGATAACCGATACTGGCACCCCGTGCCGCGCCACGATCTCCCTGATATAGATGTCAGCCAATTTCTCGGCCGATATGCTCTCATGAATCAGGATAAAGTGAGCACTCTTGGTCAATCTATCCACGATGACCCAAATCGAATCCACTCCACGCGCGGTCCTGGGAAGTTTCGTGATAAAATTCATCGTGATATCTTCCCATTTCCACAGTGGAATATCCAACGGCTGCATCTTGCCATGCGGTCTATGATGTTCGGCCTTGACCTTCCTGCAGGTCAAGCACCGCTCAACGTACCATGCCATATCCCGCTTCATGCAGGGCCACCAATAATCTAGACGAAGATCCCTATACATCTTCGTCGCCCCGGGATGAATAGAGAATCGGGACTTGTACGCCTCTTCCATCAAAATCTGGTGCACGCCTCCGTGATACGGCACCCACACCCTACGGTGTAGCGTCAATAGTCCTCAGCTATCATAATCGAAGGAGGAAACCTGACCGACCACACGCTCGCTCTTCCGATGCTCCTCCTTTATAGCCTCCTGTTGAGCCTCCCGAATTCGCTCCAACAGGGGAGTCACCACGGTCATCCTCATGCATACGTCCCTGATCGGTGCCGCCTTGGGGCTAAGCGCATCGGCCACCACATTGGCCTTCCCCGGGTGGTAGAGGATCTCGCAATCATAATCCTTCACCACGTCCAACCACCGACGCTGCCTCATGTTCAGATTCGGCTGATCCATGAGGTACCTCAAACTCTTGTAGTCCGTGTAAATGGTACATTGAACCCCGTAGAGGTAATGTCGCCAAATCTTAAGGGCAAAAACAACCGCCCCCAACTCCAAATCATGCGTCGGGTAGTTCACCTCGTGAGGCTTGAGCTGCCTCGAGGCGTAGGCAATGACATGCCCCCTCTGCATCAATACCGCGCCCAAATTTGAAATGGACGCGTCACAATAAACCACAAAAACCTCTACGCCCTCTGGCAGGGCTAAGATCGGCGCCTCGCACAATCTCTGTCTCGGTGTCTCAAATGCAGCATGTTGCTCGGGTCCCCACCGAAAGATCACGGCTTTCTTCGTCAGCCACGTCAGGGGTACGACTATCTTGGAGAAATCCTGAATAAACCTCCGATAGTAGCCTGCTAGTCCCAGGAAACTTCGAATCTCAAATGGAGACTTCGGAACCTCCCATCTCATCACAGCCTCGACCTTGGCCGGATTGACTAGAATCCCGTTCTGGTTGACGAGGTGTCCGAGAAATTGCACCTCGCGCAACCAAAACTCACACTTGGAGAACTTGGCATACAAGCTCTCCCTCCTCAGGGTCACTAACACCTCTCTCAGATGCTCCTCATGCTCCTCCTGGGTCTTGGAATAAACCAAGATGTCATCGATAAAGACTATCACAGACCGATCCAGCATCGGTCTGCATACGCGGTTCATGAGGTCCATGAACACGGCAGGAGCATTGGTGAGCCCAAACGACATCACCACGAACTCATAGTGGCCATAGCGCGTCCGAAACGCGGTCTTCGGCGCATCCTCCTCCCTGACCCTCATCTGATGGTATCCCGAACGCAAATCGATCTTGGAAAACCAAGACGCTCTCTGAAGCTGGTCAAAGAGATCATCAATCCTCGGGAGTGGGTAACAGTTCTTCACCGTTACCTTATTCAGCTCCCGATAGTCTATGCACATCCGGTGCGACCCATCCTTCTTCTTCACAAACAGGATCGGGGATCCCCAGGGTGAACTACTCGGATGAATAAATCCCTTGTCTAGCAGCTCCTGCAGCTGCGTAGACAACTCCTCCATCTCGGGAGGAGCCAACCGATACGGTGCCTTGGCTATCGGAGCCGCACCAGGAACGAGGTCAATCCTGAACTCCACCTGTCGCTCCGGAGGTATCCCAGGAAGCTCCTCCGGGAAAACATCTGCAAAATCTCGAACCACCGGAACCTCGCTCACTGTCGTCTTACCCGCCTCCCGGGTATCCATCACATACGCGACGTATCTTGTGCATCCCTGCTGAAGATAACGCCTAGCCCTCGCTGCTGAACATACAGTGGGTCCGCCATGTGGCCTCTTGCCATGAATCACTAACTCTCCTCCTCCTGGGGTCCTGACTCACACTAGCTGTTGCGCGCAATCTATCACTGCCCCATTAGGGCTCAACCAATCCATGCCTATAATCACCTTGTTCCCACGCAACGGAATGGGAACCAAGTCTACCAAGTAATGCTCCTAGAACAAACACAGTACACAATCTCGAAATACCATCGATGCCCGCACCGATCGATCATCAGCAATCTCTACCTCTAAAGGGAAATCTAACTCGCCCGAAGACTCCTGAAACTTCTTGCTAAGCGCAAGGGAAACAAATGATCGGGACGCACCCGAGTCGAACAACACCTGAATTGGTATGTCGTTCACATGGAACGATCCTAGTGTATACATATACATACGGAGCGCATATCAACATCATAACGTTATAAAAATAAAAGAGAGGGAAATAATCATACCCGTCACCACATTGGGTGCAGCGCGTGCCTCCTCGGTAGTCAGCTGAAACGCTCGGCTCCTCACCACTGGAGCCTCTGCCTTGCCCTGCCGGCCATCCGTGATCCGCAGGGTCGCTGGAGCTGGCGCCTTCACCGGCGCTGAAACTGTCAACTGGGGGCAATTGGCCTTCTTGTGGCTCCTCTGGTTGCAGTGGAAACACAACAACTCCGACGTCTGAATAACTGCTGCAGGAGCAGTGCAATCCCTGCTAAAGTGCGCAGACTTTCCGCACTTGTAGCAGCCTGATGATCCCAACCTGCACGCCCCCTTGTGCGCCTTGCCGCATTTCCTGCAGCGTCCCCGTCCCTGTTGGCCTTTCGGCCCCGCATCTGGTCCCTTGGGCTTCTTCCCCGAAGCCCCTCCTGACTGACCCTCTTCTTCCTTCCGTTTCCGGATGTGTTCCAAATCTATCTCCCTCTCCCTCGCCCTGGCAATCATGGAGTCCAGGGTAGGGCAAGCCGAAAAGCTAACATGCTCTCGGATGTCAGCTCGTAGCATATCATGATAACGGGTCCTCCTCATATCCTCGTCACCAACATACTGGGGAACCAACAAGGCCCTCTCCCAGAACTTGGCGATGATCTCCGCCACAGTCTCCGTCGTTTGTCTCATGTCTAGAAACTCCCTGGCCAGCTGCTGAAGCTCGACAGTCGGCGCAAACTCTGCCCTGAACCTGGTCACAAAGTCCGACCAGGTCATAGCCTCGATAGCTAAGGCTCCCAACGAGTCACCCACTGACTCCCACCAATCACGAGCTCGGTCTCGCAAGCACCCTGCTGCATACCTCACCTTCGACCCCTCGGGGCAGAAGCTAGTCAACTGTGCAGACTCGATGTCTGCAATCCATCGCCTGGCAGCAATGGGGTCTTTTACCCCGTGGAAATCTGGCGCACCACTGCCCCTGAAGTCCTTAAAGGACATTGTGCAAGGACCCGACTGGCCAGATGCCATGTCGCTTCTGAACGCCTTGAGGCGATCCTCCATCAACTCGATGATCCCTTCCTTGATCGATCCGAAGATAATGGGAGTCGACTCAAGGACACCCCTAGTGATCTCTGACGCGATGAACTCGCGTAGTCCCTCATCTATCTGCTCGGAACCTGATCCCGAACCTGACCCCTCTCTTAAACCGCCATCTATCGGCCTCGATCGAAGTACCACCATTCTGCAATACATAATAACACACATTAGTGATACTGATACTTCCTGAGGGATCTCAACTACTTACAAGTTCCTTGGTCTGATCTTGGCCTCCCTTGGTTTGGGTACGGATCCTCTGCTTTCAGTAGTACGGGCCCATACTACCTTCCACATCTATCCGTACCTTCTTCAAGGACTGCCTCGACTCCACCAGATCCCTTCAACTACGGCTGATCACTACTATACTCATCCTAGGCTTACCCTAGGAAAATCTCAGACTCCACCCTACCAGGTTCTCAGCTGCTGAAGGCCTCTTAGTAGTGCCAATTAACCATTACCTGAACACCATCACATGTGGTGAGGCTCGAATAATCCTTCGAGTGACAGGCTCACCCCTATAGCAGTTAGACTCAAACGAGAGTTGCGCAATAGGGCCAAATCCAACACTCTAAGATTATTCAACCCTGGTCACATGTGACGTGACGTATTCACCTAATGGATAACTCCCACCACTCAGGGTCCCACAAAGCACAAAGCAAGCAGCATTCGAGCCAAGGGAACAATCTCATTCAACTCAGGAACTGTACTAGCATGCAATGTTAAGCTCATACCATCAGGCATAACCTAAACAGGCTATCCTACTTGCTGTCTACTCAATACTAGCATGCAATTCTCATACAGCTGAGACACATAAAGCAGGCACATAAGGCATCACTCCTAGATCCTTAGTCCTATTCTAGCATGCTGTTCTACAAAAGCTGATAAACATAACATAAACTTGTATGCGTACTTTGGGGAATACTTACTTGAGCTCGGCCGGTCGCGCACATCACACACTTCGTTCTTTCTCAAAACTCTTTTTATCAATTTTTAGAAAATATTTTTATTTAGAAAATCTTTTAATCCCTCGATTTGAGTTCAGACACCCCCGAAGGTGTGTCCGAATCCCTCGAACCAGGGCTCTGATACCAACTTGTAACGACCCAAATTTCACGTCCAAAAATTTTGGTATAACACATTACATAAAAAAAACATTAATAGTTAAAACATTGTTTGATTAAACCATTTCACATCGAAAAGCAAATTGAAAACCAAACAACCAAAATGTCAGAGTGTCAATCCCAGAGTAAGCTAATAACTGCGGAAACAAGAGTGTGTGTGACATGCTGCTACCGTGCCGGCTCCTTCCCCTTGGCTAGAGAGGTACCTGAAACAACAACTGGAAAACGTAAGCACAAAGCTTAGTGAGTTCCCCCACCGTACCACATACCATAATAACCACATAACACACATATATTGTCAGGCATATCCGGGTGCCTGACCTACCCCTTCGTTCCTCTCGACCGGGTATTGCCAGGCATATCTGGGTGCTGGCCTCCCCTTCGGTCCTCTCGACTGGATACTGCCTAGCATATCTGGGTGCTGGCTTCCCCTTCGGTCCTCTCGACCGGATACTGCCTAGCATATCTGGGTGCTGGCCTCCCCTTCGATCCTCTTGACCGGATACTGGAGACTATCTCTCCCCCTCTACTACTACCACAAAGCACATATCACAATATCAGAATCCAACTAGCATGACTGGGTATAACTACCCCTTCGTCCCTATCGACCGGATATCTTGGGGACTATCTCCCCTACCACTACTAACACATAGAATCATATCATATTAGCACATTAACATAGCACATGTAGTAGTAACCCCTAGATGAGTATCATGGAGACAAACATCTACATACAACTCCTACTGGTGGGCCGACATTGTGGCCGTAGACCCACCGCTACTGGAAGGCAACTCACCTCGAAAAGGCTGTTGGTCTGTGTGGGAATTGACTGTCTACTGCTGCTGCTGCTGCTCCGGACGTCCCCCGACTATAATTCCCACAAAACGATTAGTCAACCACCGCTAGATGTTCTTAGGGTAAAATGACCCTTTTTACCCCTTACCAAGTCAAGTCCAGGTCAAAGTCAACTTCCAGTTGACTGGACTCGCCGAGTCCGCGAGCAACTCGCCGAGTCCATCCCTCACTGATCCGGTCCCACTCACCAGGTCCCTCCCCCACTCACTGAGTCATCCCTGACTTGCTACCCGGGACTATGGGGCCGACTCAAGTCCCAACTCGCCGAGTTCCTCGAGCAACTCGCCGAGTTCCTCGAGCAGATCCCCTGCTCGCTTTCAATCCACACTAAAACACCCCATACAAGGGTTTGGGTTTCGGGACTACGCTACACAGTTAATTCCGTGCATAGGTACGAAGGGTTGAGCCTTCGATGCTTAAACCCCTCGTGATCTGTGGATGTTCATATGACTCGCCGAGTTTGAGGAACTACTCGGCAAGCTCGAGGCAATCTTCATAGGACTCGCCGAGTTGTTCTTCAAACTCGCCGAGTCTACGACCATCTTCATAGAACTCGCCGAGTTCCACTTTGGGACTCGCCGAGTCCTTCGACCTATTCCCTGAGTAGGCCAGATCTGGGACATGCAACACTTCACAACCACAGATTCAAGGTCCTAGGGCTCATTTACCACGTAAAGTTGCAAACTTTACATGCATGCATGGCCCTATTAGCTCAAACATGCAATTCCAAGCTCTTCAAGGGGTCCTATACTCAATGGGGACCTCAAACACCTCAACCACAAAGACTTTATGCTGCTAGGATGACCAAAAGGTCCAAATCCGAAGTCCTTGCAGATCATTAACCATAGACACATAGAGATTTAGGTTCTTAGGGCTTAAAACCTCTTTTTAGGGACAAAAAGGGGACTCAATGAACTAAAGATCAAGGTAGGAACTTTTCTACCTGAATAGAAGCCCTTCACAGAGTAGATTCCGGATCTTCTTCCCTTCTTGCACTCTTCAACCTTCTCCTTCTTTTCCCAAGCTCCAAACCACCTTCAAAATGCTAAAAATCACCCACAAGGACACAAAGGGGCTAGGGTTTCGTTCTACAAATCTCTGGGAGTGCTAGGGGAAATAGAGGCTGGGTTAGATCGTTTAAATAGGGTGCAAACACCCGGGTTAGGGTTTAAGTCCAGGCAGGGTCTACTCGCCGAGTCCCTCGGACATACTCGCCGAGTAGACCGAGTAGATCTCGCGTGTAGTCCCACTTCTACTCGGCGAGTTAGTCCTTCAACTCGTCGAGTCCAAGGTTAATCATGCAATATAAGGAGCTTTAATAACCAATAATACATACCAGGAACCAAGTGCTACAGGAAGGTAGTTCAGTTTTTTCAAATTTTGTATTTGATGGATCTCACCATTCCTAGGAAGGATGGAAGGAATTTGATTCCATACTTCATTTTTTATTAGAAGACCAAAATACCCTCATTAAATATATTGAAATAAGCAAAAATATTTATAAAAAAAATGGATTATATGTGAAACTAAAAAAAAGCAAAAAAATATTTAGATTTTATTATTCATGTCCATTCCAATTCCACCCTAACCGAGGCATGACGGATTATGATTACAGTTTCCTCCAACTGATTCATTGTAATTATATTTATTTTAATATATGTTGCGAGGGTATCTTGGTTCTTAATAAAAAAGAAAGAGATTAATCGAATTCCTTCCACCCTGTCCAAAAAATGGAGAAATCCATCAAACATGGAAATTGAAGGATTTGGACGGAATTAAATTCCATCCATTGGGCATGGAAGGGTAAATTCGTAAAGAGTTAAGAGCTAATGAGGGAAACCTCACCGTTCAATAGCCTCATGTAACACCATTTCATACAACAATGAGCGTCCATTACATATGTAGCAATAGCTGACGCAATCTGAAGAGGAAGCAAGTTAATTCAGATTTTGAAATACAAACAGAGGGTGGGGATGGACTCACACCAATTGAGCAAAAACAACAAATAATCAACAACAAAAACATTAATTGGCACCACTCACCTTAACTAAATAAGGTAACACTACCTATTGACCATCACAATCCAAAATATGTATGGATTTAAGATTAGATTTTGCCATTGTAAATATACGTTGGGTTTTTTAAACATAATGTATTAATTGCCACCCTTGTAAAAGAGAAAAGATCCACATGATGATTTTGAATCTAGCAATTGACTACAATGATGAGCATGAAGTTGACAGTAGTAACTTTTGACTATAAAAAGGAAATACCGCAACTTCTATTGAAATAACTTAATGTGTTTTGAGATGAATCCTTGAAGTGGTGAAATGAAGTTCTTTGTACACGGTTAAGCATATGTTTTAGCCGGGACATACACCAAAAAAATAAAAAATAAAAAAGAACCTTGGCATTTTAACAAACACCTGGGGTGCGACTACAATAGCAGCAAAACACCGGAATCAGCAGATGCATCAAAGGCTGCTGGTTTTGCAGATTTGAAAATTGTTGATCTTTAACCATGTGTATCACTCTGTAACAATCCCCTGGGCATGCCTATGCCTGTTGTCATCCGATAAAAAAATAGAAAGTTCATGATTCAGAGCTTTGTTCTAAAACCAAACAAAACAAAGGGGCGTGAATGTAACTATGGATGTAAGTCAAATATAAGATGGAATTATCTAACGGTAATTACTCTGTAGTTGACTTAATTTAATCCTTACAAAAATAGAGCAATATATTCTAACATGTTTATCACTCTGTAACAATCCCCTGGGCATGCCTATGCCTGTTGTCATCCGATAAAAAAAAATAGAAAGTTCATGATTCAGAGCTTTGTTCTAAAACTAAACAAAACAAAGGGACATGAATGTAACTATGGATGTAAGTCAAATATAAGATGGAATTACCTAACGGTAATCACTCTGTAGTTGACTTAATTTAATCCCTACAAAAATAAAGCAATATATTCTAACATGTTTACATGTATCTTAGAAGATGGAATTACCTAAAACTAGTGATATCAACGAATCAGAAATCCTCAAAGGCAATTACTGAACCACTGAAATAATAAACACTCACATCATATCGAAAACGCTTCCATCCTCAGTGCACACTGCGTCTTCGAATGGAGTAAATATGAGGCTGCAAATTTCACGAAAGTGATGTAGTCAATCTTCAACTCGCATAGGTAGAGGAAGCATACATAAAGATAGAATTTCAGAAATTTGAACTAAATGAGAAAGATGAAGAACGTGAGTATGCGCAACAATAGAAGGGAAGACATTTAAAAGGTGTGCGGAGCTCTTTGGACTTGGCACCACCCCACTCGGTGGCCCACTCCGTCTTTGTAAGGTACATCTGGTCTTTGTTGTGTTGTTTCTTCCCCATCTTTCTTCAAAATTTCTGAACTTGGACCAAATTAGGGTTTACAGGAGAGTTTGCCGAGAATAATAAGTGTATTCGGGCAAATAGATCTCTCTATTCTCTTTCTTATCCCATCAATGGAGAAACGATGTCGGAAATCACGACTGTTGGATCTGATACGATGGTCGCTAATGCGTAAAAAGTCCGCCGAGCTGGCTTAATTCTACGATGGTTGTCTGAAGTCTGAAGCATTGATTCTTCTTCGATGTAGATACGTTTAGAGAGAGGTTCGTTGGTGATGTTGCAGACGAAATCGAAAGACATAAGTGGGAGATTTAGGCGGTGGTGAGAAGGTGAAGAAGAATCGAGAATAGGTAGTCAAAGCGGTGGAGTTGGAAACCTTGTGGTAACCCGATCATGAGTGTGACACGAATGGGTGGTGGGTGAGACGTGGACAAAACACGTATCACTTCCTGAAAGAAGCGGTGGATTACACCTGTTAGCCCTAATGGACAGCCAACCTGATAAAGAACACGTGTGAACCAACAATTAAAGAATGACATAAAAGACTCAAGGCAAAGAAAAAAATGAATTTGAACATACATAAATAGAGAGGGGACTAATTATGCCAATTACCTAACAAATTTACTGTAGCTAAGAACACACAATTTTAATATATAGTATAATTACAAAACGTTAGGGATGTTTGGGATTGCTTTTTCAACATTGAAAACTATTGTGTAAAAATGTTTGTTGATTTATGGTGATAGTAAAATATATTTTTTTTAAAAAATATTCAATAAATTTTTAAGACAATAAAAATTAATAAGACAGTAAGTTAAAAAATATTTAATTTAAACTAATTGTAATTTTTTTTTATTTATTGTTAGCGAGAATGGTTTTAAATATGGTTAGGTTTTACATGGCTTTTTATAACTTTTTTTAAAGCTAATAAAAAAATTATTCTAAAAATGTTTTTGAGTTTGCCAAATATTTTTTTGATTTATTAATTTTTTTTTAAAAGCCAATAAATCAATAAATTATTTTGTGGAACAATTTCAAACACTCCTTTACTTTAACTTATTGGTTTTTTAAAAAGTTAATAAATCAATAAAGCGTTTCGAGAAACAATTCCAAACACTCCCTCAACATAAACGTCGTTAATTAGTAGGAGTATAATTTTTAATTTGGAGTCATCATTTTTATTTCATTCCTTTTAGGGTTTATCTTTCAAATTAGCTTAATAACTTGCTTAGGAAGGTAATTTTTGATATCCTAGTCAAATTATATTTTCTCTTCTTTAAATAAGGCATCCTTTTGTTTATGGTGTTTTCTCAAGCATTAGTGTTTTTCCCTCTCGTAACATTGTTATACCCTTAATTTAAAGGGTTTATCGTAATTCATAATTGTCTATCATATAGTTGTTTGCTACATCAAAGTTTCCTTAAATTCGATTATTTTTCTTAAAAGCTATAAAAAGGACTATGAGAACGCATGAAATAAAAGAAACTAAGGTATGATGCTATGATTTGGTTATTTTTTTTTAAATATCGTGACTTGATATAAAAAAATGAAATTACAGTGCTTCAATAGAAATAAATGGGAGTATAATGCCATTATAACATCTTTTATCATTTCTTTTTGTCGAAACAACGATCTTCCGGTTTTTCTTTCTCAAAGACAACAAAAAATATGAGAGAATATGAAAAAAAGGAAATTAAAGTTTGATGCTACGATTTGGTTAAATTTTCAAAGTATAATGTCATAATAAGAAAAAAAAAAGTAAAACAACAAGGCATTAATATAAATAAATGGAAGTTGAATGCTTTATATGATTATATCATTTATTGCGATATTTATCCATTAGAGCAACGTAAGTACTCTTGTTTTTTCTTAAAACTAATTTAACAAACAATTTCAAGCATATCTTTTATTTTCGTTTTTATAAAGTTTTTTACCTCTTGGATTTTTAAGGGACATAAGATGTGGAAACTTGATTGGATGTCTAAAGTCGGTTGTAGTTCCTCAAGTTTCTGGACACGGTATTATATGCCCAAAAACTAGGATTATTTTCAGGATTTTCTAAAGAGTTGGTTCGGATTTTTCAATTGGAACCACTGAGGGAGGAGGACTTCAACCTCTTAGGGAAATGGATTGTTATAGTTGAAAGCTTGAATAAAGAGGCATTGAGACCTATTTTAAAACTAAAGGATGTTGGATTCGCAAGTGTAGTTTCTTCATTTCTTTTCCCATTTTATAGCGAACTCACCAACTTTAGTTTTCATTTACATATGATAGAAAAGTCCCACCTTGAAATGGCAACTATCAAACCTCTTGCAAATTAAAAAAATGTAAACCATTGCATTATTTCATTAAGAAAACAACAACATAATATTCATAAATGGTTAAGTAAAGTTGGGTGTAGTTGATTCCCTTGAGAACCATTAATTTTTAGTCGATCTCCCTTGAAAATTCTCTCATGGAAAGTAGTAAAAGTTAGGCTAAATGCAAGAAAGTATGTTGTCATTTATGGAATCAATCCATCGAGATCAACAAATTCCATTTTGTCGTGACGTGAAGTGATAGTTTTTTTCAACAAAATACTTTTTTTTTTTATAGTGGGCTAATTACCCATCAATAAATAAAGTTTCTTTCAACTAATAGTTTTCTTTCGATAAATAATTTTTCTTTCAAAAATAAGTCATTGAAATCAAAGTATCAAAGTGGAAGATGCAGGAAATCAAATCCTCTTCCCTTAGACATTGAGTGTACCCATGCACAAACTTAAACAAACCCAACTTCCAGCTACGATGGTTGTGGATTTCGTCCTTCAATTTTTGATTTTCCATCTTTAAAGAAACACGTAAGGCCTGTTTTGGAGTTTAACTGTAAAGTCTTACAATTATTATTCATAAAACATCGAAAAGTATACTAATTTGATCAAAATTGGAGTTGTATACCATGTGTTTTAGGTGAAGTAAAAGTAATCAATGTTATTATTATTAGATAGATATGATGTTCAATATACAACACAATATGCATAGAGTACAAGTATTGGTGTGTTGATGTGGTGTGACGATGATGTGACTAACATTTTTAGTGCGGTGCTGTGGGGTACAAATAATGCATCAACACAAACCATTTAAAAGGCCAGCAATTTATTATAGGACCTAATGTTAAATCAATGACTTGTTTTCTGGTCAAAAGTTCATAAATCCTTTTAATATCTAGTACTAGTAGTAATAGCAATCGACATAATAAACGCACTCTAGTAAGGCTTCACATTTATTCCTACATAATAATGCCTGTCATGTCATGTCCTCATGACTCAAGTAGATACAAGTTGTTGTCTGCCTTCAACTTTAGCAAGACCGAAATCAGAAAGCTTTGCATTGTATTATTCCTGATAAATTAAATCATACATACAAGAGACCAAACGCCTATACATGCAAATATTAACATCCCCACAATAGCATTTGTTGCTTTGTTTATTCTAGCACCAAACTTCAATTTCTTCCTTTATAACATTATTCTTTGAAATTTTTATCTAAATACAAAACAAATTTTTCATAGCTATAACCGGATAGATTTTTCAAAGTAAAAAGGTTAGAATAAAAAGATTTAGAAACTACAGTTCTATAATTACATAGACGTTTTAAAGTATAATTCCCTGCATTTAGGGGTGCAAAACAAGGATGGAAAGTTACTCAACATTTTATTCTTAGTTAAATAAAGATGGGAATAATTTTTTGAAACTAATTCAAATTGTTTTTAATAACACACAGTCTTGAATGTGTAACATTGTCCAGCAAAGTTGGTAAAGTATGAGAATCTGGTTTCCTAGCATTATTAAGTATATAGGTAAATGACTATAAACAAACTTCCTTCATATTTGTTTAATTTCCTCCTGTAATAGCATTGTACATTTACCCAATTATAGCAAAAATTATACAAATACCAAAAAAAAAAAATCTGGTTATTGTACCTTGGGAGAGGCTAGACTCTCGAATTACTAGCAAAGTATCAGGGTTTTATTGTGTTCTCTTGGTATTTTGAGTGAATCATTGATAAGCCCCAACTTTAACTGGTTTATAGCCTAAGGGTATAAGGGTAGAATTGTCCTTTTAATTAAGTATCCATAGGTTGTTATCTGTGAGTGGGAGAGGAATTGTGGGGGGCAACATTTTGTTGTCTGTTGTGTCCTTGGGTCCTTCTGTCTCGGTCTAGGTATGTAGTAGTAGAAGGTATATGTTATAGAACTTTGTTCTTCATGGAATTATCTTAATATTATCAACTATTTCTTTTAGTGTGAGTGTTAGAATGTTTGAGTTATCTGATAGATTCAACAAGGGTCTATCGATCATTGAATATAGCGAAGCTTTTGTATATCTGTTCTTGTTTTGTTAATTTCATTCTATAAGTGAATCCATACCAATTGGTATCTCTCAAAAAGTCAAAATCAACGTCAAGATGGGTGAGAACCTCCTTGATTGCTATTGCTTTTTGTTGATGCAATTGGAGAGAACAACGAAAGATAGTTTGTTGAAGGCTGAAGAGGTTGAATCGATGCTTATCATCTTGAATCAATCAGAAGAAAGTGTTTTATGGGTGGTCAACTATCAGTTCTCTTAATTTTGCAATGACGCCTAATGGGGCTTAACTTTAGGTCTATTTTCCCTGTTCTCAATGGATGCAGAAACCAACAACCTTGGGAGATTGGGATGTGAGAAGAAAAGGGTTACTTGTAACTTTTCTTCAATCTCACATATTTTATATTAATATTATATAGATAGAGTAGAAAGAAGGAGTCAGAGAAAGGGTTCTGGGATTACCCAATCAACTCATTTCTTTATGCTCTTCCCAGCTTTACCCTACACCAAAATAAATTTGTTAGAAAATTGATTCTCTAACTATATACCAAAAAAACCATAAATAAAAAAGATTTGATGAAAGAAAGGTAAGTAGGTAGGGAGAACGTTGATTCTTCTTCTCCTTCATAGCTTCAAGTTTTTGCTGCTCTTCCCATTATATCCTAAAAAAATAGATTTGATACAAGCTTAACTACATATCTTTTTATGTTGATTGAAGAGAGGTTGCAATTTCATAATATGTGGAGCTTTCATGCATATTAACATACTTTGCAAAACGAAATTCTACACCCAACACAATTAGCAAGTCCATAAAACATCTATTAAAATTCATGTCATTAAATAAACAAAATGATAAACAACAGATACCAGCCTGAACATCTTCAAAATCAGTGTAAAGGCAACATCATTGAAACCCAAAATTTAATGTCTAAAGTAACAAAAAATCTTTAAGCGCATCACACTTACCTCAATGAGTAAAAACAGTGTTGTTCCATCTAGTTGGTTTATCAGGAATGGATCCAGGCTTGAACTTTGAAGCCTCATGCCTAGCAAGTTCAGGAGGCACATAACTGTTGCTCTGTGTCAGCATCTGCTTCAAATCATAAAACACATCAGTATCATGAAGAGTCAAGAATGTTGTAGCTATACCTGTCTTCCCTGCACGACCTGTACGCCCTATACGATGTGTATACATTTCAATTTTACCAGGCATATCATAGTTTATGACATGAGCCACATCAGGTATATCAATCCCACGCCCTGCAACATCTGTAGCAACTAATACATTGAATCTTTTTGTCCTAAAACCTTCAAGACTCGTTTCCCTCTGTTCTTGTGACTTGCCACCTCGCAACGTTGTCACACAGTAACCTGAATTTTCCAGTTTCTTGGATACATGGTCAGCGGTTGTTTTAGTGTTAACAAACACAATGGCTTTCTTATCCACAACTTCATCAAGCAATTCTTGCAGCCTAGGCATTTTCTCTGATTCCTTTACCATCATAACATGTTGTGTAATGAGATCGTTTGCCTTTCCTGCAGTTCCAACTGTAACCATAACAGGGTTCCTCAAGTATTTCCTGGCTAGTCTCTCCACAGCTGGAGGCATGGTGGCACTGAACATATAAGTGGTTCTGTATATTCTTTTCTCATCAAGTTCTTCATCTTCATTCTCGGGTTTGAAGTTGCTTGATGGCATTGCATCCAGAACCTCTACAACTTCGGGTTCCATACCCAGGTCGATCATTCGGTCAGCCTCATCAAGAACAATATAGTTACACTGGTTTAGAACAGCATATTGGTTCTTCAGGCAATCTTTAAGTCGCCCAGGTGTAGCAATGAAAACTTCACACCCTTGGCTAATCTCAAATGCTTGTTCTTTAATTGGGCGTCCACCAACAATGGAAACAACTTTGATGCCTAGATAATGGGCGAACTTGTTAGTCTCATCCTCGATTTGCTGTGCAAGTTCTCTGGTAGGTGCCATGACAAGTGCGTATGGTCCCTCACCCTTGTTTTCTTCACTTATAGGAAGGAGTCTGGTGATGTAACTCAACATTGGAAGAACAAAAGCAGCTGTTTTACCTGAACCAGTCTCGGCAACCCCAATGACATCTCTTTGCTGGAGACCAAGAGGAATGGCAGCCATTTGAATGGGAGATGGGGTCTTGTAACCAGCCCTCTCAACAGCTTTCAACAGCTCAGTGCTCAGTTTACTTTCAACCCAACTCCTCATAGGCCTGGGAATTTTGGAACCTTTGTAAGATATGTTGAAATCTTCCCTAAAGATCCTCCAATCTCTCTCTGTCATTTCCTCTAGTTTCTTCTCAGACCAGTGGCGATCCACTCTCATGTCAAATGTATCGTATATGTCAGCAGCCTCTTCCTTGAGTCTGTGAGCAGCAGCCTCTTCTGGCCTTTCCTCAATCCCACACTTCTTCCTAATCTTGTCTCTCAACTCTTTCTCGTTCTTTGCGGCTAATTTTTTCTGCTCCCTGCGATCCATGCCAGCGCGGAAACCTCTTCCAAACAGAAGACGAGCCTCGTGAGAGTTTTGATAGAGA
Source organism: Lactuca serriola (assembly GCF_051521515.1). Lineage (NCBI taxonomy): Eukaryota > Viridiplantae > Streptophyta > Magnoliopsida > Asterales > Asteraceae > Lactuca > Lactuca serriola. Next base: position 45,229,543 of record NC_136410.1, read on the forward strand.
ATGTTCATATCACGAGAAGTGTCCTCGGTGTTCTCCCAATCGAAGGAAAAACGGAACTTATCGCTGGGTTTAATAACCCTTTTCTTAGGTTTCTTCGATCCCAAGTACTGCTCCTTGATGGCATCGAGCTCCTTCTCGCGCTCTCGCTCTGCAAGCTTCTCTAAACAAGCTCTTTCCCTAGCCTTGTTCTCTTCATCACGTTCTCTATCGCGGTTCCGCCGCTCAGAATCGCGTTCCCTTTCCCTCTCCCGTTCCCTGTCCCTATCTATATCTCTGTCACGGCGATAACAGTCACGATCGTAATCACGAGAGAACCGGTTGTTACGGGAAGCGTCGTCGGACGATGGAGGGGGTTTAGAGGAGGAAGAGTTACGGTTGTTCTGGAGGAGAAGCTGGCCGGATTGGCGCTTCCGTTCTTCAAATTCATCTTGGCGACGCTTGAGGGCTAATTGTTCTCGCTCTGATTTACTGAGAAATACGGGTTTCTTTGCCTGCAGTTTCTCACCTATGTCACCGATAGAACGCTTCATGGTTTAACCGAAGCTTAGAATGATTATATTCGAGAGCTATTACTTCGCTTTGCAGGGCAGGAAGTAGAGAAGGGGGGAATTTGGGCTACTAATACGTGACGGTTAGTCGGTTAGGTTTCGTGTGGGTCAATGCTGACAAGGTTTCGTGTGGGCCAAGAAAAACTATTAAAAATATCCAAAATAAATAAATGACAAAATTGCATAAATAGTCAAATTTAGTTAGTTGAAAATTGTATTTTGAAAATGAATTTTGTTGAGAGTTTGATCGAATTTACTTTGAATTTTTTTAAAATGATCGATTTGTTCTTATTATTTTCATTTTCTATTTTTTTTATTTTGTTATATTTCTGATTTAAAATTAAACAAAATAAAAAAAATAATCGTGTTATCATCCATTCACCACCCACCCCATCTTTTTTCCCTCTAGTAAACATGAACACCACCACCACCGGTTTCCGTCTTCACCGTAGCTCGCCGCCTCCACATCTCTCATTCTCAAGTTTGAATTCTGAAAATGTCTTGTAACCTAACCTACAGTGGCTATTCCAGATGAAGATAAAGAGGGGGAGTGAAAGGGAAAGACTAATATTATAAAGCCTAAATTTTTAACGCTTAATTGGAAAAAGTCATAATATTTTTTTTATTATTGCTATGGCCACAACTTTCTTGCAGAATTACCACTTTAGCCTACTTAATGAGTTTCATGGTTAACTTGGTTAATTTTTTTGCAAAATCAGTCCTAAAACGTTCAAATTTGGTCCCTCGGGTTTGCAAAAAATTACACAACATGGTTTTTTAACTTTATTTTTCATTTTGTGTAAACTTTATTTATTTTCATTTTTTTTATAAATATATATACATTTTTTATTTCTTTTTTAACAATTTGTTTTTTTTACCTTTTTTTTTTTTTTTTTTTTTTTTTCTATTTTAGTTATTTATGGCTTTTCTAATATTTTTATTTATTTTGATTCAAGTAAACGAACTTAAATTCAACTTAATTACTATAACAATTTTTTTTATAGAGACCGACTATTACTATATTTTTTGTTCTTTCTTTTAGTTTATTATCAAATTGAAAAATATTATCTTTAATTTAAACTATTGATATCACATATAGAAAAATGATTTAATTTGCAAGTTATATAACACACTGAAATACTAATTCTCAATAAACAAGCTAATTTTTTTTTAATTTTTATTTTTCGTAACATAAATATAATAGCACTAAAGAAAAAAAGAACAAAAAGATAATAAGCTGGACCGAAATTACAAATATCATAATAAATATTATATTTACTTGGATAAAAATAAAATTGTTATAAAAACTATAAATTATCAAAATTATAATATACTATAATATATTAATACATTTTACATTTTTTGAAAAAGGTCAATAAAAAGTTAAAAATACAAAAAAAAAACAAATAATTGGAAAACCAAATTAGATAAAAATAAAAAATAAATAAAAAAGATGAAAAAAATTAAAAGTATAATATGAAAAGAAAAATGAAGGAGTGAGAAACCCTTGCCGATCCACCACAGACGTCGGCGACAGTGGGTTTTCGACGAAGAAGAAGGATGACAAGGACAGAGGGTTTCCGACGTAGAAGAAGAAAGATCGTCATTTGAGAGACCCTAACTCGTTTGATACTCGTTATTTTGAAACCCCAACTCGTCGGATATGAGAATCCTAACCAGTCGCTGCCCTTAGTTAGCCAAATATTTGGTATGTGACAGTCTTCACGTTCGATGGAGAAAGATAGAGAGATACGAGGATCGATAGAGACGGAGGCGGAGGTGGCGCTTGTGGCTCGAGTTTCGAGACAGAGCGACGTTTACAGATTTGGACAGAGGCGATGAGATCGAAGATTGGAGACGATATGTTGAAGATTTACCATGGTACTAGAGGGTATGGTTGAGGTGGGTTTTCTGGTGATAGATTTGAAAATCGAGCTACAGATGGAGAAGATAAACTGAAAGGGGGGTGGTGTTGTAAACCGATCCTGACTATGATGGAGAACACAAACAGATCTGGAAACAGATGGAAAAGACGAACATCTCTAAAAACAGATGGATAAGACTAACCCTAGATATGATTTCTCCTTCTATTTTCTCCATCTCCATTGATAATCGACGAGTTCAACAATTTGTTACGGGTGTTTTTTGGTTCATCTAGACTGATTTTCAGGAAGAAAAAGAAGATGGGTACGTATAGAGAGAGAGAGAGAGAGAGGGTGTAACGACGTGAAAATTTAAAACAATTTTTCATTTTTAAAATGCATACTCTTAATAAAATATCGTATAAAAATCTCTTTTATTCAATTACAAAGCACAACTCCATTATTAATCCATGATCCTCTTCACTCTTTCTCTGGTGTGTACAATCAAGCCGGTGCCGTCCCACAATCCTGAGAAGAAAACCTGAAACACATAACACATAACACGGTAAGCATAAAGCTCAGTGAGTTCCCTAAAATACCATATATAGCACATAATAGCCACTCGAGGCTATAACTCTGTGGACCCTCCGGTCCTAACTCTGTGGACCCTCTGGTCCTAACTCTGTGAACCTTCCGGTTCTAACTTTGTAAACTCCAAAACATACACGGCATGAATCACATAGAGATAATGCAGTGTATCACAATCACATAAATAACATACAAGATGCTCTGTCATATAACTCTAATTACCACTCTAGGTAAAGTATAGTGAGAAGACTTACCTCGGGTGAAGAACAACTCCTATAAACACTGCAGCTACGCACCGGCCTCTAACTCTGTGCTAAACCCACAATTATCTCAATTAGGAGCTAAGTCCAACCTCTCTCTTATTGGGTACAAAGATAGACCACTTGCCAGCTAAGGGTGTGCAAAAAAACCGCAAAACCGAAAAACCGAGTCGAACCGGTCAATCCGTAACTGAAAAAACCGAAACCGAAGAATCCGGATATCAACGGGTCGGTTTTTGGTTTTAGGTATCCGTGGATACCCGAACCGAACCGTTTGATTATATATATATATAAAGTAAAAAAAAAATTATTTCATTAGTATTGTTTTGATGGATCTACGAGTCCAATAACCAAAACAAAAATCGATATCGACAACTCCAATTTTTCAATTCTAAATTCATTTGGTTTTCTTGTTATTTTTATTATTGTATTATACAACTTATAATATATGATATTTGAACTTCATTACGTTTTTTAAACTTCATTATGTTTTTTTAAACTTTTTGACTTACTAATTTTAAGAAAGAGATAACTAAAATGGAGTTTGTAGTTTCAATTGAATTTTATTATATTTTCCCGGGTACCCATGAACCGAACCGTGGTTACCCGCTTTCATACGGTTCTGTTCGGTTCGGTTTTTGTCAATACGGTTCGGTTTCGGTTAGTGCGCATGAGGTACCCGCCCCGTGGTCACGGTTCACAATTTTATTACTACTAGAACCGAACCGTCCCGTGAACACCCCTACGTACCAGCCCATTAATGCCCTAATCCACTGGGCCCACCAAGGCCCATTAATAAATGGGCCCACACACAGCCCAATTCCCAAACAAAAAGGCAAGCCCAACCTAAGGGCCCCAAAGCATATATACACTTCTCTGGTCCAAGACTCTAACTCATGAATCCCAAATTCCAGGCCCAACACTCAAGGCACTACACAAAACATAACTCAAAAGCCCACAGAAGGAGTTACGCGGGGCGTACCTCCTTGGTACGCTCAGCGTACTCAAGTGTGCCTGAAACTGATCGGGGACCTCAACCTACTACGCCGCGCGTTCCGAGACTTACGCCCAGCGTAAGTCCCTGACTTATCCTTCCTTTATTTTCGGTCTAAACAGGTTAAGTCATGGGCTCATATCACAGATCTAGGCTCTTTACTGCCTATTAAGTCATAAAGTTGAAACCTTTAAGCCTTTGCATGGCTATAAATGTCACTAACCACTTCAAACATATAACATCTTTCCCCATTAAGCCCTAATCTCATGCATGACTTAGTCTCAACATCCAAGATAGGATTTTTATGAACCCACAACGCATAATACACTGAAATAAGGCAGATTCTAGCTTACGGAGGCCATTTGCTCATAAAGTCTCCATCTTGGGACCAAAAACCCTAAAAGTTGGTCAATCAAGCACAAAACAAAAATGATAAGGAAAGCTCTGAGCTTTTTACCTCTAAGTGAAACTCCACCCTCTTTAGAACTCAGATCCAAGCTTGTACTCTAACTTCTAGCCTCCACAAGAACCTCCTCTTCTTCTTCACTATCACACAAAGGCACTCTCTAGCTCAAAACACGCACACACACACTTTAGAGCGATGATGATGCTCTCTTAGGGTTTCTCTCTATGAAATGGTGGCTAAGGAAGAGACCATATCATTCCTTTTATAGTCCTCTAGTCCCATTTAGGGTTTTTCATCTAGGCCAGTTACGCCCAACGTAACTTTGGTACGCCCAACTTACTTCACGGAGTCTGCGTTTATTATAAGCGAATGAGTACGCGCAGCGTACTCTTCAGTACGCCCAACGTACTCCTTTGCAACATTTTCCATTTAGGGGCTAATCTTGACAATTTGGAGAAGAGGAAGGGTTAAATAGATATACCCAAATTCCCGGATGTTACAATTATCCCCCACTTGAATTAGATTTCGCCCTCGAAATCGCTCCTTACCAGACATCGATCGGACCCAACAAACCGTTGCGGTACCCAAATATGAATCCCCATAACTGGAGAAACTCTTGCGGTCTAATTCCTTGCCAGACCATCCTCGAAACATTATTCTGTTAACCGCCCACCGACTAATAGACTCTAAGAACACCCTACCAACCCTGATTCCCAGATCAATCCCGATCGCAACTCAAAAGGGCATAAAGGTCATAACCTCCCTCTCTCTCCAGGACCCACTGCAAGGGCAATCATCAGGATCCATTAGAGAGGAAGAACCCAAAGATAAGGAAAAGATCTTGCCCGCCTGGGAATATTCTCTGACCTTTATAAACCCAATAGATGAACCTCAAGCTCTCCCATCCCATAACCAAAAAGGTTTCATCGATTCCCATCTTATAATAACTGTCTCAACTCTTAGTGACGCACAAGTCACGTCGTTCATTTTCCCTCAAGCAAACGCTACAACTCTACTGAAGATTGAATCACCCCTGAACTCTGTTGATTACTGCCCAAAAGTTCCGTGCATCGCGCTGCACCTCCCGAACCACGGCCTTGACCTTCCCAGGTCTGAGACATCAGATGACAAACATTACCCCTCACATGGAACCCACCTCTGATTCCAGATTCTCATCTCGTCAATCCAACACACCACCAAGACTCAACTCAACTCAAGAGTTTGGTCCGACCCGAAGTTGGAACCACTCGTCCCAATGAACAATTCAACTCATGACTCGTGACCCGCAACCCATGCGTACTTCACTTATCCAATTCCTTCGGGTTGTGATGTCCACACCTTACTCATAATATAATGATTCCCGATCATTGAGGAGACCCCGGTCTCGCCCCTGGTCCGACCACCAGGCTCCCAAAAACTCATAAATTAGGGCTATTCAAGCCTAAAACTCTTTTGTGTCATGCTCTGAACAATAGTGCTTCATCATACCAGCCTCTCGCTAACTAGTGCGCACTACGGATCCCCATAGCATCACAACAACCTCCTACTGACTAGTGAGTGCTACGGTTCCCTGTAGCGTCATAACACCCTCTCCCTGACTAGTGAGTACTACGACTCCCCGTAGCATCACAACACCCTCTCTCTGACTATTGAGTACTACAGCTCCCTGTAGCATCACAACAACCTCCTACTGACTAGTGAGTACTACGGATCCCTGTAGCATCACAACACCCTCTCTCTGACTAGTGAGTACCACGGCTCCCCGTAGCATCACAACACCCTCTCTCTGACTAGTGAGTACTACAGCTCCCTATAGCATCACAACAACCTCCTACTGACTAGTGAGTACTACGGCTCCCCGTAGCATCACAACACCCTCTCTCTGACTAGTGAGTACAACGGCTCCCCGTAGCATCACAACACCCTCTCTCTGACTAGTGAGTACTACAACTCCTTGTAGCATCACAACAACCTCCCTCTGACTAGTGAGTATTACAGCTCCCTGTAGCATCACAATAACCTCCCTCTGACTAGTGAGTACTATAGCTCCCTGTAACATCACAACAACCTCTGACTAGTGAGTACTACGGCTCCCCGTAGCATCGCAACACCCTTTTGCACTAACCCATTGAACTGCAACTCTCCGTAGTCTCACCTCACTAGTTCTTACCACTTCACAAACTCATCCTCAGATTGACGCCACACTGCGATCATTAACTCATGCACTACGGACCATTCATAGATAGGTGCACGCACCTACCCGAATTATGCACCACTATAACTAACGACAATCATCATAACAAAACACCTTCCCTTGCGGCAATCCATTTCCTTAAATAATCCACTTTCCGTCATTAACCGAAAGGGATCCCACTGGAATCATAAATGCTTGACACACCACCATAGAACCTCACGATGTTTTGCCTCAGCCACTGATCTTCCTGTTACACAATCCGGAACTGGCAACAAGGAGGGATTTTTAATGACCCATAACACGTTGACGACAATCCGAAACTCCTTCCTACAATGCTCAAATCCATGCCAGAATACTCATAACGACCATAGAATTAGTCGCCAGAATCAACTTCTGCCCTTCCCCAACTTCATAACAGCCCAAACATTTGAACCATAATTCTTCCACCGCCGAACTAACCCTACGAGCCAACCACCTCGAAGAATTCCTATCTATTACAAGGTCTCCGACCGATGGCCACTTGTAGTGGAGACATTCAACCTTTACCAAACATATACCACATGCATTATCTCGCTCTGTACCTCGCTTCAAACACCAATAACCCTGATCACATGAATCCATACCGTAGGTCTCTATATCCAGATCTCTAACCGACCTCGAACAGATCTCTGATCCTCTCAACAAAATACCTGGTCCTCCCCTACTTAGGGTTCAAACCATCACCAATTGGTGCACCAACACTTTATCCCACAGACTGTCTCCACCATTAACATTGCACCCAATCCTGTAAGGTGCTACGCAACATTCGATGATCTCCCTGACAGAGATCAAACAACTCCAAATACCCGAATCTCATAGGAAATCCTCAGAACTTACCATCATGACTGCCTCTAGTCATTCAAAATCTCACATCACACCATCATTGGACCTCCCAAATGTCCAGTATTAACCCTGACTCCTAATCTGGAAATAATGAACTATCATACTCCTCATCCTCGACTCCTCGCCCAACACTCCGACACGTCACTTATCATAAGAGCAAAAACCACATTTCCACTCTCTATACCCATCAAAGACAATAAGAGTCACCACCCTGATATACTCCTCTTGATCGCCCAACGTTGCAGCTAACACATGCCCTACTATACTCAAATAGGGTGTATCCTGGTCCTTGACCATCTCAGTCCCCACTGTCAACCTGCTCAATCTATATCATTCCCTCGCGACAGACCTACTGCCAGATACTCTGATTGAAGATCACCATCAGCGCAATCCCACAGGGCTCACCCCTAACTCAGAAACCGAAATCTCAACACCTTTTACGCCTCCCTCAGGAAACGAAAATAGCACCACCCGGGTCACAGAAGGTGACATTTCTACTGTCGGCCGGTTACCTGACTCATGCCGTATTCTCCCATAACGCACCGTCCCTGCTCTACTCTGAGTCTTGTGACTTTACTGGCATATCACCAACAATCCCTCGGAGCTAACTCGATTTCCCTATCAAGGGATGCTCCACCGAAACTCGTTCATCCTGGCCTTCTGGACCCATACTCTTTCACATCTGACCTTGGTCTAGATAATCACTGCGGAATAACTGGTAAAACCAGAAGCACTAACCGCCACATATCATGGTAATCGAACCATGTCCTCTCTTCTCAACCTGCCTCAAATCATGGTGCTCGAACCATGACATCACCTCTCGATCTGCTACCAATCATGGTACTCGAACCATGACATCACCTCTCGATCTTCTACCAATCATGGTACTCGAACCATGACATCACCTCTCGATCCGCTACCAATCATGGTACTCAAACCATGACATCACCTCTCTATTTGCTACCAATTATGGTACTCAAACCATGACATCACCTCTCGATCTGCTACTTAGAACCTCTGGAATACGCCCTGCATCGAGTATGGGTCCTCTGCTTTCAGTAGTACGGGCCCATACTACCTGCCACATCTACCCATACTCTCTACACGGACCATCCCAGATTCCTTAAGTACCTGCTCAACCTTCTCATCACCAATCTTAACACGCGTGCTTGCTCCCCAACAAAATGCTCTACTATGTCAGCATACTTATCCGACTAAGGTCACTTCCTAGGCTCTTCCTAAGTCATCACACTTCTCCGCCGTCATCGGGAGCTCCACAAAGCACGAAGCAAGCAACATTCGGGCGTCGAATAAACACATATAACCCGCTCTAGGTGATAACTCCACTAGCTCTACTCATACTCAAAAGATATCACTGAACTCTGCAACTCTACCCCCGCGGGTATCTAGCTACTCTCTCGGTAGGCTTCACAAATTCCCATCTAGGTATCTCTCCTAGATTATTCCTCTACCCAAATCCCTCTCTACATAGGATCCCTGCTGGATACTCTTACTCAGCACATACTCGAAAGTGCATCACAGATAACAACTCCTAGGCTAAGGCATCACAAATCAGGCCACTCTAGTCCTATAATATGAAATACCTACCCTATCTCTAGCATTCATAATATCTCATAACATATTTCATAACACAAAAGTAATGGTATTTTGGGAAATCACCGTTCGGGCTCTGGCGATTGTACACACTGCTCCTTCCCACTTCCTCTTAGAAACTCTTGCTTGTTTTAGAAAAATCATTTATTTTGAAAATTTTCCTCACTTCCTCAGTTTGAGTCCAGACATACCCGAAGGTACATCCGAATCCCTCAAACCAAGGCTCTGATACCAACTTGTAACGACGTGAAAATTTAAAACAAATTTTCATTTTTAAAATGCATACTCTTCATAAAATATTGTATAAAAACCTCTTTTATTCAATTACAAAGAACAACTCCATTATTAATCCATGATCCTCTTAACTCTTTCTCTGGTGTGTACAATCAAGCCGGTGTCGTCCCGCAATCTTGAGAAGAGAACCTGAAATGCATAACACATCACACGGTAAGCACGAAGGTTAGCGAGTTCCCCAAAATACCACATATAACACATAATAGCCACTCAAGGCTATAACTCTTTGGACCCTCCGGTCCTAACTTTGTGGACCCTCTGGTCCTAACTCTGTGAACCTTCCGGCTCTGACTCTGTGAACCTTCCGGTTCTAACTCTGTAAACTCTGGAACATACACGACATGAATCACATAGAAATAATGCATTGTATCACAATCACATAAATAACATACAAGATACTATGTCATATAACTCTAATTACCACTCTAGGTAAAGTATAGTGAGAAGACTCACCTAGGGTGAAGAACAAATCCTATAAACACTGCAGCTACGCACCGGCCTCTAACTCTGTGCCAAACCCACAATTATCTCAATTAGGAGCTAAGACCAACCTCTCACTTATTGGGTCCAAAGATAGACCACCTACCAGTCCATTAATGCCCTAACCCATCGGGCCCACCAAGGCCCAATAATAAATTGGCCCACATACGGCCTAATTCCCAAACAAAAAGGCAAGCCCAATCCAAGGGCCCCAAAGCATATATACACTTCTCTGGTCCAAGAATCTAATGAATGAATCCTAAACTCCAGGCCCAACACTCAAGGCCCAACACAAAACATAACTCAAAAGCCCATAGAAGGAGTTATGCGGGGCGTACCTCCGTGGTGCTAGTCCAAACCTTTTTGGACAAAAGTGGCAATTTTCAGCTAACCACAGGGACCATCTGTGCAGTTTAAGAGTAAATTACACATTTGGTCCATGTGGTTTTCCTTAATTCCAAATATTGGTACTAGTATTGATTTTGTAACATGATAGGTCCTTATGGTTTGTTTTCATTGCATTGGATGTCCCTTAACCCAATTCTCATTTATTTCCACCGTTCAAGAGAGGCATGTAGCCCTCAAGTGAGTGCAAAACAATCATTTCCTTTTGGGACCATCTTAAGTATAATTACAAGGCATATAGAAGCTTCCTTACCTATCCTCTTCATCTCTTTCTTCCTTTGTCTCTCTTTATAACTGCTTCAAGAAGCTATTTCAGGGTTCCTTAGGTTCATGAATGACCAACAAGCAGTTGCGAATGCTAAAATAATGCAAGTATTTGTTCATTGGTTCTTGGGTTTTCTTCATTGTTGCATGGTTATGTAACCTCCCAAAAATACGAAGTAAAAATTTCATTTTAAATAAGTCAATATCATTCATACATTGTTCCAAAAGGTGATCAGAGTCAAAGTATTCTCAAAACATCGGAGTAAAATCATAAACAATCAATGTGGAATAAATCTCCATGGGATGCAGTACGATCAAGCCATACCCTTCATTTTGAAACTAGAAGTACCTGAAAAACATTTTAAACATAAACCATAAACACAAAATTTATTGAGTTTCCCACAATACCACATACCATAAAAATGGGCCCATCCCAACATATAAATAAATGGGCCCATCCAAACATACATAAATGGGCCAAACCCAACATAGCAATGGGTCCAGTCCAACATAAAAATAGGCCCAACCCAACATATAAATTGGACCAACCAAACATACCAATAAGCCCAATCCAACATACAAAATGGGTCCAACCCAACATAAACATACAAGAGTAACAAAGATAACTAACACAATCCAATGAGTCAACATCAGTGCCTTCTACCTATGAGTATAGTGAGAAGACTCACTTGATCTACTCAATAGAAGCTCAATAGCTACCTCAACAACAGAACAACCAATCCAAGACACCTAACACCAAACCGAGACCAATCCTTAGTTAAATACTCAATTCTTCCTAAGTTTGACCAAAAGTCAAAATGGTCAAAAAGTCAACGATCAAAAATCCCACAGCCGGACGCCACGTCGTGACCAAGCTTTTGTCACGTCGTGGTGGCCTCAAGACAAAACAGTCGTTGAGACCGCCCCTTCCTCACATCGTGAAGGCAAATCCCTCACGCCGTGAGAACAACTTTGGCCTTCTTAATGCATTAATCTCTTAATCCTTTAACCCACTTATCCATACTTTCCAGAAGGCTCTCATACACCCAAATGTAACATAAAAATCCTTACTTTATGATCATGCATGTCCAATACATGTCCTTTCCAAAACTAGGTCAAAAAGGGGTAGGAAATGGGTTAAAATCTCATGCATGTCATCAAAACTACTTGTGAGTCCAGATTTGAAACATACAATGTTTGTAGGACCTTGGAGAGTAATAAAGTTGAAAAATTTATTCCCAACTTTCACTCAAAACTCATTAAGATGGGCCAAAATACCAAAAACACTTAGATCCAAAGATGAAATGCAATACATATTGGAACTTTACAACTTACAAATGTCTAGAAGGTAGATGAAAGTTGAGATCTTCAATTGCCAAGATTCAATGATCAATCTTGCATGAAAGAGGCTATGGTTTCTGTGAAAAGGCTTTAGGTATGATGGAGGATGGAAAAATATCCCAAAAACACGGAATCACCCTTTAAATACCTAGAAAACCCTGATATTCGTAGGCTTGGGTTGCCCGGTTCTCACCACGTGACTACGGGTTTTCACCCAATTCTATTCCAACTTCAAAACAATCATAACTTCTTCATTTCAACTCCGTTTTCGCAATCTTTATATGCACGGTAATGTATTGATGATCCCAACAACCTTATCTAATTAATTTTGACTTAATACATTATGAACTTATATGTATTTATAGTTGTTGAATTCATATGGGTAATATGTTGTCGTGGTGTTTATGAAAAGTAACGAAGCAGTGATTGTATTATGAACAAAAACATGATAAGTTTAAGCATTTTGTTAATAATGTATACATTAGGTAGTAAATTGACCATTCCATAAATTAGTCAAAAACTTGTCAACAGTTTCATGTTCTATGACCATATTGGTAGTAACATGAGTATACCGATGTAAACCATGAAAAAGTAAAAAATGTAAGCTGCAACAATATTGTGAAAAAGACAAGCATACAATATATAGATAATTTTGTTAAACATTTAGCTAAAAAAGGATAGTTTTAACCTCGTTAACAAAGGAATCCATAAGTTAGTTATCCTATCAAACCAAAAGACTATAGTTTATGACATAACTGTAACATCCCAAAAATCATAAGTAAATATTTTATTTTTAATTCAACCAAAAAACCATCAAATATTCATATCAAACCATCCATAAGTATGTCAAGTAAAAATAGTTATCATAGTACAATCTCAAAATCATAAAAGTGATGAAACATGGGTGGATGCACTCAGATCAAGCCGGGCTCCTCCCCTTCGAACCGGAAGTACCTGAAACATAAACTTAAACCGTAAGCACAAGGCTTAGTGAGCTTACCCAAAATACCACATAATATACATACAATGGACCTCGCCCGACATTGGTCCCCGCCCAATACATATCTTTTTGTAACATGCGATAGGCCCCAACCAACACACTTGTAACACTCCAACAGTCAAACAAATTTAAAATTTTCAAAATCAACCATCAACCAACATTGTTCACAAAAGAGTCATTGTTTCAAAAGCATTCTTTTAAAATCAGAGTTTTCCCAAGATCCATTTGACACCCCATATTTCACAGCCAAAAAAGACCGTTTTGTTTATGCTTTATTTTAAAATCAGAGTATCTTTTTAAAGAAATATATTGCGGAATTTGTTCCCAGAAAACACGATAAGTATATTATCAAAGCATTTCCGAAGAAATGTATTTTATTCATATTAAAACATTTGGGATGTCATGGTCAATACAAAAACATAAGCATAAACAGACCTTATTTACACTAGTAATTTATATCTCCTTTAATCTCTCAGTGTAATATAGTTTCGTATCGATACCTGTGATACAAATGTATTGAGTAGGTTGGGTTTGGAAACCTAGTGAGCACATAGGGTTTTCAACCCACAATAATATAATTATTATGTTTAATCATCAAACAATTAATACCCATCCCCATTATCTTCATTTAATCTTCCCTATAGATTTTATCCTAAGGGTCATCTCATATATCATATGTTTCTTCGAATGAGTATCTAACTCTTGGACTTCTTGATTGCAAGTGGTGGTCAATCTTGCATCCGCTCTTTATCCTATATTTGGAATTTCAATTGTAACCTTCGAGTTACAAAATCGATCCTTATAGGAGACTCCTTCTTCTTCTTAAACATACTAATCTTAAGAGAAGTTCTTTACTTCATTATCATAACAGATCGATGGGTCATGTTCTAATGACCTCTCATCGTATGATGCAACGCTTAGACTCAGGTCTCTTAGAGTCAAATTCCAGAATGAAATATCCCTTCCTTCATGTTCTAATGTGATATAATCACATTTTAGCATGTAGCATTTCTAGCTATTGGCTCCTTACTTAAACAATGGTCGCGATACTTCTATTGATCGCTTCGATTATCTTTCACTTCAATCTTCTAGCTTAAGTCGGATGTTACATCGATCTTGGTTCTCTGAATCATGTAACATACTCCCCTTAGTCGAACTCGATTTGATATGGCCACTAGGGTCGGAATAACAATCATATTCTTAGTCATTACCGAAACGATGGTAACGACATACATGAATAAAAATGGAATCAATTACTAGCTTCCTGGTAACCTTGTGGCTTTCCCTGATCCAAGTGTGAGTCCTGTGCTTCTGGTAGTATAGGCCTCTACCACCATTCACACCTACTCATACTTGTCCCAAGTATTATCTCGCGGTTTTCCAAGTCACCATTCAAAAATTTCAAATAACCACATAACACACTAGATAACAAAATGAAGGTTTATATAATCTCTTGAAACGATTACAAAGATGTTATAGTTTAACCTACACTATGCCTATTATAATAGGCTACACTACATGATTTTATTCATATGGCTACTTTTTTTTTTCCTGATGATAGGACATATAGATCCTCACTCTTGATCTCCTGCATTGCCACCTGCTTCATCGAGGATCATCTGGAATGCTCTCGCCTTTGGCTTTGGCGACGCATTTTGCCTTGCAGCTTCGTTCTTCTTTGGGAAGTTCTTCCAAATATGCCCACCATCTCCACATCCATAACACTTCCTGTTGTCGAATGTACAATCTATGAAATAGTGATTGGTCCTATCACACTTATAGCAGGTCACTTCTCCATCGCATCTTCCGAAGTGCTTCTTCTTGCACTTTTCACACCACTTGGCTCCATACATATGGGCATCCATGTTAGGCTTTAAGAATTTCCCTTTCTTATCGGATCTCGAGGATCCTTCAAGCTTCCTCTTTTCGCCAACTTTGGCTCTCTCCAAACCCTTTTCCCTTATCTGGGTCTCAACATTCCTTGCTGCCCAGATGGCGGATTTCAAAGTTGTCGCTTGCTTGACCTTCGGACCAAAGTTTGCTGACAATCCGTTAGCAAACTTGTTGACCTTGGAGAGTTCAGTTGGAACCAAATAAGGAACAAGCTTCATTTTCTCTGTGAAACTCGCAACATACTCGGTGACACTCATCGTTCCCTTCTTCAAGTTCTGGAACTCATTGTTGATCTCCATAAGATCGTGCTGAGAGCAGTACTGCATTTTTAGTTGCACCAAAAAGTCATCCCAAGACATTTTGCCAGCTTCTCCTTTGGGCATCGTATCAGCTAGTAGCTTCCACCAGCTTAGTACTCCAGATTTCAACAGAAGAATTGCAAGAGCGGTCTTCTGTCAGTTTCTACACTCGCAACTCTTAAACAATATATCCATTCCATAGATCCAGTTCATAACTTCCACCGGTGTTGGGCTTCCAGAAAGGCACAGTGGTTTGGATGCCATGAAGTCCTTGTATTTGCATCCACGTTCGTCATTTCCTCCATTGGGTTGGTTTCTCCCATCCACCTGCGGTTCAACTTGACTAAAAGTCATACTGTAATTCCCTTCTTCTGACTATCTGTCATTCAGCTCAGGCTGTTCAATAGGTATCGTAGGTTCATCCCTATTCTGTTGAAGTAAACGCCTTGTCTCCTCCATCTGGCGATCCAACATCATCTGGATCATTGCTTGTGCCCCGACCATAGTCATTGGCTCAGGTGTAGCTACTACCACTGGTACTTGCTCAATCACTTGGGGTTGAGGCTGTTGATTGTCATTTACATTGGCATTTCCGACTCCACTTCGGGTTCTTGCCATGCCGGTCTATACACCGAATCAAATGTTCAGTGTGTAGTGACGAGAATTAAGATAGGAAAACTTTATTTACGATAGACGTATAAATTTCCTTATCACTCCAACAAGTTACATGCCATTTCTAATATCGTAATTAAACATTTAGAATCCTGAACACATAAGGTTTCCAGATCCGGTCGGCAATAGACCATAGATCCAAACAAATAATAACATATAAGGTAACTTTAGCACATAAAACATTTTAGGCATCCTTCCTAAAATAAACTAGTACTCGTGTCTAAAATATAGCAGACACTCATCTCATAATCATTGCTTAGCATTCTCAGTTTAAGTCAAGAAATCCTACAAATTCCTAGTTCACTTAAACTAATGCTCTAATACCAACCGTGACATCCCCAAATTTCACGGCCAGAAAAGACCGATTTGTTTATGCTTTATTTTAAAATCATAGTATATTTTTAAATAAATATATTGCGTAATTTGTTCCTAGAAAACATGATAAGTGTATTATCAAATCATTTCCGAAGAAATGTATTTTATTCATGTTAAAACATTTGGGATGTCATGGTCAATACAAAAACATAAGCATAAACAGACCTTATTTACACTAGTGATTTATATCTCCTTTAAAACAAATATTCAAGAGTTAGTGTATCTTTTATTAAAACAAAACACTTCATAACTTTGGTCCTAGTTGGTCTATGTCTTATCCAAGACATCACAACTTTCTACAATTGATGAATATTATAAACCTTACTTTTTCACTCGATGTCACAATCTTAACTTTAAGACTTGTTATTGGAACGAAGTATGATTGACTTATTGATTTAACCATTTCTTCAATTCTTGATTCCTCTTCTTAGACATACAATTGTACTAAGACTCATTTAGAGGATCAATTGAGATATGGTTCTTAATCATTAAGACCTATCATAAAGCATAAAAGGTACTCTCCCTTCTTCTTAGAATGGAGAAACTTTTATCTTTCTGCCTACTTGATTCTTCTTATTCATTCTGCTATTGATCTAAACCCTTTAATCAATTCAAACTTACACTTAATCTCATATTTACTAAACCTTTAGTAAATCATGACGAATATCTTTGTTACTCTTATGGTGGACTTGATCAACACGCAACTTTGTGTATTCAATCTCCAAGTCCTTCACTTGACACTTTGTCAATGAATTAGTCTAATTTCCAAATATGAAATTTCTCATTTATCGTGCAACCAAGTTGCATGATTCCAAATTTATGTCCAATTGAAACTTGGGCGATGAGAAACTCTCCCTATTTGGTAAATTCTCGACTTTTCCATAAACACCATAAATAAGAATCATATCCATTTTTTGTAGAAATATGCAAACACCAATTTTCATAACGATTTCATTGCAAGGAAATAAACAAATAAATAAATAAGTCAAACGAAAATTTATTTTATTTATAAAAGCAGCGGAAAACATTTGTCCTTACAATGCAAAATCCATTGATAACTATGAATTTCAAAAGAAAAATTTCTAACAACTCTATCATAACTATCTAAGCTCAAAATCTAATCTTCAAGTCCATGCGATCAAGATCCATTCCTTGTGATTAGATTCATCTTGCTCTTTCACCAAACTTCCTTTCTTTTCACCGATCCTGTAAAACATTCAAATGCAATCTTATTACATTATGTATTACGAATTAATGAATAGGAACTTAATGGAGTTAGTGGATTTTACCTGAAGCGCAACCATACTCTTTGACTCTCCCATCTTCTGGACTCTTCAGGCTCTTTGGGCAGACTTGTATCCAACGCCCTTTCTTTTGGCAGCAAACGCAGGTCGGTTCTCCTAGAACGTCCTCGAAAGCATGGTCGGTTGACTTTCCCAACAAATACGCTCCATTGCTTCGCCAAATCATTTCTGATTCAGCAGCAATGAGCATGTAAGTTAGGTCAATGAGGTTGTCGTCATGATCCATCATATAATACTTTCTTTTGAACTCATTATATGATTCAGGAAGTGACTGCAAAACCCAATTCACAGCCAACTCATCTGGGAATGACACACCCAACATTATCAACCTATCAATGTGTGATTTCATTCCTAGAACGTGGGCACACACGGGTTTACCATCTTCATGTTTCATTTCCAATAGGGCTTGAGTGATCTTAAACTTTTCAAGCCTTCGAACTTGTGGGTTAGGGAGAATAATCGGAGGAGGAGGAGGAAGTGAAGTATGATCTCTTGTTCCTCGATCGAATCGTGGAATATCATCTTCATGTGGAATGCTTGTTCCACGGGATTTGAGAAGACCATAGTTGTCAAACTTTGACATCTACAAAACGGGAGAAAACGAATTCACGTTAGTTGATTGATTGAGTCCTTAGTAAATCACCCAAATGAGATACTAAGGCTAGGACCCAACACAATATTCTACAACTCGGGAGAGGGATGCCGTAACCCTAATTGCAGAATATTTGAAGGTAAGTGAATGACGATTCACTAATTTCCACCACGAAAAACGAAAAAGAAATTTTAAGTTTTAAATCTATGAAAATTCCTAGATCCTTTGAGATTCATTGAACTTTCAATGGCATGTTTAAATCTCGATATGCCCCTTTTGTTTGTGACTGGGATGCCGAGGATCACAAAGCGGGTGTGAATAACCATGCAAACTTACATGGTGCCCTCACATGTTACAGTCACCTATTCGATGTGCCGGTAAACCACACACGCTCCACCGAACTATGACAAACATTGAGTCACCCTTTGCTACCTTTGCTTAGAACCATTTAGTGTGCCGGTAAACCACACACGCTCCACTAACGTCTTTGCAAGGGCACAAAGTGTAATTTCATGGAATTGCATCAATTCACTTTTGCCTAAGTAACTAAGATTGGGAATTTTATGAAAACATTTAGTTACTTTAATAATTTATTATACTTATAATGGAAGGTTTCGTCATATCCTACCCGTTCGGCTAACGACCCTCCACTAGTCAATAGTGCGGTGGGTAAGAGTGGATACCCATTCAATCGCCATTTTATAGGCAATTTCCTTAAACACCCCTTATAGACCAGCTTCGTGAATGAGGCCTACTAACGGTAAGACTGACTTTTACTCATACATATATATAATGTTAGACTTTTAATGTTATATATATTATAGGGTGTATTTTATACTTTCAAAATACTAGGTGGTCTAATTTAACAATTATACCTTTAATTCAATTAAATTGTAAACCTAAACTTTTATGGATTTATTAAACTTCTTTTAATTATACACCTTAATTAATTAACAAAACCATAAGGGTGTGATTTGAACTTTTTCAAAACTATGCTAGGGTTTTAGAATTCAACATTCCTAATTAAACTTTTAATCAACTTTTAAATTCCAAAACTTGAGGGCAAGTTTTGAAACCTTTTTCAAAACATTAGGGTTTCAACTATTTAAATTTCAAAACAACAAAACTTTTGGGTTCAAATTTAAACTATAAAACCTAAAGGGCAAAATATGAAACTTTTCATAACAACAAGGATCAAATAACAAATAATTCAAATTAACATTTAATCACATAATTATCCATATTTGATTTATTTAATGATTTCTTGCAAAACAATTTATCAATTTACTCAAAATAATTAATCAATTATCTTATAAGGAAACAATTATCTTATTAATTGATAAATATCTTTAATTAGATCAAAATTATAGTCAAATATATCATATAATCGGATTAATAATGATCTAACATGATAAGGTAACTATCCCAATGCAAAAACAGCAAGAAATCCCGAGATAAGCTCTATCTGACGAGTTGACTCGTCGAGTTAAGCCTGGACTCGTCGAGTCACCTTGGACTCGGCGAGTTCAACTATGGGCTCGACGAGTCCAGCCTCCAAAACACCAAAAATCGAATTTTTTAGATATACAATGCATCAATACAATTGAAACCAAGCTAGTCTCTGATACCACTGATGGGTTTTGGTCATAAGACATCCTATGTGCTCATACAAACCCTAATGCTTGGATCTAGGTTTCTCTATTGTACATGCTTTGAATCCAAGACTATAAACCCTAATTCTAGCATATGGAAATCGATATTAACATATAATTAGGTTTAAGGTATTACCTTGATTGTTATGTAGTAATAACAATCCCAATTCCTCCTTGAATTGACTTTGGAAGGCTTAGAGTCACAAGTGTCACTCCTCTAATGGCTCACAAACACCATAAGCAAGAGGATGAAGAGGAGAGAGGTTAGAGGCTGCCCAAAACATGTGAAAACCCTAGCAAGAAGCTTAGCCACGTTTTTTGGTCCTTAAGGGATCTATATATAGTGAGGCTATTAGGGTTATCTAACAAGGAAACCCTAATTTGGTTGCTTAAGCCCTAAGCAACCCATAGACTCCTTTAATCAAGCCCTTGGATGATTTCCTTATGGGCTTCCCATAAGAATTCGTCCACCTCTTGATTTAAGACAATCCATGGCCCAAATTGCAATTATCTTATAATTACAATTCCAGTCCCTTAAGTTTAATTAATCACTTTTAGTCACAAAACTAATTACCAATTAATTATTGACTAACATTAATTAAACAATATGATTTCTCCTTTAATATATTATTCCCATAATATATTAATAAATCATATTTAATCCTTTCTCTCCATAATTCATCCTATCAAGTTGCTTTGGTGAAGGCAACCCAAAAGGACCATGCACCATCGGGTCAAGTACATACCAAAATAGTTATGGACTTAGACACTAATCCAACAATATTTGCCTCTCATATCCTTCTATCTCATTTCCTTATATGTTTGTTCCTAAGGACTTTTCCTAAGGATCATCGCCTACATCACATAGACAATACTAATTCGGGGATTACTCCCTCAATACGTGTCTAGTAAGGGTTAGAGTATCATCGCATGAATACGTAGTTACAACATCACCTGAACTCGTAATTCATAAAAGGGGTTAGAGTATCATCGCATGAATACGTAATTACAACATCGCCTGAACTCGTAATTAATCACCTACAGGTTATAAGCCTGCTGGTGTTTCCACATGATTGTCTAGAATAGTCCGTGGTCACCATCTATGCTCTGGTAGATAACTACATCGCCACATCGCCGGTAAAGGTTATAATATCTCCTCTCATCTCACATCACCTATTTATCATCACATATCTATCATCATCTAATTATCACCACATTTCTATCATCACCAATCTATCATCACCTAATTATCATCACCTTTCTATCATCACCTATCTCTTATCGACTAATTATCATCACTTATATCTCATCACCCGTTGCTACCCAATATATATTTATAAGTATAAAAATACGTATACAGTTTAAATCACGTAAACTTGTATAAATTGTTCATCTAACATAGATATCAAGAACACTTATAATATGCACACATAACACGTAATTTATATTACATACTTCATATCTATGCGTAACTATGCACTCACCTTATTAACGTTAGTTAATAGAACGCAACTAAAAACGGTCAGCGGTTCGTGGTTGTTGGGCTCGGGATGCGAAACGCCTTCAACAAATGAGAGAGAGAGAGAGAGAGAGAGAGAGAGAAAATAAATGGTGTAAGAAGTGAATGAGGTCGAACTTGATATTTATAGGCTGATTTCGGCCCATTCACGCCGTGAGAATTCATTGCTCATGTTGTGAGCCATGGCTGAATCACCTCGTAGCTTCGACATCTGCGTTCTAGGCTTGAATAGTGTCCATTTGACTCCTCACGTCGTGAGAATTCATTGCTCACGTCGTGATCTTTTGAGTTATCGTTTCCGTAGACTTCTAGCTTCGAAATATGGCGTTTTGACTCCTCATGTCGTGAGAAAAAGAGGCTCATGTCGTGAGTCCAGTCAGATTAGGGTTTCTGACACGTGTCATGCTCTCAAACAACTGTATCTTCTCAAGGTGATAACTTTTGCATACGAGCTCCGTTTTTGACGTTCTTTATATCCACGCGTAGGTGGAGACGTACTATACAACTTTCATTTAGACCCCTAAGGCTAAAAAGTAATTTATCATCTCACTTTTTATGATTCTCGGTGTCGTGTCGGTTTTGTCGCGAAACTTCGATAAGTCATAACTTCTTCGTTATAACTCGGATTTCAGCGTTCTTTATATGTACGAAAACCTTGTGAAATATACTACGACTTAATTGAGATTATTTATTCTAAATAATCCACTATAAAAAAAGTCATTTTTGACGCTCGTCGTCTCTAAATTGACTAGCCCGAATCTGCGGGCGTTACACCCAGTGACATAAAACAGAAAGATGTGCACGATCATGCCTTTTCTTTCCCACGATCCTTAGAAGTACCTGAAACAATAAACTAAAAACTGTAATCCAAAGATTAGTGAGTTCCCTTAAAGTACCTACACACCATATAATAAACAAGCATACAAATATGAGCAACCAACCTGAATGGACCGCCTCGCAGGGCCTATAGTCTATCCGTACCGCTCTACGAGCCTTTGACATGACTGGACTGCCTCGCAGAGCCTACAACCTATCCAGACCGCTCTACGGGCTGTCAGTCCAACTGGACCGCCTGACAGGGCGTACAACCTATCCGATCATCCCCGAGTGTCTTGGTTTACAACACAAAGCAGGACCGCCTCAACCCAAACACAATATGTCGACATATGTAATAGATAAACATAAACACAAATCCAATAAATACATATAATCATATGGAGGTTGCTAAAACGACCTAAAATCCATAACAAGGCCTTTAAATACGATTTAAACCCAAATTTTATGGGATTAAGCTGCACAACTCACCATGCCATGTGATGGGCTTCACTTAATCCATTTCAACTTCAAGCAATCATAACTTCTTCATTCCAAGTCCGTTTTTAGTGATCATTATAAGCACATGAAGGTATGAACAAGCCCACAAATTCTTTCAAATTTCTTTTGACTTAATATATACCAATCTAAATCCATTAATTCATGCAAGAATCCAAAAATATCACGCTTCCCTATTCTAACCTTTTGGCTCCAAAGCACAATTCAAAGGCTTAAGTCATTCAACCAATATTATCAACATCTAATAAGTTCTAAACTTTATTCCCTTAAAGCCCAGACATTTACCCGATTAGATTAGGGCTCGCTATCCCGAAATTAGAAACAATCCAAAACTGGACGTTACAACTCTCTAATGTCGTTTAGTAAATTATATGTATGTGGTCTCCTTGATATTTTTGAAAGCATAATAAAACAAAGTTTAAATTATAAGTTTATCCATTTCTTAAAGAATTTGGAATTGAAAGCTTCACAAATGTTGTTTAGCAAATTATATGTATGTGGTATCCCTGATATTTTTGAAAGCATAATAAACCAAACCATGTAATCAATTTCCACATGTTTGAAATGTAAAGTAAGAGTGTTTGATAAACTAATATGAAGAGAATTGGTTTATACCAAAGGACTGGCTCTTAGCATAGTGCTTTAGTGGTATCTTTTTCAACTATTCATGAGATTGCAAGGTTTAATCTCTTAAGTTCCTCCATAGCATTTGTAAAGTAGGAAATAGTCATTGCAGTGACACACCTCTACAACGGTCTTATAATTCCTTTCCCTTCCATTGCAGCTTCATATTATCATGGATGTGTTTAAGGCAAACCTTGTACTCAACACATGCGGAAACTTTATAAATGACTAGTAAAACACCCTACATAAACAAGATTTGGATTTTGCAACTGGTATTTTTTACCGAAGTTCTTATCTCAAAGCAAGAATATGGATATTTGGATTTGTACAAACTTGGTGTTTGGTTTGTAAGATAACCATATGTGCGCTTTTAATAATCCTGCTTGGGAAGCATGTATGTTGGTCAATAAATGTTTTCACCGATGTACGATTTTAATAATCCTGTCTGGGAAGCATGGAGTTGGTTAATAGATGTTTTCACCATCCAATCAGCATCATACTTACCATAGATACATGAAGGGGTTAGAAGCATTTATTTACCACTAAATTGCCACTTATGCCCTTCCCTTTGTCATTACTCCCATTTGATGGTCCATATGTCCATGGGTAAATCCTTTATACTTTTCTTTCACTCTAACTTTATCATTATAGCCAGCCTTATATTCTTCTTGTAACATCCATAAATTTTACGCCAAATTTAAACTTTTTCAGTCATAAATAAAAATCATATAACATTGTTTACAAAAATGTTTTCAAATCATTATCCATCAGAGTGTCCCAAAATCATAACATAAGGATGAGGAGCAGTACGGTCACGCCTTCGCCTTGCCATGACCTCCTGAAGTACCTGAAACAATAAACTGAAAACTGTAAGCCCGTGGGCTTAGTGAGCTACCCCCAAAATACCAATACCACCGTGACAATACCATATCAGTAATAATCAATCAATCAATCAATCAATCAACATGCATACTGGTCCATCGGCCTGACTGGACCGCCCTACAGGGCCTACAGTCTATCTGGATCTATCCCGAGCCTTCGCCATGACTGGTCCGCCACGTGGGCCTACAGTCTCCCCAGACCGCTCATAGGGTATGTTGGCCTTCAGCACAAAGCAGGACCGCCTCAACCCAACCAATCAAGCAAATAACCATGTGCGCATAACTATCATATACCAGCATATACAAACACCAAACATGTCTATCTCACTGATAATCAGTCATATAATTCTCTAGTAACTAGAGCACCGACTAGCAGGTCACTAACATACAAATCCCTACGGATCACAAGAGCATAACATACTGTCTACCCTGATTCTGATCTAACAGATCATAACCACATGTATCATACCATAACAAAAACAACTAAAGGGCCGGACTTGGTGTTGTAGACCCTATCGATATAGTGAGGATAACTCACATCGCAGATGTCGACTCGGACGGTAAACTCCAACTCTCGGATCACTTGAAACAAGCTCCACCACATATTATCATAGTACAATACACTCGTAAGTCCTTAACCTTATAAGGTACTCCATAACCCACTAGTCAACCCCTGATCAAAGTCAAAGTCCTCAGTCAAGGTCAACGGTCCATGTTGACCTCGACTCGCCGAGTACCCTCGGCTACTCGCCGAGTTCCTTGAAGCACATTCCAACTCGCCGAGTCATCGGGGTGACTCGTCGAGTTCCTTCGATTCTCGATCAAACTTTAAGGCCACCCGTCGAGTTTCCTCCTTGCAACTCAACGGATACACACACATACATATCCTGGAGAAAACTCATCCGACTCGCCGAGTTGTTCTTCAACTCGTCGAGTCTATGGCAATCATCATCGGACTCGCCGAGTTGTTCCTCCAACTCGTCGAGTTCACGACCATCTTCATGTGACTCGCCGAGTCAACCTTGCGACTCGCCGAGTCCATTCAGTCCTTTTTCCATACAGACCTATTTTTGAGCCATGCAGCGGCTCCAAATCACAGATCCAAGCTTCTAGGGCATGCTTTTCACGTAAAGTTGCAAGCTTTACATGCATGCATAGCTACAAAGGTTCTAAATGCCAAATCTAACCTCTTAATGGGGTCTCATGCCCAAGGAGGGCCTCATTCACGACCAATACAACAACTTTATCTTTCTAAAACTTAAGGATGGTCCAGACCTGAAGTTACAACTTTAGATCTAGCCCATAGCCCACCTTATCAACTTCAAAATCCATAAAAACACCCAAAACTCAACAAAAGGAAAAAGGGAAGTAAGGATGGCAACTTGATACCTCCAAAGGATGCTAGTTGAGGTAAATTCTGCTTCCCACACCTTCCTTGCTCTAATTCCTTTACACTTCTAGCTTTTCTCTTCTAGCCAACCTTCTTTCCAAGCTTAAGACACACCACAATGGAATACCACACGAATTAGGGTTTTAAGGAGCTCTCAAAGACTATAAAGAGGCCAACGGAGGCTGAGGTTCCTTTAAATAGGGGTGCAAACCCCAGGATTTAGGGTTTCATCTGCCAACTCCTACTCGCCGAGTCCCAATATGGACTCGTTGTAAGTCCCTAATCTGCCCATGTATCAGCCATATCCGTTTGATGGTGCGGAATCCTAATCAAACGGATGATGTCAGATAAAGAAAGAAGAGAAGGAGAAGAAGAATATTATGAATCTTGAATGTATTAATGATATGAATGAAATTCCTTACACAAGATTTAACACACAAACGTTCCTTTCTCTCTAGCCGTAAACTCTCTAGGGTTCATCAACCATCATCAATCTCTACTCCTCACCCTAACACCTCTATTTATACATGTTGGATATGGGCCGAAAACAAATGGGCCGTAAATGAGTTTACGGTCGTAAGGTGTTTACGGCCGTAAACTAGGGATGAAAGTGGGTACAAACCCGGACCCGATGGACCCGGACCCGGAAAACCCGGAACCGGTTAACGGGATTTTATAGAACCAGAAACCGGACCGGTATATAGGAACCGGTTCCGGTTCGGTTCCGGGTATGGTTCCGGGTAAAGTGGGTCTAGAACCAGAAAACTCGGAAACATCAAAGTGGGTAGGTTGGAACCGGATAAAGTGGGTTTAGACCCGGAAAACCCGAAAAAACCGGAATTTTTTGGTAATTACTAACAACTTAGTGGGTTGAACTTTGAAAATTTTCATATTGATATCCCCACTTTGGGGGGCTGTAACTTATTGAATACGAAACCACAATTAACAAAATTAGAGTCTAAAATCATGTACAAACTCTAAAATACACTCTGGAAAAACCTGCATGTCAATCCGAATTTAAACGAATGAGATATACTTGTGTTAATATTTTCACATAATACAAAGTACAAAAAACAAATAGTTGAAAAGTTGAAATTTTTCAGTTTTGATATCCCGACTTCGGAGGACTGTAAATCATTGAATGTTAAACCGAAAATGACAAAATTATAGTCTAAACTCATGTACAAACTGTAAACTAGAAGTTGGAAAAAACCACATGTCAATCCGACTTCAAACGAATTAGATATGCATGCTTTAAAACTTTCACCGAATACAAAAAAACTAAAAAACTAAAAACTTTCAGCTTTGGTATCTCAACTTTTGAGGATTGTAAGTCAATGAATATAAAACTAAAAATGAAAAATTTATAGTCTAGAATCATGTATAAACTCTAAACTACATGTTGGAAAAAACCGTATGTCAATTGGAGTTGAAACGAATAAGATATGCATCTTGTAAACGTTTCACAAAAAGTGGTTCTGGCCCTAAAAGTGGTTCCGGTTCCAAAAATCGGTTCCGGATTTTAGACCCGGTTTACCCGGACCCAATGGACCCAAACCCGGATTACCCGGAACCCGGATAAAGCCAATTTTTAAACCCGGAACCGGACCCGGTTCTATATATTCCGGTTCTAACGGGTCCGGTTCCGGTTCGGTTCCGGTTCCAGTCCGGTTTTCCGGTTCTAAATCTCATCCCTACCGTAAACTCAGCCGTAAACATGACCTAAAACTCCATAATTATTACACAAAAATATAATTGCCCAGAAAAGTAAAGTATAAACCATATTTTGACCCAACAATCTCCCCCTTGGTTTATAGCTTTCTTTTCTTAATGACCCAACAAGCTCCCCCTAAAAAGTAGCTGACTCTTCTTGTTGATCTTCAATGAGAGCTTGGCTTCAGCTTTTATCTTCAATTTCTTCACAACATCAGGATGAACATATGAATCTTCAATAATTGACTTCATCTTGAGCAGTTTGGGCATTTCTTCAGAATTTGGCATTGATCGCACATTGGGTGAGGAGGCTTGATGTACTGATTCTTGAAAGATAGCGCTTTCAGCTTGAGAATCTTCAGAGAGAACATCAGAGAAAACTAAATCTTCTGGATCACTTTAGCAGGTACAAAGATAGCAGCAGACTGATTGAGGAGGCTTCAATGCAATCCGTTACATAATCTTCAATTGCGGCTTCACCTTGCTTCTGGAGTTGAAAAATTGAATGTTGAAAGAATAATCTTCATTTCTTGCTCCTTTGAATGAGAATTCTTCGATGCTCACGGACGAGGCTTTGGCTCAGAAATCTTCAACACAAACTCCATGAGTCTTATCTATATCTGAAATCACTTTTCAAGACAAAACAAAACTAAAAGAAAACTTAGCACACAAATTAAAACAGAAAGAAAAATATTTTTTTGGATTTTTGATTTTTCTGAACAAGAAATAAAACAAAAATAACACTATTTTTTTTGTTTTTTGTTTTTTTTTGTTTTTTTTTTAATTTTTCTGATTTTTTTTCATTATTTTAATTTTTAATTCTCCCATAATATTTAAATTAGAAGAAACTA
This sequence comes from Lactuca serriola, assembly GCF_051521515.1. Classification (NCBI taxonomy): domain Eukaryota; kingdom Viridiplantae; phylum Streptophyta; class Magnoliopsida; order Asterales; family Asteraceae; genus Lactuca; species Lactuca serriola. Next base: position 45,257,772 of record NC_136410.1, read on the forward strand.
TGACAAATTTAACAAAAATAAAATTGATATCTAACTTTAAGAGTGATTTGGGATCAAAGTTTTTAGACAGCCTTTAACTACTTGTCGGTACCTTCCATATTCACATATTTGTCTGGTCGATCGTCGGTATTGTTGTCCACATAAACACGAAAAATTGTGACTGATTTAGGACATATTATTTGATACAAGACAAGGTGAACTTAAGTTCCTAAAAATTATATCTGATCCTAATTCCTTAGATACTATATCTCAAGGACCATTCATCTGACGACGACCAGGGATATTGTTGTCCACCTAAATTGAGCAGCGAGATCTATAGACAATCTTTGAGTGTTCAATTTTAAGTGTACTGGAACGTGTTTCCCGCTTCCTGATATGCCCCAGCCATCAAGAACTTCCAGAGTACTTCAGAGGGGTTGAGAAGAAGAAGGTTGCATATGCTATGTACCAGGTCGGATTAGAAGTCGCGCAAAGGAGACAACATATGGCTAACAGATGAGAAGTATTTCACACATATATTTCACACACACACACACACACACATATATATATATATATATATATATATATATATATATATATATATATATATATATATCCTGCATAGAAATAGAGTTGCATATGTTGTGTACCAGGTTGGATTATAAGTCACGCAAAGGAGACAACATATGACTAACAGACAGAAAGAAAGAAAACGATTTTCTACAGACCTAATTTATCGAAATTTACCAGTCGTCCCATCCAACTGGAATTAAGGACAGAATCCGCACATCGAGGAAAAGTTAAGTCATGGTTCCAAGTACGGGTTCAATTAATGTGACGAGTAGATTCCCATATATATCTCCATGCTCAACCTATCCGAGCGGCGTATTGTCAGGCTGAACGTATCTAACTAGGTCAAGATTTGTCAAGTCTATAAATTTCCTAAGTTCAACTCTCCCTAGTCAAGTCCATTTAAAATTTTCTGTGCCTACCGACGCATCAAACCAGAGCATAGACCCTTCAACTTCGGGTACGTTACGCAAACTTAGGTTGCCTGTTATCACTTGATAATATCACTTCCCAAAACATCTCCTTCAAGCACATTTCATAACCAACAATTTTTTTAATTTTTTTTAATTTTTTTATTTCTCCCCCTAAATTTGTGCATTGGAGAGAAACGAAAATAAATGCGCAAATTTAAACTATCCTAAAACAAAAATTAATCTTTAAAGCGAATCAGGTTAAGAAAAACTTAGGAGTATTAGAGAAGAAAATGCAAACCGTAAGTCACCGATTGAATTTGCATCCAGAAGGTCTGAGAACAGCACGCGTAATCTCAGAACAGATCCGAAAATTCTTCATGTCATTAAGCACAAGCCCCATGCGATCCCTTCTTTTCTTCCTTTCCCGCAAAAGGATACATGCTCTCAAACAATGTTCTGAGTGTTGTACAGTTGAGAGATGTCCCCAATCATATGCCAGGAGCAGCCACTACCAACAAACCGAAGTCTGATGATATGCCTCCATAGCTGCTCCAGCACAGAGCGGGATTAGTTGGTCTTTGGAACCCAGTCCATTTTGAAACTGGGTCGACCTTTGTCATCAACACACAATACTTTCTCCCATGACATATCCTGCTTATCACAAACAGAAGATGTAGAAACATTAGAGTCGTTAGTTGATTTGGGAGATTGAGCCTTTGGAACCCATTTGTAGTTGGGTTTAACCCATTTCTTTTTCGATCCGATGGGTGCCTCAACACTTGATTTGGAACTTGATGTTGGCCGTTGAGATGACTTTGATTTTGGCTGCACGGGAGCATCTCTTGGATTGGACTTCTTGGCCGACATTCCCTTCTTGCCCTTGGGATTTAGATTCTTGGCCTTGTGGGATTGATTCTTGGCCTTCTGCGCATTCCAGTCACCATTGTCTGAGCGTGACCTGGAAGGGTTTCTTTTGAAGCATCTCCCACTTGGCGTGTTTTTCCAGCCTTGTGCGTAGTAGGGAACATATGCGTGATTAGGACAATTTCTGGCAATGTGTCCAGGTGTTCCACAGTGAAAACATGTCCTTTTCTTCACTGTGAAGTTGTTTCTTCCTGCCCCTGGTGGCGTATCCTTGCCTTGTCTCTTGTTGTTCCCACATGTACACTTACAACAGGCACTTTGTTGCGCTAGAATTGGAGTCCTATATTTACTAACGACAGGTTGATTAGAAGCAACAGATTTAGAGTTCAAGGGGTCGTTTGTTTGTTCTGAAGAACTCTCCTTGTTCTCATCCTCTGCTACTTTACCTGCACATGAAGTAGCAACATTAGTATCTTCACAATTAATAACTCCTCCTGACACAAATCCAGCTGGTTTTCCGTATTTAATATGTGCCTCCCTGTCAATTTCTTCTTGTTTCATAGGGATGGATGTGTAGTTATGATTGTAAGGAGGAGGTACACTATCATACCCTAGACCCTTGCTTTGATTTTCTTTGAATTTTAACTGGGTCTCATATAAGGACTCGACTGCCTGACTTGACGCAACATAATTTTTGAAACTGACATCAGTTTTTCCACACTTAATTTTTAAAGCGTCAAGTTCTTTAGTTACAGCAGCAAGTTGACTCTTAACATAATCATAATTTTCACACTTGTTGTTGTACTCTTCCTGAAGTTTCCTAAAGTCCTTGGTTTTAGCTTCTAATTCAGCCTTCAAGGGTTTTTGTCATTTCCTGAGTTGATATCCTTCATATCTCAGGTCCTCAACTTCTCTTTTAAATATATCAATTTGTTCCCGAAGAAATTTAATCGTGACTTCACAAGCTGGAGTACATGTAACTTCAGTGACTGGAATGTTTTCAGAACTCATTGTTTCTCTACACTTCAAAACATCAAGTTCTTGAATTACATCAGCAAGACTAAGATGATTGAGGTCTTTTGTCTTCTTGATGATAGCCACGTTCATATCCCACGATTTCGGAAGTGAATTTAGCAACTTTTTGTTTATCTCAGACTTAGTCAAGAAGATCCCGGCTATATTCATCTCAGTAGTAAGTGTAGTAAATCGCTGCAACTGAGCTTCCAGGGTTTCTCCAGGGATATAATCGAACATGTTGAAACTTTGTCTTAAGATATCCTGATGACTCTCTTTCATGTTTTCAAACCCCTTGTAGACTTTAAAATCCATTAATTAAAAAAACAACTAGAAGCAAACGTCAAATTTAAAATGCTTTTTTTTTTAATTTTTAAAAACAACCTTAAAATCGATTAAAACAAGATGATAAAATAAAATTTAAAAATCAAACTTTAAAAACCTTTTTTTTAAAATTAAACTCAAAAGTCAAACTGAAAAGCTAAATTTGAAAATTTAAAAGTCAAATGAGAAAGTCAAAGCTTAAAGTCAAAGGTCAAACTTGAAAGTCAAAGTCAAAATTTTAAAGTCAAAGGTCAACCTTGAAAGTCCAATTTTAAAAAAATTAAACTCAAAAATTAAACTTGAAAAGTCAAGCTTAAAAGTCAAATTTAAAAAGTTAAACTCAAAATTTTAAATAAAAAAAACAAAAATAAAAGTTAAAAATAATATATATATTTAAATATTTTATTATTATTATTAATTAATTTATTTTATTATTTATTATTTTATTATAATTTTTATTTTGAATGAAAAAGGAATTTAAAAATAAAAGAAATTGAGTTTTTGGGATAAATTTGACAAAATTTCGAAAGTTGGATGCGACTGGAAGTGTTTAAGTTTAATATTTCGGATGGAAGTCACAAGTAGTTAGCTAGAAGAGTTGGTAAGGCGATGTGTTTTGGAGTTGGAGGTCGCTGGTTCGATCCCTGTCCGTTGCAAAATCGCTCCTTCTTTTTAATTGAAGCTGCAATGCCACCTGCTGCTTAGCCTGCCACTGAGCCGAGCCTTCAAGCCACGCTCCACCGCTTCAATCCGCAAGCCGCCTAGTCGCAAGCCGCTGCCGAGCCGAGATCTCCGGAAACCCTAGCCGTAAACACAAACGCGCCGCCGGCCGTAAACTCCGGCCGTGAACTGTTTAAGATTACGTGAAAATTCGACCTTGAAGCTCCAAAACTCGATTAAAACCCCATTTTTATGAAATACACAAAGAACAAACCCCCCTTATTTTTGCGAGATCTATCCAAAAACGCAAAAATATTTCGAAAATAAGACCAAATAATGCTCCAAATAGAGTTTACGGCCCAAGAACTCGGAGTTTACGGCCGTAAGCTTGGACCGTAAACACCAATTATTCAGATTCCAAACGAAACAATAAAACCTTTTGACTGATACAACCAGGCTCTGATACCAATTGTAAGTCCCTAATCTGCCCGTGTATCAGTCAGATCCGTTTGATGGTGCAGAATCCCAATCAATGATGTCAGATAAAGAAAGAAGAGAAGGAGAAGAAGAATATTATGAATCTTGAATGTATTAATGATATGAATGAAATTCCTTACACAAGATTCAACACACAAACGTTCCTTTCTCTCTGGCCGTAAACTCTCTAGGGTTCATCAACCATCATCAATCTCTACTCCTCACCCTAACACCTTTATTTATACATGTTGGATATGGGCCGGAAACAAATGGGCCGTAAATGAGTTTACGGCCGTAAGGTGTTTACGGCCGTAAACTCAGCCGTAAACATGACCTAAAACTCCATAATTATTACACAAAAATATAATTGCCCAGAAAAGTAAAGTATAAACCATATTTTGACCCAACACTCGTCGAGTAGGTCACTTAACACACGATCCCACCCCGCTGCTACTCGACGAGTAGGGCAACCAACTCGTCGAGTAGAGCTTAACCCAATAAATCTTATTTAAATAATACCTGAGAATCGGGGCGTTACACTTCTTAATATGAAATACCAAATAATCAACTAATTTAGTGATGTGTTTTTTTTTAATTAGAAATTCACCAACTACAAAATCAGCTTCATGTGATTCCCCTAAGTTACATGTCGTTAATTTCATGAGATTACTTAACAATCCTTGCCTTTTATCACCATGGCTAACAAAAATATGAAATTTGTTAGTATCAATGATTTTTATACCAATCTTTTTTACATAAGGAGTATTAATAAATTGCATTGTCCTACCAAGACTTTCTACAACACGATCATACACACTATGGAATACCATATCTATATCCACATCATCTACAAGTCTAGACTTTCCACATCAAAATCACTATATAAAGAACTGTCCCTACCTTTATTGTTTGTGCTTCTTTCATCATCTCCTTATATGTTTAAGTCTTCTTAGTTCATATTCACATCTTCTTCCATTTCTTTATGATGTTGATCTCCATCTTTATTATTTGTGCTTCTTTCATCATCTGCTTAGCCACCTCTTAGCCATATCATCCACCGTTACTAATCTCTTTTGACATGCTAACACATCCTCGCTTCCTAATAAACCATCTCAATTAACCAAAAACTTAACTTAGTTATTTAATTCCTCTTTTCTAAACACATTTACTCAATCCAGGACCACCCATGTTAGACACGACATTGTCAATCCCATTTACAAGCTTATTCTTCAACTCAACTCATCATATCCTCTTCCTCATGCATACTTAATTCCATGGAAGAATAATGCAATGTTTTAATCACCAATCAGACTTAGGATCTTGTCTCACAACCTCCATATGCGAAGGAAATTAATGTGTTTAGAAATTCAAAAATAAGCACATCGATGGATCGTTGTTTTGGTACAAGGCATCCCTTGTTGCCAATAAATGTAGCTAAAGGCTTGGATAACCTTTTATAGATTGTGACGAGACTTTCAACACGGTGGTGAAACCGGCCACCATTCGAAAATTTGATAGTGTGGTTGTGTCACATTAGTGGTCCATCAGATATCTTGATGTTAATGATGCATTCTTTCACAACCATCTTCAAGAAACCGTGTACATGCATCAACCATCAGGATTCTATAAACATCAAGACCATGTATGTCTACTCTGAAGGTTTCTCCACGAACTAGGCCCATCATGCATGGTTTATTGCTTTGCATTATTTATCACTCGCCATGGTTCCCCTCGTAATAGATGTGATTCTTTGTTTTTTTATTACAAGGCACTCATACAACTTATTAACTTTAATACGTTGATAATATTGTGTTAACAACTTCTTCCCTAAACTTCTATACATGTTTCTACTATGTTGGGCACTAAGTTTTCTATAATAGATCTTAGGGATCTTAACTACTTCTTTGGTATAGATTACTTATGTGTGTTCAAAATCGGATATACAGAAATTCGGATATCCGAAATTTCAGATGGCGGATTTTTAATATCCGAAATTCGGATATCCGAATTTTTGGATACGGGTCGGATATCCGAAATTTGTAATTTTGTAACAATCAAGTACTAAACTATAATCAAATAACAACACATGAAAATATTAATTAGAAAAACCATCATAAATAGTCCTTGTTGTTTCCCAAAATCTGAAGTATAGTACCATTGGTTTAGAAACGTCATAGATGGTCCCTGTGCTTTCAAAACTTTTGACGATTGGTCCTTATTGCTAACTCCGTTAAGTTTTGTCCGTTAACTAGAAGGGCATTTTCGTCATTTCACACCATAGGGACCATTTATGATGTTTTTTCGTATTTTTTTAAAAAAGAAAAAATTAAATATAATTAAATATAAAAGCTCTCTCTCTCTCTCTCTCTCTCTCTCTCTCTCTCTCTCTCTCTGCAAAAAAACCCACTTCCCTACCCCTTCTTCTTCGTCCTTACATGCACCACCATTCTCTAACATTCTCTTTGTTTTAGTATCTTCAACTCAATCCCCATTAATGAATAACTCCATCTGACATAAGATGAATAACTCCATCTGACATAAGCGTACACTTAAAATGTTTCAACACATTATTCACAAGGAATGGATTCATTACCACATTGTAGAATCCAATGGTAACAACCAGAAAACGCCTCTGATCGGTTGATTTCTATCCCTTCTATCATGGAATCCAATACGGTGAATGTCGTATTCACCCGCTTTTCTTTCCTCTAAGTTCTAATCGAACCTCTTTCACCCTTGACCTCGTTGGTTTCCTAACCCTAATTTAAGGAGTAATGTTGACTATGACTGTTAATTTCCCTCATATTTGGGTGATGACTTTCAATCGAAGGGCGGGGACAATGTTTTGAAGCAACCTGGTCCATGTAAGTTACCCAAATATAAACATGGTGTTGACTTTCCTTAACATGATTTTCTAGAAATTTTTATCTTTTCTGATTTCCATGATGATTTTGAACCGCCAGAAGACAACCGTAACACCACCCTTCTTTCTCCATTGTAAGATCCTCATCAAACCATAAAACCTAATCCTTGTTCATTTTTTTAACCCAAACCAGAAAATCAATAAAAATGTCACCTGTGTGAGAGAGAAGGGAGAGTGCAACCTCCTTTATACCCTTGTTCCCAATTTCTGACCGATGATTGAAGAAAAAAGGGGGAGACTTTGTGCAATTTTGAGAAGAAAAGAGAAATAGGGATTTGATTTCTTTTTTTTTTTAGAGAGAATGGTGTAGTGCAGTCAATCAATCATGGAGGAGTTTTGAGGCCCTGAGGTTTTCCAGAAGCTGTTCATGTTCAACAACCTGTTCGATTTGGTGGGTATTTCGGATCTTCGTTTCTTCACTATGTACCTATTTATTTGACATATTATAGAGAGAGAGAGAGAGATTATATATTAAATAATTATATTTAGTTTTATCTTTTTTTTTAAATAACTGAAAAGATCATAAATGATCCCTATGATGTGAAATGACGAAAATGCCTTTCAGTTAATGGGTAAAACTTAACGGAATTAGAAATAAGGACCAATCGTCAAAAGTTTTGAAAGCACATGGACCATCTATGACGTTTCTGAACCACATGTACTATACTTCAGATTTTAGGAAACCACATGGACCATTTATGATGTATTTTCTATTAATTATGAAACAAATTACAAAGCATAAAATGTTATGATTAATGATTAAAGAAATTCATTAATAAATCAACAAAAACTACATCAAAACAACAATTTTCTTGATAGTTGATTTCAATTTTTAATTTTGCATGAGATATGTATAGCAAACAAAATCAATTATTTATCATATCATATATATGGTATATGTACTTTAAGTTTTATTTTAGATTAATCGGTTAATTAGTCAATTCTTTAATTGATATATAGATTATTTAAATATTAGATAAATAGTAAAAGTTATATAAGGTTAAAAGGTGTGATCAAGTTTTTATATAAAAATATCTAGATTGACAATGTGTACATGTGGGTTTCTCTGTGTTAAAACACACAAGACAAATTTCCCAACATCACCATATCTCATATCAATTTAGGATCAAGAAATAGGTGGTTTTCAAGTTACTTACAACTCAAAACTCACTACAAAAATCTCTCAATCTTTTCACTCAACCTAAACATCTTCTAAACAATATGTATTGATAAAGATCTAGTTACAGAACTCTTATAGACGAACACACTATCAAAAAAATAGATGCAGATAACTATCTAATATCAAAGAACCCTTAAGAGAGAAAACCCTAGTTTTGATCACTCCAACTGAACGAATGAGTCCCAACACCTTCTCTCTCATTATTTATACTCTGGATCCAAAATATGGATATAACCCGAACCAACTCGACCCAGATTACAACCCACGTGTTTCCATAAGAACCTGCATGCACTTAACACCCTTGCAGAATACAATATTTACATAATACACCCTTTATAATAAATTACTTCCTAATAAATATGAGATTGTAAAAATAACACCATATTTTCAACATCCCCCCTTAATCGAAATATTTATTTTCTAAAAACATTAATAAGACCCATTTTATTAGACAATTTCAAAACACCACTAGAAAATTTTTCCCTAACAAAATGCAGATCTATCTCAAAATGTTGTCCTTTCATGAAACACAGGATTAAGAGCCAACTTAATTGTGGAATTATTATCACAAAAAACAGAAGCAAGGATAAGATTTTTAACTTCAAGTTCAAACATAATTTTTAAGATCCAAATTATTTCACATGTGATAGAACCAAGAGCTCTATATTCTGATTCAGTGGAAGACCTAGAAACAATAGATTGCTTTTTTACTTTTCCAAGAAATAAGACAATTATTAAGATATACCATATACCCAGATACAGACTTTCTTGTGGCTAAGCACTTAGCCCAATCTGCATCCACAAAACCTTTCAATTCCAACACACTAGACCTAGTTAAAGCAACTCCTTTTCCAGGACTATTTTTTAAATACCTTAATAACCTGAAATCAATATTTAAGTGTAATTTTCTAGGATTATGCATATACTGACTAAGAACCTGAACTGCATAAGAAATGTCAGGCCTTGTAACTATAAGATAGATAAGTTTACCTATCAATTTTTGAAATTCAGTTTTATTTTCTAATAGTTCATTTTTTCCATCATGATTGTCAAAATTTATAACAAAATTTGTTTCCAAAGGTGTGTTCACAGGTTTACAACCAAGCATACCATATTCATGTAATAACTCAAGACAATATTTCCTTTGGTTTAAACATAAACCACTGTCAATTTTAACCACTTCAATGCCTAAAAAATATTTAAGAGTTCCAAGATCTTTGATTAAAAATTGACTATTCATAAAAGATTTCACTTTTTGTAACTCTATCTCACTATTTCCAGTTAAAATAATATCATCAACATATACTAATAACACAGTTATTGAACCTTCAACTTTCCTAATAAACAATGAATAATCACTTATACTCTGTCAAAAACCAAACTTAAACAATGAAGCACAAAGTTTTTCATTCCATTTCCTAGGAGCTTGCTTTAGTCCATACAAAGATTTAGTAAGTTTACATACTCTAGTATCATTATTAGAATAGTAACCAGGTGGAAGTGACATATAAACATCTTCAGTAAGATCACCATATAAAAAAGCATTACTAATATCCAATTGATATAAAGGCCAAGAATAATAAACAAATTGAGAAATAACAATACGAACTGTTACAATTTTTGCAACAAGAGAGAAAGTCTCTTTAAAATCAATTCCATCTCTTTGATTATAACCTTTAGCAACTAAACGAGCTTTATATCTCTCAATCTCACCATTTGTTTTGTATATAATCTTATTGTAACGTCCCAAAATTCAAGACGAAAAATTTCTTTTAGTAAAACATTACTTTAAGCAAATTCATCATTTCAAAACATAAATAGAGTACTAGTTTCCAAAATACATGTTCGTTATCAGAGTAAACATTCCCAGGCTGTCTAAACTATGGTGTGTGCCATGCGATCACCCCGAGCTCCATCATCCGCTACCGAAAGTACCTGAAACCAAAACTGAAAAACCGTAAGCACGAAGCTTAGTGAGTTCCCCACCCTACCACATACCATGCATAAACACATACTGCACATACTGGGCCATGCCTGCTAACCTGGGCCTCGCCCGCTACAACGGCCCCGCCGCTCCAGGCCCCGCCTGGCTTCGAGCCCCGCTCGGATATAGATCTATTTCACTTAGGTCTTGCCTGTCACAGGGCCTCGCCCACTAACATATAATAGCACGTAAACATATCACATCACATCACATAATCTAAACACATACTAATGGATCTTGTCCTATGGCCTCGCCTATCTCTGGGCCCCGCCCTTGTCCTACTACTGATGAGCCATGGAAACCCGTCCATACTCCTGCTGATAGTGAGGTACGGGCCCAGCCCACCCTTACTCCTTCCCTAACTTGGGCGTCGCCCCTGCTCTGCTGCTACTGAGATGTGGAACACCATCCACACTCTGCTATTGGTGAGATACGGGACCTCGCCCACACTCACCTCCATACCAGGCACATACAAGTATCACACAAACAACAAGTATCAACTATCACATAAACCATTCCTTAGGCACCCGCCCTTTATCATTGGACCTCGTCCCGAATATCATACTAGCATACTGTGCCTAGGGCTAACCCCCGGGTCTTCTACTCATAACTACATGGGCCGACATTGTGGCCGTAGACCCATTCATACAAAGGGAAACTCACCTGCACTGGCTGAACTTGTTGATGATCCCACTAGCCACTGCCCGACAACTCTCTGAACTCCGGCTCCACTAGCTCCCCATGCTACAAATATCAACATAACACTTAGTCTAACTGACCTTCAAAGGTCAACTAAGTCAACTCTTGCCAAAGTCAAAGTCCTGGTCAAAGTCAACCTCCCAGGTCAACCCTACTCGCCGAGTCACCCTATTGACTCGCCGAGTTCATATGTTCAGAGTCCTTCTATTTGTGACTCGACTCGCCGAGTCAGTCCATGACTCGCCGAGTCTACCGATTACCGAGTCCTGGCCTGTCCAACTCACCGAGTCTCCATTCGACTCACTGATTCGAGTCTCAACTCGAAGGGTTTGGGGATTCGCGACTTGACTCGTCGAGTCCAAGAACAGACTCGCCGAGTCCAAGACAATCTTCATCCAACTCGCCGAGTTGTTCTTCCAACTCGCCGAGTTCATGCTCAACTTCATCCGACTCGACGAGCTGTTCATCCCACTCGTCGAGTTCCTCCTCATCTTCAAGTTACTCGCCGAGTCCACTCAAAGGACTCGCCGAGTCCATCCGGTCCTTCATACATGCAAAGGACTTTTGAGTCATGAAGGGACCATAATATGCTTAGATCTGAAGTAGCAACTTCAGATCTGGCTTCTAACTCAAAATAATAACATTATGGCTAAAAAGCCCCAACAACCACACATAGATCTAGGTGCAAAAAGGGTCCATGAACTAGTTTATTACCTCCAATGCTCAGAATGAACTCACAATCCCAGATCTATAGTCCCTTCTTGCTCCTCCAAGTTCCTTCTTCCTTCTCCAAGCTTTAATGCACCTTCCAAGGCAACAAATGGCTCAATCAAAGGATATGACGGCTAGGGTTTGGTATTCAGGACTAAAGAGGTAGTAAGGAACCCTAGGAAGAAGATTAAGACGTTTATATAGGCTCCAAGTCCCGAATTTAGGGTTTTCCACGCACAGACCAAACTCGCCGAGTCACCTTGGCCGACTCGCCGAGTCGGTCACTTACTCCTCGACCCAGATCCCGGTCGGACTCGCCGAGTTCCTCCTTGGACTCGCCGAGTCGCCCCTTAAAATTAAGGTTTTCTTTCCTTTCTTGGCCTTCAAAACTTTGGGTGTTACAACTCTCCCCCACTTAAACTAAACTTCGTCCTCGAAGTTTGCTATGGCCCATCGCCTGCGATCTGCCTCCAATACCCGATCAATGATTCCCACACCAGCTGCCTACCTTCGCTGGTCTTCCACTCGGTCATTCTGACTAGCATCAATCCTTGCGGATAATCATCTCGGGTCAGCCTTGACCCTAAACATTCTGGAAACACAACTTACTCTACCGACAATCCTTCTGGTACTCTACGAGTACTGCAACTGAACCTATAGGGGTTCACCCCTTCTTTCCTCACGCAATTCCTTTGCCTTCCCAAGGCGATGCTCCAAAAACAACTATCTCCTCTGACACTGTGAAGATCCTATCTTCACCAATCCATTATTCCCGCTAAAACTAGTACGGGTCATCAACTCCAGTAACCACTGACACTCCTCTCTTGTCATAACTTGGTGTCGAGCACCCCTCGACTCGACTAACTGAATTCCACCATAAACCGTTTACGCGCACTACTACTGACTGGAAATTTCTGCCATTCTTCATCTGCCTTCCGGGTGAACTGAGACCACTCTAGTCCTTACCAACCTATCAATGTCTGGATTACCGGCGCCCACTAGTAGCTAGTCCCAACACCTCCCCTAGTCGCTCCCAGCGACTTCCGAAGAACTTCGACCACCTATAACTGCTCAATCTATTTTGCCATTCAGGCACTACAAACCTGGGATCCCCGATCCCCTAACTTGACACTAAGGTCCCTGCTAGGTCCCACCTGTGCTGCTAAAACTCACGGGCCTCGCCCACGGGTCCCACCCGCCTCTATCCTTCTAGTCCCACTAGCCTAATCACTCTCGCTCGGGCCTCGCCCACGGGTCTCACCCAACCATACTACTGAGCAACCCTGCTCCCAGGTCTCATCTACACTGCTAATCTCATACGGGCCTCGCCCACGGGTCTCACCCGACTATATCCTGGAGCGGCCTCTCCCAAAGTCTCACCTCTCTAGGGCTATACAGGCAACTCCCTATCATTCTCATCCACTACCCATTCCTGATCCCTATCAGATCACTAGGAGATAAGGGCCTCGCCCCAACTCCGCTAACGAAGCTACTAAGGAATGCTACGGCTTACCCGTAGTCTTACGTCACCATTCATTGCTGACTGCTAGTGAATGCTACGGTTGCCCCGTAGTCTTACATCACTTCCACCACTGACTGCTAATACGAAGGCACCCATGTGCCATTAGCTCTCAAGATCCTCATTCCGACTCCCCCGAGTCCTACGAGCGATCCACAACCTGAATTCCCAACCACGTACTAACCATTACCACCACACGCACTAGCTGATGGGGAGTTTCTCAAACTCCCAACCCTGAAATCCTCAATCCATCGGACGCTGAACTACTTCCTTTCCTTCTCGGAGGTCGCGCACTCATTCTGGGTCTGCGTGCTCCTACCTTTGCACACTCGGAGGATTCTCCCCCACTTCGATCCTGCTTACCCCTTGTTGCTCAATACTCAAAAGAAATCCCAATCCTTGCTACCATTCCATAATCAATCTGCTGAGGAATCCAAGCTTACCATAGCTAGGGATCTAACCAATCCATTTCTAACACTACACAACTCCGATCTAGCGAGACATACCAAGTCCCTCCCAAGCATGCTACAGTTACTGCATCCCATGCAACCTTCTCCAATAGGGCACATCCCCTCACTACCTTTCGGATATCCAAGGTATGCAGATGACATATAACTCGATCACAATCAACCACTCAAAAATAAAATACTCATACCGATAATGATGCAGAACCATAACAATATCATCATGCACAAATAAAAGAACTGAAAACAGAAATCGCATACCTGCAACGTCCGGTGTTGATCGCGCCTTTAAGGTAGTCATCTGAAAAGCTCTGCGTCCCACCGCAAGCGCCTCTGCACGGCCCTGACGGCCGTCTGTGATCCTCAAAGTTGCAGGGGCAGGTGCCATCACCCGTCCTGCTGAAAACAAACTGGGGGACTGGGCCTTCTTGTGGCCCCGCTGATTGCAGTGAAAACATATCAAGTCGGATCCCTGCATGGTGGTAACAGTACAATCCCTGCTGAAATGACCAGTCCGACCGCACTTGAAACAGCCAGACTCACCACCGCTACCACTCCTGCACGCGCCCCCGTGCGCCCTGCCACACTTCCCGCACCGGCTGCGGTCCTGAAAATCCCTCGACCTCGAATCCGATCCCTTGGGCCTTTTGCCCAAACCTTCAGCTACCTGAACCTCATCCGGCTTCCTCTTCAGGATCTGCTCCAAATCAATTTCCCTCTCTCTAGCCCGAGAAATCATATCTTCCAGCGTCTTACAACTGGATCTGCTCATGAACTCCCTGATGTCATCCCTCAACATCTCATGGTATCGGGCCTTCTTCATCTCCTCATCTGCGACATACTGCGGTACAAGAAGAGCCCTCTCCCTGAACTTGGCGGTGATCTTCGCCACAGTCTCAGTGGTCTGCGTCAAGTCCTGAAACTCCCGTGCCAACTGCTGCACCTCAATAATCGGCGAAAACTCCGCCCTGAACCTAGCCGAGAAATCGCTCCAGGTCATCGCGTCCAACGCGGCGTCATCCCCCAAAGCATGACCAATCTCCTCCCACCAATCCCTCGCTCTGTCCTTCAGAAGACAGGAAGTGAGTCTGACCTTGTCCCCCTCAGGGCACCGGCTCGTACGGAATGCGTTGGCAACATCGGCCAACCATCTGCTGCTAGCGATGGGGTCCCTAGCCCCATGATAATCTGGTGCCCTGCAAGCCCTGAACTCCCGAAATGTCAAGGTACGCGCTCCCATCAAAGCCATCATCTCAGTACGGAAGGCTCCCAGCCTCTCATCCAAAATATCCAATATACCCTCCTTGACCGTGCCAAAGATCACAGGAGTCTGACTCAAAATACTGCGCGTAACCTCGGCGGATATCAACTCCCTCATTCGCTCCTTGAGCTGCTCGGCCCCTGAACCCCAGCCTGATCCCTTTCCGGCGCCTGATCCGCCCGCTGGTCTCTCTCGCAATGTCACCATACTGAAAATATAATACATCCACTATCAAAAAACTCATCACTGCTGCGAGACCAAACACACTCCCTACTAGGTTCCTGGTCTTGTCTTGGCCTTTCCCGAATCGAGTACGGATCCTCTGCTTTCAGTAGTACGGGCCCATACTACCTTCCACATCTATCCGTACGTTCCTCAGGAATTGCTTTGACTCCACCAGGTCCTTTATCCACTACTACTGCTCCCAGCACTATCTCATCCTAGGCTTACCCTAGGGAAACCTCTGACCCAACTCAAACCAGTCCTCAGCTGCTGAAGGTCTCCTTGTGATGCCAATTAGCCATCACTTGGATACCATCACATGTGACAAGGCTCAGATAATCCTTCAAGTAAAAGACTTGTCCCTACAACGCTTGGACTCAAACAAGAGCTGCGCAATAGGGCCAAATCCAGCACTCTGAGATTATTCAACCCTGATCACAGGTGACGTGACGTATCCACCTAATGGCTAACTCCCATCACTCAAAATCCCACAATGCACAAAGAAAGCAGCATTCGAACAAGCGGAAAATCTAACCACAACATACTCAAGCAATCATATCCAAATAGCAAGAATCTGAACTAGCATGCAACACAAACTCATAAACTCAGGCATAACATAAACAAGATATCCTACTACTGTCTAATCAGCACTATCATGCAACTCAAACACATATAATAGGTACATAAGGCATCATTCCTAGATCCTTAGTCCTAATCTAGCATGTTGTTCTATCAACTGATAATCATAACATAAACTTGTATGGGTATTTTGGGGTACTTACTTGAGCTCGGCTGATTGCATGCACCACACCCCTTTTCTCTTTTCAAAGTTCTTTTTCTTTCTGAATTTTTTTTCTTTTCTAAAACTGTTTTTAGTTCTCAAAAATCTTTTTACAAAACTGTCTTTTCATTTTTGAAAACTTTTTATCCAACCCAACGGTTTGACTTCAGGCACACCCGAGAGTATGCTTGAATCCCTCAAACCAAGGCTCTGATACCAACTTGTAACGTCCCAAAATTCAAGACGAAAAATTTCTTTTAGTAAAATATTACTTTAAGCAAATTCATCATTTCAAAACATAAATAGAGTATTAGTTTCCAAAATACATGTTCGTTATCAGAGTAAACACTCCCAGGCTGTCTAAACTATGGTGTGTGTCATGCGATCACCCCGAGCTCCATCATCCGCTACCGGAAGTACCTGAAATCAAAACTGAAAACTGTAAGCACGAAGCTTAGTGAGTTCCCCACCCTACCATATACCATGCATAACCACATACTGCACATACTGGGCCATGTCCGCTAACCTGGGCCTCGCCCCTACCTCAGGCCTCGCCCGCTACAACGGCCCCGCCTGGCTTCGAGCCCCGCTCGGATACATATCTGTTTCACTTAGGCCTCGTCTGTCATAGGGCCTCACCCACTAACATATAATAGCACGTAAACATATCACATCACATCACATAATCTAAACACATACTAACGAATCTTGTCCTAAGGCCTCGCCTATCTCTGGGCCCCTCCCTTGTCCTGCTACTGATGAGTCATGGAACCCCGTCCATACTCCTGCTGATAGTGAGGTACGGGCCCAACCCACCCTCACTCCTTCCCTAATTTGGGCCTCGTCCCTGCTCTGCTGCTACTGAGATGTGGAACACCATCCACACTCTGCTATTGGTGAGATACGGGACCTCGCCCACACTCACCTCCCTACCAGGCACATACAAGTATCACACAGACAACAAGTATAAACTATCACATAAACCATTCCTTGGGCACCCGCCCTCTATCATTGGACCTCGTCCCGAATATCATACTAGCATACTGTGCCTAGGGCTAACCCCCGGGTCTTCTACTCATAACTACATGGGCCGGCATTGTGGCCGTAGACCCATTCATACAAAGGGAAACTCACCTGCACCGGCTGAACTTGTTGATGATCCCACTAGCCGCTGCCCGACAACTCTCTGAACTCCAGCTCCACTAGCTCCCCAAGCTACCAATATCAACATAACACTTAGTCTAACTGACCTTCAAAGGTCAACTAAGTCAACTCTTGCCAAAGTCAAAGTCCTGGTCAAAGTCAACCTCCCAGGTCAACCCTACTCGCCGAGTCACCCTATTGACTCGCCGAGTTCATATGTTCAGAGTCCTTCTATTCGCGACTCGACTCGCCGAGTCAGTCCATGACTCGCCGAGTCTACCGATTACCGAGTCCTGCCCTGTCCAACTCACCGAGTCTCCATTCGACTCACTGATTCGCGTCTAAACTCGAAGGGTTTGGGGTTTCGCGACCTGACTTGCCGAGTCCAAGACAATCTTCATCCAACTCGCCGAGTTCATGCCCAACTTCATCCGACTCGACGATCTGTTCATCCCACTCGTCGAGTACCTCCTCATCTTCAAGCTACTCGCCGAGTCCACTCAAAGGACTCGCCGAGTCCATCCGGTCCTTCATACATGAAGAGGACTTTTGAGTCATGCAGGGACTCAAATCTGTAGATCTACCCTTCCCAAGCCTATTCCTCACGTAAAGTTGCAAACTTTACGTGTAGAGAAGGAGATCTAAGCAAAATACACCATAAACTAGGGTTTAAGGCAAGGAGGCTCCATAATCAACTCAAGGGCTGCTACTTTATGCTTCTCAAGACCATAATATGCTTAGATCTGAAGTAGCGACTTCAGATCTGGCTTCTAACTCAAAATAATAACATTATGGCTAAAAAGCCCCAACAACCACACATAGATCTAGGTGCAAAAAGGGTCCACGAACTAGTTTATTACCTCCAGATGCTCAGAATGAACTCACAATCCCAGATCTATAGTCCCTTCTTTCTCCTCCAAGTTCCTTCTTCCTTCTCCAAGCTTTAATGCACCTTCCAAGGCAACAAATGGCTCAATCAAAGGATATGACGGTTAGGGTTTGGTATCAAGGACTAAAGAGGCAGTAAGGAACCCTAGGAAGAAGATTAAGACGTTTATATAGGCTCCAAGTCCCGAATTTAGGGTTTTCCACGCACAGACCAGACTCGCCGAGTCACCTTGGCCGACTCGCCGAGTCGGTCACTTACTCCTCAACCCGGATCCCGCTCGGACTCGCCGAGTTCCTCCTTGGACTCGCCGAGTCGGCCCTTAAAATTAAGGTTTTCTTTCCTTTCTTGGCCTTCAAAACTTTGGGTGTTACACTTATACACCCACTTACACCCAATTGGTTTTCTATTTTTTGGTAAATCAGTTATTTCCCATGTATGATTTCGATGAAGTGCTTCCATTTCATCATTCATGGCTTTAATCCAATTTGGGTCCGAAAAGGCTTCATTATAATTCTTAGGTTCAACAGTTTTATTGAGATTAGAAACAAAACATTTAGTTTCAGGATCAAGAAAAGAATAGTTAACAGATCTCTCAATACCATATTTATACTTTCCTTCAACAACATAATCAGCAAACTTAACAGGCATATGAGACTCACGCCTAGACCTAGAGACACCTACAGACTGATCCATAGAAGGGTTTAAGACAAACTGATTATTTTCCTCAGATACACTCGAAGAAGAAGGAACAGATGAACCAGTAGGAGGCACAGTTGCCTCGCCACCATGGTTGACAAAATTACTAAAATCAACATCATCCATACTAATGGTTGCATCAGCGCCATCCGACTGGGTCTCTACTCTTAGCTCATCAAGATTAATATAATCATTTATATATTCATTATTATCAAATTCATCATAGGAAACAAGATCACTAGGGCCAAAATTATTTGAAACCTTATCAACAGAAGTTGATTTCAACTTGTATGGAAAAAAAGATTCGTAGAATTTCACATCCCTGGATACAACAGATGAATTAGTTGATGGGTTTGAGCCATAAGAACTTTCCTATGTGCACATGCAAACCCTAATGCTTGGATCTAGGTTTCTCTAATTGAACATGCAATGTATCCAAGGCTTACAATTCTAGATCTAGTGTAAACAATTGAATCATATCATATGAAATCAGATCTAGAAGAATACCTTAAGCTGCTTGCTTGAAACTTCTTGTTCTTGGAGCTTAGAGTCACAATTGTCACTCCTATAATGGCTTACAAACACCAACTAGCAAGAGGATGATCTTGAGAGAGAGAGGAGGTGAGAAATTGGCTCTAGGGTTCTTCCTTGCAAGAGTATGGCTGATTTCCCTCACCCAAGGGGTCTATTTATACTATGAGATACCAGGGTTACACCCTTAACCCTAACTGAATAACTTAGGCCCTAAGCAATCCAAAGATCCTCCTAGATATGAGGCTTGGACGATTTTAAGGTATCCTAACCCTAAAATCCGTCCACCCTAATATCCATAAGGATACATAGCCCAAAACACAACTATCACACATTTGACAGTTTATGCCCCTTTATTCAATTAACCTCTTTAAGTCACCAAATTAATTCTCAATTAATATATGACTTATATCAATCAAATAATATTATTATTCCTTTAATATATTACTCTCATAATATATTAACAATAATATCTCTTCTCTCTTTGCAAATCATCATGTCAAGTTGCTATGGTGAAGACAACCCAAAAGGACCATGCACATCCGGGTCAAGTACTTACCAAATATAGTTACAGCCTTAGACACTAATCCAACATTAGTATCCAAAATAAGAAGTTTATAAGCCTTTTTATCAGAACAATATCCCAAAAAAACACATTTTTCAGCACGTTCGGACAATTTATCAGAAACATTTAATTTATCAGAAACATTTGGCTTAACAGCAAAACATAGACAACCAAACACCCTTAAATGATCAAAACTAGGAATTCTTTGAAAAACAAGTTCATAAGGTGACTGGACATTTAAAACTGAGGTAGGCATTCTATTTATTAAGAAAACAGAAGTTAAAACAACATATCCCCAATATTTAGCAGGAACTCCTGATTGAAATAAAAGAGATCGAGCTACATTGAGAATATGCCTATGCTTTCTCTCCACAACACCATTTTGTTGTGGAGTATAAGCACATGATGTTTGATGTATTATACCCTTTTCAAAACAAAAAAACTTCATTTGATTATTAACAAACTCAGTACCATTGTCTCAACGTACAATTTTAACATTTACATTAAACTGATTTAGAAGAATATTAACAAAGGATTTAAAACAATCAAAAACCTCAATCTTAGATTTCAAAAGAAAGATCCAAGTGGCCCTAGTAAAATCATCTACAATAGTCAAGAAATACTTAAACCCTTCAACAGAAGCAAGTCTATAAGGACCCCAGACATCTATGTGAACCAATTCACCTAACTTAGTTGAAGTATGTTGACTATGTTGAAAAGGCTCTCTAGTCTGTTTTGATTTGTGACAAACATCACAAGGAGTAAGAGACTCATTTCCAAGTTTTAAAACATTTTTTAAGGATGTCAAAGCTTCGTCTGCTGGATGACCAAGTCTACTATGCCAAGTTAGTTTAGAGACATAACACTTGGACAAAATATTTGTTGAAATACCTGAGGGAACATAATCAAGATAGTATAATCCCCCAGACTCTCTACCATTCTCCACCATCTCCTTTGACAATGAATCCTGGATTTTACAAGTATGTTAAAAAAAAACAACTTCACAACCACTATCCTTACAAAGTTTATGGACAGAAAAAAGATTAACATTAAAACCAGGAACAACAAAAACATCAAATAGAGTAAGATGTGTGGACAACTGAAGATTTCCTTTTTTTATTTATAGGAGTTGAAGAACCATTAGGATGTTTGACAAGAAGGTTAAGTCTAGACACATCTACAGCATCTCTAAGTTGTGACTCAGAAGCTATCATATGTTGATTTGCTCCTGAGTCAACAATCCAACTTTGAGAATCATTTGAACTAACGAAAGAATTACAACATTGAAACATAGATATACCTGCCATATTTGCAGTAGCAGACACATCATCACTAGTAGAATTCTCACTAATGAGACGAAGAAACTTAGAATATTGTTCACCAGTGTGAAAATGAGCATCACTTACAAGACCAGACTCAGAAGGAACAGACATGCTATTGTTAGAACCAACAGAAGAAGAATTCACAGAAAAGGATTTGTTCTGATTGTTATTATCATTTTTAAATTTAAAATCCTTTGTATAACCAATTAGTTTATAACATCTTTCTATTGTGTGACCTTTGAGATTGCAATGTTTACATTGTAAACCTTGATTCTTAGACCTAACTTGATTTTGTCCCCGTTTAAAATCATTAACTTTACTATTAAACACAGAGACTTGTGGTTTTGAAGAAACAGTAGACCCAAGAGACCCATTCTTTTGAAGAGATTCTTCTCTAGAAAGAATAGAGAAGGCAGATTTAACATTTGGTAAAGGCTCCATCAAAAGAATGTGACTCTTAACTTGACTATAAACATCATCAAGTCCACTAAGAAATTGCATTAACTTCATCAATTTAGAATGATCATTAAGTTTTGTAGCTGCCTCACACACACATTCAGTTAAACAAGTTAGACCATTAAACTCCTTCCACAAGGAATCTAGTTTATTGTAATAATCAGAAAGAGAAGAACCATTTTGCTTTAAAGTGTTAATATGCTGATGAATATTAAAAATTACTGACCCATCAGCTTTGTTATATGTTTCAAATAATTCATCCCAAATATCTTTAGCTTTATCTGAATACACATGACTAGCATATATAGTTTCAGAAATTGACCCTAAAATCCAGTTACAAACAACAGCATTTACACGTTCCTATTTAGAAGCTTTAGTTTTCTCAATATTCTCAAGAGTAATGGAACTATCCACAAAGCCCAATTTATTCCTAGCCTTAAGACCTCTAGACATAGAACTACGCCACAAACGATAGTTCTCATTACCAGTCAGTTTAACTATTATAATAGAGATTACAATATTATCAGAAGGATGGACATATAAAGGATCATCAAAGTCAACAGGAATTTCCTTAGGAACACCACTCCCTCCAGGAGTTTCACCATCCATAGTAAATCACAAAAGACAAACCAAAGAAATCAAATAACAATCCAGATCAAGAATAGAAACAAGAACTCAACAAACAAACAAATAACACTCGTGTTGACTTAAAGTCCAGATGGTCACCACAGTATGTCGGGGCCCAAGACAATCAACACAGTGTAAAAAAACAGAACAACTTGAAAAAACAATCAACAATTAACTGATGTACTCAAGACATCAGGATCTCCCACATCTACTGCTAGTAAAGAAGAAAGAAAAGAACGAGAAACCCACACAGTGCAGTAGGCAACCGAGATTGTTGAGATCGACTCCCTGAATCCGTTTCCTACAAGGGTTTATCAGTGATGAAACCTGACCCCAAGAGGATTATTTCAGATTAACGGGGATTGGTCGATTATGTTGCAGAGTTTTAATCTTCAACACAGCAATGCTTCGTCAGAACTCGATTCGCACACACCTGAAAGATTAAACAAAAAATATCGCAGTACCAGGATCTCAATAACCAGATTCAAGTTTAGGGAAATACAAGACCAAAAAACCCTAAACTAAACTTGTTCAATTACACGAACAAAAAATCAAAATGAGAAGGAAGATATACCTTTCACAAATCGTCAAGCGCAGAAACACCAGATGATGAACAACCAAGAAGCGACCGTCAGGATCAAAGAACATGAGCTTTAGAGCTCTGATACCATGTTAAAACACACAAGACAAATTTCCCAACATCACCATTTCTCATATCAATTTAGGATCAAGAAACAGGTGGTTTTCAAGTTACTTACAACTCAAAACTCACTACAAAATCTCTCAATCTTTTCACTCAACCTAAACATCTTCTAAACAATATGTATTGATAAAGATCTAGTTACATAACTCTTATAGACGAACACACTATCAACAAAATAAATGCAGATAACTATCTAATATCAAAGAACCCTCAAGAGAGAAAACCCTAGATCTGATCACTCCAACTGAACGAATGAGTCCCAACACCTTCTCTCTCTTTATTTATACTCTGAATCCAAAATATGGATATAACCCGAACCAACTCGACCCAGATTACAACCCGCGTGTTTCCATAAGAACCTGCATGCACTTAACACCCTTGCAGAATACAATCTTGACACAATACACCCTTTATAATAAATTACTTCCTAATAAATATGAGATTGTAAAAATAACACCATATTTTCAACACTCTGTAAATATCTAAACCAAAGAATTTACAATTTACATTTTAGTCATTAATTTAACAAAATATTGAAAAATAACTAAAATTATGAATATCTGTTTCAGACTTCGGATATCCGAAATATTCAAAAATTCTTAAATTTCAGATCGGATTTTCAGATATTCGGATTAGATGCTTCGGATGCGGATATATTTGAACACCCCTAATATTAATGTTGATGTTAGTAATTGTAATAACGTTCATAGTTTAGACTATTTTATTTATAAAAGAGCGTATAATGACATTGTCATAGATGTGTTACTATGTTTTGTTAAGATTCATTTTATGTAGTTTTGTATTTTGGTGATGTGCTTTAACAGTATTCCTAATGTAATTTCATGTATTGTTCCTCTAATGGTAATGTTTTCAATGATGATATTGGGAATCTACTTTCTGTAATGGTAATGGTCATGTGCTTTGATAGTAAATGTAATGTACTTTGATTAATATGACAGTCGTAATGAACTTTCATTATTGGTAATGGTCATGTACTTTGACAACAATACTAATGCTAAGAGGAGTGGGGGTCGCCACCAGGCTCGCTAATCTCACTAGTAATGTTTAAACACCGTCCCCAGCAACTTACCAAAAGACTCGTTAATTTCAATTCATTAACCACTTGACGAGTAGAGAGAGAAAGAAAAGTATGCATCTCATTGGTTCTCAATTTTCATGCACATGTGTATGTCAGCAAGCCATTTCCAATTCCAAAACTCCATTCCAAATAAATGATTCCTACCCTCACTACAAACTTGTTTACAAATATAGTCACATTCTCAAAACTATGATTTCAATTAAATCTTTTTAACCCTTATTTGATAATTCCCTACAAATTTGGTCCCAAACATCAAACATTGATTTAAAAGAACCAAAAGGACCCATCACTTAAATATTATACTTATTTTCATGTAATTGATTTATATTATATTAATTGTTGGTGGTTTAAAAAAAATTGATTAGTATTTGTGCATAAAATATATTTGTGTATTAAAATAAAGTAATTTAATTAAATTAGAGAAAAAATCAGAAAAAAAAAAACAGAGTGCTAGAAGTGTTACCACTCCCTAGCAAATGCTATGATTAGGTGTTAAATGAGAAAACACTCAAAAAGCTGATGTGGCAAGGTGCTAGGAATTTTACCACTCCCCTTTGCCTAATGTAATTTGACACCCATGGTAATGTTAATGTACTTTTAGTTCCTCTACATGTAATTGCTAATGGTAATGTACTTCTTGTTATTATAAAGTGGAGCTACTTTTCTGCACTTTTTATTATGCACTTGTAAAATGGTCATCTACAAAAGTACAAAACGGTACATTACATTACATTAAACGTAATTATCGTAACATACATCCATTTGTACACCCATGTTCAAAAAGGCCATTATTTACAATCATTGTTCAAAAAGACCAACTAGAATTCACGTGTTGTAATGTTGTCTGTTGCAAACAACTGGGTCCCAAAATCGTCCTCTATCTTTAAATAAACCTCATCTTCATATTACAGGGAAGACACCTATTCTACCTCTTTTGCCTTTCTATTCTCTTGAATCTCCTTCAATTCTCTTCTCTTTATCTTTGCTCACATTTTCCGTTATAAACTTTGACGCCAATCTATGTAAATCAGGAGCAGAGCCCCATTTGCTTGAATGATCCATTCCATACGTCTCACATCTTTCCAACTCAAAATCATTTGAATCCTCAGAAATATCCGTGTCATAGCTTTTCTTGGAAAAGTTTAAGCTGAATGCATACCCAAAGTATTTCGAACTGTTGAACTGCATATAAACTTCCGGCTTCACAAACCCTCGAAAATTATTTTGGGAACGAGGTGTTTTTGAAAAGAGTGTTTCCTTGAAATTGTGCGCACATCCATGGTTAAATGGGTTCTTCTTTCTTTCGTATCTATACCGGAAGTTTTCATAAGTAGTCTGCATAAAAATCAAAACTTTAAGATACCTATTTGAAAGATTTATGTGAACAAGAAGGCAAGAAGAGTAGGAGGAAGACCTGGTTGGTGATAACGAGATAAAGATGAAAAGTAGATAAGCCTCCAACGAACCATGAAACTGTAAACGTGTATGTTATGAGAGCTATGGATACCGGTGACTTCAGAAGAGCTTCGGAGACAGTGTTCTTGTCGGATTGCATAGTCATGATGATGTTTACCCAACACATGGTGAAAACATAAAGGCATAGTTGTGCTGTTGCCGTTACAAACATGAAAAAGTATCGATAATTCCTCTGAAATTTACAATTTTGAATCATTAGATGTAGATAAGAGTCATAAACCCCATAAAACCCTAAAGTTATAACCATTTACTACCTTGCCGATACATTGGCCCACCCATGGGCAATGATGGTCAAAGCGGTCAACACAGTTATTGCAAACAGAGCAATGAGAGCATCTTGGTGGGCGATAAATCAGGCAAGTGTTGCAGAATTTGACCCTAACGATTGTTCCGTTAACGTTAATACTTTTTGTAGGTGGTAGAAATCGACCACTATGACCAGTTGCCCAGTCTATAGAGATGCTAGAGGCATCCCAATCATCATCAGGTTCCGGACATGGTGGATTTCGGGGGATTATGCCAGGATCTCTTCCAGAAACAAGGAAGATAAGGATAAGAATCTGTAGCAATTGAAAAGAATCAAAATCATAGTAGTTAACAATGGCCAATCTTGTTGAAAAGAGGAAACACGACTCACATATACAGTGAAGACAGCAGGAATCGCTACTAAAACAAGGCCTACAGTATCGGGAAAGTGAACCAAAAGACTTTGAGAAACAAGGGAGCAAAACAAGATTACTGGAACCACAATGAGGCAGATTGTAAGGTTTAAGGACCTGGCATCAGGACCAAATATTAATCTACCTCCGCAAGCAAAAATCTGCAAAAAGAAAAAGAAGAAAAAAACAATAAAAATATGAGCAATTTTGACGATTTCACCACCACTTTAAAGATGACAAAACGTTTATGGTGTTAATAGTGGGAAAAGTGAATCTACATGCATTGCCCATAAACTGTTTGATTAAATGCGCATGTTAAAGAGGGATTAAGGAAAGAAAAGGGGATCATAAATTTGTAATCATACGTTGTTTCCTTTCCAGACTTGGTAGAGGCGGAGTGAAGGGGCATCAACATTGCTGTTTTGCCTATCGGATAATCCACGAGGGAGGCTGGTTCTCTTCATGGCCAAATCAAGGTTGCGATGCTTCCTGAAAAAGGCCCCAAATATCCTACAACAAAAATCAATATGAAATTCAATCTAAATTCTTGTTTATTGATCGTAATGCATTACGAAGGAGAAAAACCTGACCTTTCTCTTGAAGGTAGATGGGCCCAAGGAAACAAAGCAACCCGAAATTGTTAATAACGATCAGGCAAATTGAAAATGATGGAAACGAAACAAATTGGTGTGGAAAAGGGATTTATATTGCTGGCGAGAGAAGCCCCTTCTTCTCCCCCCTGCAATGTATCTACGATAGTGCTCTCTCAATTATTTCTCTTTCTCTCGTCTCCTTCCCAACAGTTTTTTTCCTTCTGAAAATGGTGTCCGATTGTGGGTGGAAATGATGCTCTGATATTCTTTCGAGTTTTGACATAGATTTCGCATCCAAGACATGCATGATAAATTTTTTTTGGAAGTTTTGAAATTTTGATGTATACATTTATTACGGTCTTTATTTATGTATATAATAATAATCTGTTAAAGGTTCGATCTAAAATTATAAATAATTTATTCTAAATAAATAAATGGAGATCAATTCATACAATATCAATCATTTTTATGTTATAATATCTTATTTATATTTTCTTTTTAGGATTGAACTCTAACATCTTTTACTACAATATTATAATTTTTGTGTTATAATATCTATTTATATATTTTTCCTATAATAACATTAATTTTTAATCTTTTTTACTAGAACATTATAGAGATTCGTAAAAAGTGTAATACGTATCCGAATATATGATTATATTTAAAAATATATATCAACTCAAAAATTACTTTATTAAAGCATTTAAACTTGCTTCATTTCCGGATACTGGATAGTTTTTTATTAATTTAAAATAATATAGAATAATAAAACAAAACTATAAATCCACAATTAACAAACCAAAACTGTAAAGTCATTACTTTCTATATGTAGGCCTTATAAGCATATAATTTAATTGTGCTAAGAATATGTAAGACCAACAGTTGAATATTTATTTCAACTCAACACAACTCCAGTATAAAAAAATAATAATTATTATTATATGAGACCTTATAAGCATATAATTTAATTGTGCTTAGAATATGTAAGATCAACAGTTGAATATTTATTTCTAATCAACACAACTCCAGGATAAAAAAATAATAATAATAATTATATGAGATGCAATGGAATAATCCAATAACATAAAATACATATATAGCAAATAAGATGGATCTTATCCTCTAAATCCGATCCTCACCATAGAAATACATTATATATAATAAAATGTATGCAAATTGAGTGGAAATTTATGAAATTTAGACATCACGATCTCTCTTACATTCCGGAGCCATGGTCGGGAACCTTTTCCGATCAGTGCAGTAGTTATAAATGGTGAACTGTTGACGCACCCACCGGAGACGGCGCCACTGATAAGCATCGAGATCTTGAAACTCTTTCTGGTCCCACCACCGTTTGCCTTGGGTCGCACAATATTTAGCATTTACCGATGACTCACAGCCGTCGATGTGGAAACTCTTGTATGCTGCAACAAAAGGTCCCTTTGACCAATCGGTCTTCTCCAACCCACCTCTGGTCGCCCAATCATCGGCATTCCATAAACTCGAGTATATCTTCATCGGTTGGTTGAATGGAAATCTCACTCCCAAATCTTTGCTGTTCTTAAACACCCTGATTGGAACATCATCCACAAAAAACCTGCATATAAATATATCCAAGATTTCATAAATCTCCGGCGACATTTTCAGATTTCAGACAAGAAATCAAGAACCGGTTCTTTATAATAACTTACACAATCTGGTAAAGATTCCAGAGAACAGAGTAAGAATGGTAAGCTTTGGTGGGGTCAAACCAGAGATAGATGCGTTGCTCCCGGTCACCCTTCCCGCCGGTGAAAACATTAGTCTGTAAAATGTACGGCTGCCCTGTTCTGTTCCCCAAGAACTCAAAATCTATTTCGTCATGCTCCGAGTTTTGGGAGGAAAGCTGCCATTTTTATGAAAGATATTAGCTAAACTACCTTAAATAATATGTACGTATTACATAAAACGGGAAATGTGTTAGGAGGGCGTACATAGAAGGCGGTTACAGTGCCGGCGGAATCTCCGGGAACCATTTTAATCTGCATACTGAAATGGCCGAAGAGGTAGGAGCCTTTGGATTGGAAGCCGGTGCCGGTGTAGTTGTCCAGAGACAACTGGATCTCGGAACCGCCGTTGAAGTATTTGATATGGTCGAATGCCCAGGTGGGTACGTAGTTCCTACCAAAAGGCACAGCCACCGGCTTTTTTGGAGCTGCTCCCATGGCGATATCCGCCATTGCTAACACACACAGACATAGCCACACCAGACGCTGCATCCTTCTTGTTTAAGTAGTTTTACTGAAAGAAGAATCAAAAGAAAGGAACTTGTGAGGGGAAGCCGAGTTTAAAAGAGTAAGAGTTGTGAAGAATGTATACCTTAAAGGATTTGAGTGAGACAGGATGGTGTGGAGAATGGAGGCGGATGAGGGTATATATATATGATAAATATTTATATTATTTGGAGAGATAATGATAATGAAAGTAGTAGAGTAGAGAGCAATAATTAAGCAAGCATACAGAAGGGCGACACAGTTATAGCCAGCTATGTTCAATCAGAAACCCTATTTATGGGATTAGCTGTTCTGTTGCTTCTTTGATTTCTTTTATAAATATAGTAGGCCAAAAATTAAACCCAATATCATAAACAATCATTATATTTTATTATTTTTTTTTGAAAAATTAAATATTCTTTTATCTTTTCCTCATATATATCCTCTATCCATTTAAATGATGACATGTGTCTACTAGTATCTTAAAATATCATTAAGCGATCATTAAATGTTACACATGTCACCATTTCATTAGGTAGGAGGATATGTAGAAAAAAAATAGGAAGATATTTAATTTCTCTATTTTTTTTCGGTTTAGTTGTTTAATTAATTTTTTTATTAAAAACAATTTATTTTTGGATAAAATTCTATTGCAATAAATAATTATGATATGCAAAACTAGTTTGGTTCTTCCTTCTTTTTCTAAGATAGTCATTGATATATGACAATGTTAAATTGTGAAGTCGTTTCTTGTCGTTGAAAAATCATTTGATTTCGATTTTTATAATTTTGTTTCGTTTTATTAGGTTGAAAAGTCATTTGATTTTGAGATGTTTAGGTTGAAACCATTCCATTTTGTTTTTTTCTAGTGTTGAAAAAAACTAAACACAAAATTCATTGTATATAATAATTTAGCCCTAGAGTGAAACTAAAATCAAATGTTTTTCAACCTAAAAAGACAAACTACATCGAAGGAACCGAAACCAAATGATTTTTCAAAAAAAAAAGAAAAAAAAAACTTTGCAATATGACTTTGTCATATATTGATATAGATGTATGTATATAGTCGTAAAAATATTATAAATTTTGAGTGACTATTTATATATAAATTAAAATTGGATATTTAAATCAGAAAAAATATCAAAATATAAAGTTTTTTTTTTTATTTTGTTAACCCTCGAAATTAGTTTACGTTTTTGAAATTTTGTTAACCCTTTGGGTGTGTTCGGCACGAAGCGTTTTGAAATGTTTGAGAGCTTGTAGCTTCTAGCGTTTGACAAAACACTCCGTTTAAAACAGAAAATCTCGTTTGACGCTACAAGCTTTTAGCGTTTAGTTTAATCAAAACGCTTCAAATCCAAATGCTACTTTATGTAGCGTTTAACAAAACGCTACAAGCTACAAGCTACCCGCTACCAGTTAGTTTTGCCGAACATGTCTAAAATACATCAGAAACTGGCTTTTTAAAAAATTGTTTAAAAAGTAGGAAACCAACTTTTAGAAAAAAAAATGTTTCGATCAATTACGTAATATTTTGATAAATTATTTTTAAATATTTGACAATTTTGTTTATACATGTTTTTTTAAATAAATGTAAAAGTGTAATCTAGTTCTCAAAAGTAATAAACCGTCTAATAAATTAAAAACAAAACTGCAAAAATGGTCCCTATAGTACGCATTTTTTCCGTGTTTTAGTCTAAACCCCAATTTTTTTGGATTGATGTTCCTTTTGACCATGTTTGTTTATGATTTTAGTTCATTAGAAAACTTAAAAAAGTCCTTCTGACATAATTTTAATATTTTTTCTATTTATTTTAAAGTTTTATTAATTAAAAATATGAGGCTCTCCTATCTCTCTCTATCTATCTCATATCGTGTTCCTTAAAATATAACACACACATATCATACAATGTTCCAGATCTGAAACAAAGATGGCTAAGGGCTCGTTTGATTTCCTTTCTAACTGGATCCAAAGCTAGGACCCGGTCCTCAGTCCAAAATAGCTTGTTTGTTTTCCCTTCTCCACCCTTGGACTCAGTCCAAATAAATGACTCGGTCCCCAATTTTGTGTTGATTCGGTCCGCTGGAAAAAGATAGCTGACTGGAAAATGGACGCAATGTACCCTTATGTTCTCCATCTCCGCCGCACTTGCTTCTTCTTCCTACTTCAGTTGCCAAACGCCAACACCATTCGACGAGACCATCACCTAACGACTTCTTCCTCCAGCAGGCCCTTTCTCCTCCGACGTTGCCTTCCTTTGGTGCCGCCCTCCTCTAGCGCCTTATTCCCCCCTCGATCTCCAAACCGGTAAGTTCTTTTCTCTCATTGTGAATTCGTTTTTCTCCTTTGTTAAATTGAAATTGAAATCATTTTTCTCCTCTGTGAAATTGAAACCGATTCTTTGTGAAATTGAAATTGGCATCTCCATCCAAATCACAGCCTCTAAAGTTTATGAACGTGAAATTCATTCCTGTTGAAATCGTTTTTCTCCTCCGTGAAATTGCTCAATTGTAAGTTGTGTACTTAACGATTGGATTCTGTTAATTTTCTTGCCCTATTTTTTGCTTATAGATGTAGATTTATGATCATTATAAACTAGAAAAGAGGTTAATTTCGTGATTTAAATATCATCTTGATGGCATATAACGCTGATTTAGGGTGGCAATTCATTCTTCAAAAGTAAGCTTTCAGGTATGGAACAAGGATATTATAATCGAAACCCAACTGCAAAAGCATTCCTGAAGCTTGAAGCTTGTCGGATCTACTGATGCTAATAAAATATGTTATGATTCATCATCCTAAAGGCCATACAATTCCAAGATTTAGTAAACCTTTTATTGTTTATTATTTTTGTAGAATTGAAAGTGTTTGTATCCAACAAAGGAGATGTATATCCAACAAGGAAGGTGATGTAGTAACAGTTTGGTATCAAGAATCAACAATTGTTGCATAAATTTGTACTTATGATGTATTGTACCCCACTTTGAAGAGGGTTTTCACTTCTCCCCTCTTATTTAGATAAAGTTTTTTAATTTCACTTTAAATATATAGAATTTAACTTTCATTTTACAACATTGTTAATAACTTTTCTTTTATAGCAATGTAGTGTGTTTTACTTTCATTTTTATAGAATTCTACTTTTATTGTTTTTTTTTTTATCTAAAATAGGGTCACGAAAATGGGGAAAAAATGTTGTAAAATGGAAGTTGATGATGTTGTATATAGCATGATAATTTATAAATTAAATTGTAAATCATAAAAAGGAATTATTAAAAAAATGTTGTTTGAGGGTAATATAGTCAGTTTGCACAATCAGTCAAATATAAAATCAAACAACAAGTTTCAGTTAGAAGTTAACCTAGTCAGAACTTCTAACTCAATCAGCTTCTAATCCAGTCAGCTCTAACTCAGTTAGCAACTATCAAACGACCCCTAAGACCATTTCCAACTCACTTCCTTTTTTCCCCTAAAAATGGAGTAAAAAATGGGGTAAATAATGTTTCATCTCCAACGCTACTTCATTTTTTACTCCCAAAAATATCTTCCTAGCATATTCCAATCATCCAACTTGTATAAATTATCATACACACCCATTCTACTAATTTAGTTTTAACAAATATATAATCTATATTTTTTTTCATTACAATAATATTAAATAAATAAGATTATATTTATAATACTTAATTATAAGCTTTTGTAAAATACGTTATCGTGTTTTAAAATTTTAATATGCATTTAAATTTTTATATGAATTTGATAAACAAAGAAAAAACTTTATATTTATAATTAATTAATATAATTTAATATATAACACAATATTCTAAGTATTAAATATTAAATTTAGTAGATAAAAATAAACTAAAAATGTATAAATATATAAAAAGAGGGACTAAAACCAACAACTCAAAGTTTATCCCCATTTCGGGAGAAATAAATAGTATAACACCATAAATGGGATAGGGTTAGAGAGGAATGGGGGAAGAAATTAAGATAATAATGGAAAATGAGAGTGGATTGGAGATGATCTAACGGGTATACACCTTCAAAAGCAAACAACAAAAACCTAGAAACCTAGAATATCAACTGATAATTGTTTTTGATTCATGAAATTAAAAGTCATCATACAATGAGTGAGATGGCAAACGGGCAACAAGTTGTGCCGCTAAGCCTTTTTGAATGGTAAAACTAATTCTTTTAAAGACTACATTCGAAGATCTAGGGGATATAACATTACTATGCATGATTCGTTGTACACTTTTAAGAAGCTCTACTGCATCCGGTGCGAGGAAACCAAACGTATCAAATGCAAATGGTATGAACACATGTTGATTTTCCAAGCACGGTCTCTTATGTTTGGTGACTTTGTTTGTGGCTGCTTTTAAAGCAGCATGTCCCGCTATGAAACCCCCAGCCCTCAGACCCATGAGAGGGGATACCCCTATAAGATCCACACATGCGTGTTTCCCTCCGACCCATCCAAAAATCAAAATGTCAGCCGGTCTGAGGGTTGACCTTCCTTCTGTCGGGTCGGTCAAGAAATTAACAGGTGCCTCTTTCTTAGCAGAAACCCCGACACGCTTAAATATGTCAAACGAAACATCCTGAACCATATCGTGCTTGTATTTGAACCCCGGGAGTTCTTTACAGTGAACTGCATGCTCTCCAAAAGAGTCCAAACATGCCTTGCGACACACAAGACATATCTCGTCAGTTGGGAAAATGGGAATCATGAGTCGATATTTGATAATAGTACGATACTCCACGGGAGACATGTGTTGGCCAAGCCCATATATAGGGATAGCTAGAAGAAAATCTTGAGCATGTGGTGCATGTAAGCACTGGAAAACCGCTTCCTGCCGAGCTGTCATGTCGAAATGCACTTCCATATCTTGGACAATTTTATGAAAAAAGGCACTCGCCGGTGTATTCTGGGATTTAGGGGGGAGGGGGTGTCTTTAGTAGTAAAATTGTTAAAGTCAAAATTTGGATGCTTGTTGCGAAGGGATGCCTAGGCACAATCATAATCAGAATCCATACCATGTATACCGCTATCCCGTAAGATGTGGTCTTGCAATACCCAAGATTGGGCCCTTGAGGCAACAAAAACATAGGAGGTAGCCTCTACTGCCGAGTATAAACCCAAACCCTAAACCTAATGGGTAAGGAAGCAATTCGCCATTGTATGTCACCAAAGAAAGGGTCCCCACAAACCACAATGTCCTCAATCGCCCCGCGCAATCCATTGTCAAAGAATATTGTCGCCTCCTCTATGTGAACGGGTTGGCACGTCCTCAACCCAATGAAAAGCTAGCTTAGCAATACCCATACAAGACCGAAGAAGAAGGAGCTCACTCTGGGGGTCAGACAATTGTGGAAGAAGGCGCATCAAATTCACAGCGTTTTTGGTTCTCTTTATGGCTAGGCTGCGAATGAAACTAGCATCTCAACTAATAGCTCCCCCAAGAAGTTTCACCCCCAAAGGCGGCCTCCCAATGTCTGCCGGAAATAGACCCTCCCGTAACTTCCTACCATCACACGAGGGACAAAAGAGCTCGGTTTTCTTGATATTAAGCTAAATGCCCAATTTTGGGCCAGTCACCATAATGATGTCCAATGCTTTGGCCACCTCCTCTGAATCTCCGATAAGTGTGCCATCATCCAAGTACCATGCATGGAGAAGAAGCTTGCAATTGTCTCTAATCTTATGTAAGAGCGGGTGCAATACAATGGCAAAGAGAAGTGGTCCCAAGGGGTCTCCTTGTTGAACCCCAGTAGAAGACCTGATATGTGTGTTGCCTAGATATAACCTTGCTGCTAGACCATATAGGAATTCTACCCACAGGGAAATAGAGGGACACTTCAATCTGACCTCATGAAGTAATGCGGATCTGTCAACAAGGTTAAAGACATTAGAGAAGTCCACGGTAAGAATGGAGAGAGATTTATCATCATGGCACTCACTCAACAACCTATTGGCGCTATGTAAAATGGCCTCAGCGCCACCCGACACCCTGACTCCGAACTACAAATCATTGACATATTTGGCCATTTCTTTACCAACCCCTTTCATGGACAACTTGGAAACCAAACGTCTCCAAATAGTACCTACTGCAATAGGTCGTATTCCCTTGTCAGGTTTTAAGAGCGGTGTGAAAGGAGCAGAGGCAACAAATTCTGCCAAGCTCGAAGGGCATCTTCCCCCTAGCCATAGATTAACCACATAAGTAATAGCACGCATGAGGTCTTTGGCTATAGCCGAACCTTCTCCACAAAGGGCATCTAAAATGTGTTGAGCTCTCAACCCGTCCCTCCCACACGAGGTACCTTTAGGGAATGATTTAATTCCCCCAAGTACATTGTCAACATCCACTACCAGGGGAGGTTCTGAAAATATGGGGTTGGGCATGGAAGGTGGTGGCTTGTATGGATGCTTATCCTCCAATGCCTTCGTGGTATCACCCCCAAATGGAGCAACCCCCAAAGAACATAAAACTTTCACTACTGCTGTAAAATGTCCATTGGCACCCTTACGAAGACATTGTCTGACATTGGTGCTGCCGGGTGTTCTTTTCTCCTGAATGTACTCTTCTTTTTTATCTTGTTGCTCCAGTCTTGCATTGTTAACTAAGTTTTTAACTAGCTTGGCGATACCGTCTTCTAAACCCTAAACCCTAGAATATGGAAACCCACCACCTTGTACTACCCCTTCTGAAACCCTTTCCCGGGTGCACCACCAACTAAACAAACCCCACCAACACATTCTCTGGCAAGAATTCAAGCGCCTGTTGTAACGTTGATCTTGTAAATTCTAATTCCTCGTTGACCATACACATATCAATAATTAATACATATATAGGTGGAAGAATTGAGTGGTTGACATAAAAAGAAAGGTTAAGGACGAAATAACATTTCTTGCATCGAAGAGGTGTGTAAGGGTTGGTAGGGATGTGTGGGTGAGGCTGGACCAGAGAGACCGAGGTGGCGAAAGGGATGACGTACTTGCTAGCATCGATTTTTGTGAATGGTTAAGCGTTCCAGATCATACGAACACTGTCGATTCCTTCAGGATCGTTGTTCGCCATCTCCGTCGACATTTTGGGTGGCAAAAATGAAAGCTTTGTAAGTGTAAATTAGGAGAAATTAGTGATTAGGGAGACGCGGAAGAGAAATAGGGGATAAAAAGGGTGGAAATGGAGAGACGTGGTTCTTGTGTGTACCTAGAGACAAAGGTTGTGACCAGTGGTGAAACTGTTGGTGCTAGAATCGATTTTCAAGGGTGGTGTCTGATAAAGGAGATGGTCACACCCACGAAAACTGGTATATCACCGTCTGTTCCCAGGGTACAACAACCTTAACAGTGGTGTATTACCGAATATTTCACTTCCCTAAAAGAGTCGCCGGAAGCAGGAGTGCAGAGAAGGAGGAGAAAGAAGAGTATTTTCATTCATGTGTTGAATGAGATGGTAAGGTATCATTTTATACTTGAATTGTGTAATGGAAACAAATCAATAATTGATTGAGCGTTTAATGCCAATAAATGTCATTAATTACGTAATTAATGCATCCATTACAAAATTCAAAATAGGGACCAAAATTGTCAAGTTTAGCAAAAACGAGGGTAGCACGTGCCCGAGTTTTCGGAGCTGCATTCGTGTCTGCAGGTCGCGCCCATGCACAAGTTCGGTGTTTTTGATCTACGAAACCCAAGATTTGCACCCCTACGCGCGGGTAGGAATTGTAGTAAAACCATAAACACAAGCTTGTAAGCCTTTCATGCATTCAAGGTTATAAACTTTGTTGAGTTTGGTCTTTCTACCAATGTGGGACTCATCCCCACATTCATCCCTTTTGCTAAACTTATTCTCAAATACCCTTCTTTGAGTATCGATATCTCATTCACATATACTCCATTTTGGACATATAATATATTGTTTCGAAGTCCTCGTGGAGGAGAACACAAACCCACTTAGAGTTAGTTATATATACAACATATGTATATATTTATATATGTCCAAAGTTAGTAAAAAATATAAATATTTATACTAAATTTTCCAACATTTTGAACATGTCGGTCTTTTGTGTACGCACATATTCTGTATTTTTAAGTTTTACAGCATTGAACAGATTCCTGAAGAATACATTATGAGACATTGGTGTCGAGATGTTATTCTAACAGAATTACTTAAGAGGCGTTTCTCTAATTCTTTTGTTGATTCAAAGTCGACATGACGACTATTGAAAAATTTTCAAATGCAGACCGTTGCGTTTCATTTTTGAGCCATGATTCTGCTAAGTTAAAGTCATACCTTGAAGAGTTGAATAAGTTGAAAAAAAATTGTAGATGATTGTCCTATGCCCGAGATTCCCTCAAGAGAATCATTCTACAACCAAATTATAGGTGTGGAGTCAACTAATGATGTGCCTGACATTGAGAATCCATCTGATATTTGTATTAAGGGAACTGACAGTCGTGGTAAGAGATTAAAATCTAAAAAATAATTGATGGAAAAAGAAAGTTTGAAGCCTAAGCGAAATTGTGGTTTATGTAAACAGATGGCTTCACATGATAAACGAAACTGTCCTCTAAAAAACGTGCCGAAGTAGTTTAATTTTTATATAGGTTTTTTAAATTATGATATTACAGTAAGTTTTTTGTTTCATGTGTTTTATTGACATTCATTTCAATTTTGCTAGTGTTTTATGAAATTATTAAATATGGTTATGCACTATTGCATACTTTTTTCTCATTCATTATGCAAACGTGTTACATCGACATTACAATCATTTATAATCATTAATTTTCACAAGTACTTTGTAAGACCAACAACATACTATTTCCCAAAGAGTGAATCAACAACACAATAACATATTCCAACAGAACTATACATTCAAACCAATAATTATTACATACGTATATAATTTCCTTATAACTACATACCTACTAAAATTCAAAATTACACAATGTTTTGTTTATTTCAAATTTATCGCAAAACCATATATAAACACACTCATATCTACAGAATACTATAGTTAATCACAAAACGTAATGACTATAATTTCATACACAAGTAAATTCTTTCTATTGATGATACATTTTATTTTATTATTTGTCATAACATATTTTGCTTTTTACATTCTTTAAGAACAATGCCATATGGAGACTAATAGTTTTTATAAAAACAACATAGAACAATTCATAACTAGAATTTTAATGTATTCTCATCATTTTCATTCTTTAAGGACAATGACATATTATTTTGTTTATTTATATTTTAAACCCCCCTATAAAAACAATATAAAAGAACACACCAACATAATCTTAATATATTTTCATTATAGTAAATTGAAATTGTAAACTATGAGCAAACAATAAAGAAAATGACCTTTAAGCATTTAAACTCCAAAACATAAATTACTTTCAAAATTTTCATACCCAAAAAAACATTCTGACAACAGTCACTTTCTAATGTTTCCCAAACAAAGACAACAATACCAAAATAAAACATACTACCATATATCAAGAACTGAAGTCTCCCAACTAAAACCATTCTACCATACTTAAGTAATCAAAACAACATGTCCATCTTAAAAATGACGCCTTCCACATCTCTTCTTCTCCATAACTTCCTTCACTTCATTCATCATAACCATCTTCTCCAATGGATCAAGCCTGTCATATCATAGGCTTCTGCATCTCTCTCTAACATACTTTTATACTTGTTGTAGTCGGATTTCATAAGCCTTGCCATGTATTTGACTCTTAAATTATTTAGAGCAATTACATCACTTTGTTTTTTACCTGTAAAACCGCAATCCCAACGCCCTTCACCTTCCCACAATATACGATTTCATATGCCTCATAAGATACACTCCACAGTCTGATCCTTCATTTGTTACTTTCCATGTAAAATTCATGACACGGGGTTTAATTTTGTTGAAAGTAGTTGATTTTTGGTAATGCTTTGATTTTAAGTATCCGGCAAACAATTTTTTATGTGATACAATACAATACATTTATGATACATCATCTGTAACACTACAAAAGCAACTCATATAAAAATACTGATATGTAATTCTTAATCTTACCATAATATTTGGTTTCCTTCCATATATACTCTCAAAAGTGTTTGTTCGGTTGACATGATCTATAATGTAGTAGGTGGGTACCCTTAGATCAAAGCATATTAAATAATATTTACTTCCCTTAACTACTGGAAAGAAAACCCGATAAACGACAAAATTTATAACAATAAGCTATATCTGTATAATAAATAATATAACATATAACAATTATTAATCAAATTACCAGACCAACATCTTTGAGACTTTGTTTAATTGGTAGATTCCTAATGTGGAGTTTCAACATCGAATCAAATAATGATTGGGTTGTATTGTATTCAATCGATACATCCAATATCTCATCTGCTTGTATAAATAAACGAAACAATAAATTATTCATCATAAAACCCAAATTATTATTTAATAGTAAACTTAAATTTACTACGTACCAAAAAGTTTGTATCAAAGAAAACTCTAGCAACCGATCCTACATCCCTTAGTTCCTCCATTTTGTTGAGTAATGTTGTCTAACAGTCAATGATTATAGCATATATAAACGTGTTGCTTTTAAAATGATATGCAAATCCTTGATGCAATACGTGACCGCTCCTAATGTTCCAAATATCGTCACTGCTCAACAATTTTAATCAAATCCATTATACAATTATGTTTTATAAGTAAATCAATATCATATATTTTCTCAACCCTTATTCTCTTTTTGATGCAAAAATTGAATTGTATAATGTCATCTCATCCTTCTTCACTTTGTAACATATTCGAACAATTCTTTCAACAAACGGTGACTTTCCATATACAGCTAACTTTTGTCCTCTTCCCCCCTTTTTCCATTATCATCATCTTCTACACCTTCTGCAATCTCCTTACCTACATTTATGGTTTTATATTATCTATCTATTGCCAATGTTTCCAATATTTCTTTTTATTTTTTCTTTTCTCTTCTATAACTGTTCAACACAGCCTCATCTGTCATTTCTATGGCTTTCGCCAACACTTTGGGATGACTCAAAAACTATGAACAAGTTAGATGGTTTGTAGTATCAACTTTTTCTACAATAGGAGTATTAAAACTTACACCATCATCCTTTTTATCCCCATAAACTACCAAAGCTCTAACCGGAGAAATTTCTCATTCATTACCACCATCGTCCGCTCCTTTGTTAGCATCATCATCAAAACCATGTTCTTTATATTTCATTCCTCCACTTCCTTCATTCTTGATTTCATTGAATAATCCATTGTTTTTTTCGTACCATTCCTTCAACAACATACTATCTGGAAAAATTTCCATTACAACTTTCAAATCCATTTGTGTAGTCTTCTTTTCGGACAAAATTATTCCATAGCTATGCTCGATATCAGCCGCATAAGCCAGAAAAGAGTAGATCAAATTATGAGTACCAAAATTCTAATAGAATTAGTTGTCAACAGAATAATTGTACCTATTACTTTTAACTTTTACCTCAAAAGTACACATCTACTTCAATGTTTATGAATATAACATATTTTTTTTATTATAAGTTTATGTCTTCCCTCCTCATCCCCATAATCTTGCTTAAGGCCATCCAACATTTCATCATCAACATAAACATCTTCAAAGTCCTCCTGTAGTTGCCTTCCAAACCCTTTCATATTAATTTCCAACTTCTCTATTTTTTCAAGAACATCACATGTAACATGTCGGACAAACGGTACCCTTTTCGTTAACTTCACGTTTAAGAACTTCATGTTATACACAAACACCATCTACATCACAAAAATTATTAATTTAATATATATAATTCAATATACATTAAAGTATAAATCTACTTAAGACAATAAGATTACCTTCAAAACGAGTATAGGTCCATTGTAATAACATGTCTTATCATCCCTTCTTCACAGTTGTTTTCTGCTAACCAAACAATCTAGAATATACTTACACCAATCAATCTTCGAGAAGTCTTTCACCAACACCAACTTATTAACAACATTTATTTGATTTATACTACTCAATGTTGATTCCACAAATGTGTTAATGAAAAGGGTAATGAAATTCAGACTAAACATCAGATTGTCTTGCTTTGTGTTTTTGATCCTCTCCAGGTATTCTTCACCATTAAACCCTTTTTTTCATATTGATTTTTCCATTCTTGCAGAATTTCATTGTCTTTTTCACAACTAGGCATGTTCATGAAGTCTTCCCCCATCATTTGGTAACCCCAACATATCATGCACGGTCTCTTTGGTAATTGTAATCACAATGTTTTCGAGAACTAGATGGATACTTTATGGATCATAGTGATCTAAGAGATAGTAGTTAAGTAATCCCGGAGTACTGCCCATGTCAATATTCAAAAGTGATCCAAAACCCATAGACACAATCCGATTTTTCTGAGCAGAGGACATCACTTTCACAACTGCACTAACCCTTCCAGGATTCATTCTAGTTGCAAGTCTTCTTAAACCTTCTGGATGCTCCTTGCTCACTTTTCTAACCATGCCCTCCATCTTTTTCACATTCACATTTTCATATTCTTTTTTCCCTTTTTTCCCTTTTTTCTCTTTGGAAATTGCTTTGACTGTGGATCATTAACTTCCTTTTTACCTTTACCAACAACTTCCTTAACTTCCACATTCATACCAATTTCTACCTCTTTGTTTTTTTCTTTTTGATCCATTCATACTCTCCACAAGTAATTCTTTCAAACTTCTTGGGTTTTTTTTCAAGCCTTGCTTATACATAATTCTTCTTATCCTTTCCAGGTGTTGTTCTTGCAGAATACTTCCTTTTTACCCTTTTCACACTTGTACTATCAATATTAATCGTCTCCTGTTCACCTTTAATAACAACTGCTGAATCACATAAAAATACTTAGTTATGCTCCACTCATTATTAGGCAATAATTATTTAATAACCTATTAACAATTATTTAAATATATAATAGAAGTTTTATAAATCAGTATGTTAGAACATTTACTTGTATACTAATTCTAACTGAATTATATATATATATATATATATATATATATATATATATATATATATATATATATATATATATATAATTACAAGTTTCACTAGAACAATACAAGTTCTAACTGTATAGTAATTCTAACAGAATTGTATATTATACAATTACAAATTTTACTAAACCAAATAATAAAATAAACCAAATTACAAAATTACCTGAATGTCCAGTAGCTATATTATCTTTTCCAGGTTCTGATCTTGAAGAATTTTTCTTGTTTACCTTTATTTTACTTGTTCCAACAATATTAATAGGAATCTATTCACCTTGTTCACCAACTGCTTCATCAAATAAAAAGAAATAGTTATTTTCAAAATATTCTAACAGAATACATGTTTTTTTCAACATTAAATTATAAGTAAATAAAATATACAATTAATATAACTCATTATGATAGAATGATAAAACGTACATTAATTCTTAAAGAATACCATATATTAACATTATAACATATTCTAAAATAATTTTTATTATAAATCATAAACCAGATACAGAAAACTACCTCTAGGTGGAGAAATGATCTTGTCTTTTATGGGTGTTGATCTTATAGAATATTTCATTTTGACCTTTTTTCACTTGTAGTAACAACATTAATAGGCTCCTGCTCAGCTTGGGCAACAACTGATGGATCAAAGAAATACAATTACTTAGTAATATTTTCCAATATAATCATCCATAATTCAACCACATACAAGAATATGTATGCTTTTGATTCTGACAGAATGCAATATATTTACGATTACTTATTCTTAAAATATTGAAAGTCAAATACTAATTATGGAAGCCATAACATAACCAAATAACATACCCCCAAATTGAAAGTCAAATTCTAATTATGGAAGCCATAACATAACCAAATAACACACCCCAAAATCACAATCATAAAACATAACAAAAACTAACTTTATATTCTTCATAAATACATAACAAAACCACAATCACATCCCCTATTATTAGTTTATTACAGAACCACAATCACATCCCCTAGTATTCAAACATTCTAATGGATTTTTCATATTCGATTTGACAAAACCCTAATAAAAAAAATTACGCCTCTTTTGCATATATTTTATCAACTTTGTTCTATACAACTCCAAAAACACATATAAATACTACATTGTTCAAACCTTCAAACATAATTTTAAGGATTCAACCGTAAAAATAAAAAAAAAATTACCTCTAGGGGGAGAAACGAAATCATCACCGTCTTCATATAGATTCAACACCGTTGCTGGTGTGTTCTTAAATTTCATCTTGAAAGCACTCGACCTTGTACTCCTCGTTCTACTCCAATTTTTCTTCTTCAAAATATCACAATGCAACTTCAGTAAACAACTCTTGGAGAATCGATGAGTATATACAAAACAAGAGCATAATCTACCAATTTTTTTGTTGATTCTAGTAAATATTCTTTGATCTTGTGTTCCGATAGAAACGATACTCGAATCCGGGTTTCTATAATGTTCTTGGGATTATACGTTTAGTTGAGATCAAAATAGGTAGTTTCCTATTTTAATGGTGATGAGACATATACACAAATACCCTTATGCACCCGTTTTCATTTAATGTGATGGTTTTTTATTTTATTTATATTAATTTAATATTATTCATTTTGTATTAAAAATTTTAAAATTGATTGGCCCACATTTAATCCTACATCCATACAGTAATTACTTTGAATATAGTAACCTAAGCATATATATATATATATATATATATATATATATATATATATATATATATATATATATATATATATATATATACACACACACACACACACTAGATGTGTGCCCGCACAAAGCAGCGACGATAAATAGCTCTTTTGGAATATAGTTTTCTTACGGGGAAATAACTATTAGATTTATTATTAGTTATTATGTAATAAAAAAATAACAACTTTTAAATAAAATATTTATGTTTAGAACTTATATTTATATTGCTTGTTAGTTGTTTATACATTTGATGTAAATTAATTATTATCGGTGTCTAGTTTAAGAAATGGAAATTAAATTATATAGATGAATTTAATATTTTAAAATTGTCATTTTGCTTCAAATTAAATTTCTTAATAACCTTCGTTAATTCAAGTATTCAAACTTTTGACAAGTATTAATGATTTATTTATGCATAATTAATTTGTACAAAAAACTTTATATCTTATACTTCTTAAAAGGGAAATCTTCAGAAAAGTCCTAAGATTTTACCATAATTTAGGAAAAAGTCCCAAACTAAAATTTGTTTATGAAAAAGCATGAATTACTGATAAAAATGACGATTTGACCTCTTTTTTTTTTCCAGTTTACCGGTTTTATTACTTACATGTTTCACTAAAGTTCTATTATTTTACCATAATTTGCGAATAAGTCCCAAAATAAAATTTACTGATGATTTAGCCTTTTTCTTCATGTAACATAAATTTTATCGGTTTCATTGTTGACTTATAGCCATTAAATTAGCTGATAACATGAATACGATAGGTTATATAATGTCACATTTACTATAAAATTTGATACCCATCTCATCGGCTAATTTATGACTATGTATCTATGTCAGCAATGAAACAAATAAAATGTGTGTTTACCAGAAAAAATGACAGAAAATGAGTTGATGTCGGATGAGATGGATATAGGGGTGTTTGTTTAGGTGGATCGGTTTTATCCGATCCAATCAAGTGAATCCAAATTGATTTTGGTTTTCAAAACATGGATCCGAATAGTTCAAACTAAATTCAAATCCGATCCAATCCGATCCAATTATAATTCGGTTGGATCGGTT
This sequence comes from Lactuca serriola, assembly GCF_051521515.1. Classification (NCBI taxonomy): domain Eukaryota; kingdom Viridiplantae; phylum Streptophyta; class Magnoliopsida; order Asterales; family Asteraceae; genus Lactuca; species Lactuca serriola. The sequence goes on from NC_136410.1 coordinate 45,302,698, forward strand.
TTTATAATTCGGTTTTCAAAAACCAAAACATTTTAAAAGGATATATAATTATAATATTACTAAACTTTACGCAAGAAGCAAAAACAAATTATTTTTGAAATTTATAAACAACTAATAAAAAGATATATTATAGTTAAATATTTTATAGATAGAAAACATTTAAAAGAAAATGTTTATTAATGTTTTTTTTATCGGGTGAAACGCTTTGAACCTATTTGAAAAATTAAATTACAAAACTAATAAATAACTATATATATATATATATATATATATATATATTATAAATAGATAAATAATAAATGTTTATTTGGTTTTTTTGGACTATCCGGTTCTCATTTTATAAACCAAAACCAATCCGAAATCCAAAATAATATTTCGGTTTTGTTGAAAACCAATCCAAAAATCCGAATATCCGAACCAAATAGTCCAATCCAAATTGTCCAATTGGATAATTCAGTTTTATCCGAATAATGAACAGCCCTAGATGAATATATTGGGTTACATAAGATTAGATAAACAATTTGATATTTCTTATAAACGTAAAAAATAATGCAGTTGTTGTTAATTTATGTAATTATTGTAGTTTTCATTAGATACATTTTATGTTCCAAAAAGATATACAATACATCAGGATATCAAGTTTTATGTTAAACATAACATTATATAACTCAACATATCTATCTCATCATCTCACTTAATGACTAGGCGCCCGGATCAACAATGAAATCGATAAAATGTATGTTACATAAAGAAAACGGTCAAATCATCAGTAAATTTTATTTTGAGACTTATTCACAAATTAGGGTAAAATAATGAGACTTTAGTGAAACATATAAGTAGTAAAACCGGTAAACCGGAAAAATGAGTCAAATCGTCATTTTTACCGGTAATTTATGCTTTTTCCTAAACAAAATTTAGTTTGAAACTTTTTCGTAAATTAGAGTAAAATTTTAGGACTTTTGTAGAGATTTTTTATTTTTAAAATTCAAGATATGGCTAATATGTTTATATATATATATATATATATATATATATATATATATATATATATATATATATATATATATATATATATATATATATATATATATATATATATATATATATATATATATATATAAAAGGGAACAACTTTATGGTATCGACTTTTTCATCGTTGAAAAAGAAAACCTTAGATTTTAGGCATGAATTTGCAAAGATTATTAAAATATTATAAACAAATTTTAAGAACCTTCAAAGCTAATAAATCCAATATGGATTATTTAAATCCATAAAAAAGAAAATGAATGGACTTTGTGTTTGTAAATATAAGAAACAATTTTTAAAGGAAGGAAATAAATTTTGACATGAGATTATAAAGGGGTTGTTTAGAATCATAGATTAAGTTGATGGAATATGTTTTATTTGATAAAATATTATGAATGAAAAAACATATTTTTATTTGATAAAAACATTTTATTTTAGATTAAATTATAATATTGAAGATTAATTCAAAAAGTCAAAAACTAGCCCCATATAGTATCTTTAAGTTGAGATAATTTTAAAATTATCACACACAGAAGTCCAAATTGAACTAATTCATATTTATTAATCTAATATTCTGTAAGACCTTATTGATTTTTTTTTAATCTAAAACCATTATAGCATCCGTCATAGTCGATTTATGATGTGGTATTTAATCTTATTTTTATATTATTTTCTCATAGATTTAACTAACATGATAAATTATTTATGGTTAATCTCTTTAAATAATTTATTTTAACAGATGGATTTATACTTATTTGTCTAATCTATTTTATAAGACGTCTTCGAATTTTTTTTCCTCTAAAACCACTGTATTTGTTTTCGGAACAATTTATTATGATTTGAAAAGAATATTATTATTATCGGAGTTATTATTAATTATTGTATTTTTATAGTTTGTCATAGCTTTTTGCTTTTAAAAAAATCTTTATTTTTGCTTTCTTAAACCACTTTATTGATTTTTATAGCTAGCCATCAACAACATGCCACATGTCTTGACGTTTTAAATGTTATTGTGAAATATTTGATGATATCTGTGAGATGGATATGGGAAGCTGTTTTCCAAATTCATTGGCATTTGCTAAGAGTGAATGTCGGAGCAAACCAACAGTTGAAATCAATCTATGGATCTTTGTTAAAGAGTTATTTTCTACTAACCATATAATTTTCATTATACATGAGATGCTTATTATATGAACATGAAAAATAATTCACTTGAACATATTATAATGTCATTCGTAAATACAGATGACCATAAAAGGGACTCATGTGGCTTGGTGTAAGAACTCAAATGGATTTTACCATGTTTTGAAGGGGATATTTTTGGGGCCTCTCGTTAGTTGAATCTTAAGTTCTTAACAACATGTATATGCATACTAAGTGTAATAACACGTGTCTCAATTATTCTATCTCATGGATCGGACCCTTTTTTTATTGGAATTCAAACATACAACACAATGAGTACACCGTTATTTTTGAACACCCTATGTGGGTGGTTTATATAGCTTGTAGAATAGTAGAATACATTGGTCAACTTAATGGAAAGCAATAATTTTGATGTTCGTATTCTTGTTGTTGTTGCATTTTATAGGTGCCATAACATATCTAAAACCCAACTAGAACTATACAAAGCTTTATAAGTGTTTTGTGGATGTAGTACGAAAAAGGTTACAAGACTTGTAAACCGAAATGAACAACTAGACAAATCTTGTCAAGTAGGGTGTTCATGGATGGTTAACCGAACCGAAAACATATTTTGGAAGGTTAACCGAGACTATTGGTTCGTTCATTTCATAAACCTAAACCTAAACTGAAAAATCAGATTTGGTTAACCGATTTTTTCGGTTCAGTTATCCGGTTAACCAATTAATCATTACTAATTAACAAAAATATGTTAAGATGAATTATCAAATATTTGTGGAATATGAAAAATAATATAGACTATTACAAAAACGTATTTTTAATTAATAAATAAAAGATAATCAAATATTTAGTTATTTATATGTAATGGTGATAAATGCAAATGACAATTTTAATCTATCTTAACATACGTATATTTAAACAAATGTTACTGGTAACAATTATTTGTTTAAAATGGAAAATATATATAATTGATGATTATTACTTGTAACTAATAATTTATAAGAAATAATTTGATATTAATTTAAACGAGTAAGCATAAACAATATTTTAAAAAATAGAAAATAAAATTTTGGTTTTTTGGTTAACCATCTATAGCATAAAGCATGAATCGTAACCAAACCGAAAAACCGAAGATTTTACCGATTCGGTTAACCAAACTGGAAAATTCAAAAATACTAGTTTGGTTAACCTAAAAATCAGTACGGTTTTAAGGTTTTTAGGTTCGGTTATTCGGTTTTTCGGATATTTTGAACACTCCTAATGGCAAAGTCAAGGATACATCTTTTATATGGAAATTTGTCTATGGTTTTATAAAAACCTGTTTTGTAAAATTTTAGTAGAAAGAAGGGTGTAGTTGATTATGTAATGAAAACTCATGTTAACATTAGTAAATTAATGTGTTGAGAAAGTGGTTGTTATTTTGAAAAAGAACTTGTTATTAACTCCTGATACCCAATGTTTATGGCTATGAAAATCATACCTAATAAGGTCTAAATGACTAATTCTTGATTCTAAAATGTATCCATGACAATAAAGAATGTGTGAGCCAAAGAATCAGATAAAACAGATAAAACAGTCTGTATGAAAAAATATATGCACATTTGAAGTTAGAGGTTGAACCAAGCTTAAGTTAATGAAAGTTTATTGTATACATGTTTATTTTAAGGCAAAACACATTTGTGTAACAGTGGTGAAATGTACAAAGCAAGGTTTAACGAAGTACATTGCTATTTTGGGCATATAAGGCAAAACCACGACCGTGTTTTGCATTATAGTTATTGACTATTTGCTTCTTAAGATCACACCAAATACTTCCTAAAACCTCCAAGAACAGGGAAAGACGCCCCTAGAAGGTCTAGAGCATCAACATGAAGAGATTTAAAGAGAAAATCAAGGGGAATACAAGAATTAGTTAGCCTCTACTTGAAACAAAGTATGAGTGTTCCTCCTCTTTATGATTTTTTCTTTGATGGATCAAATTAAAAAGGGGCTTATGAACCCTAGTTACCCTGTTTTATTAGATAAGGTGAATTTTGTTAGACAATAATTAGTAAAGTGTAAAACACTTGTTTACTAGCTTTAGAACTTCCAAGTAAAAGCTTGAAATTCTTGTTATAGTGAGATTGAAAGTGATGGATTAAACCCTAATTTTGGATAAATTATTAAGGACTTGGAAATGAACTTATATGCTTACTCTTTGTCTTAAAATTATAGCTTTTGTGGGGAAATTGAAAATGATGTATTACCAAGTTCAAAGCTAATAGAGGTTGAAATGAGTGATGTAGACGGTTGAGAGAAATGTTATGAAGTTAGGTTATATTAAGAAGCTTGTTATATCGTTAAGTATTGATAGTCAAATTATGGTATATTGTTTGACAGTTTTGGAGACTGCGAAATAACTTCAAAGACAGGGAACTCACCCACATATAACATTTCAAGTTGAATAACCGTCTCCCCTCCTTAATATATAGAGGTTGTTTGTTTTTTCTAAAACACCATTTCTGACCACTTCTGCTTGCGTTGCGCAGAACACGCGCAACACTTGGCCTTTCGCAGTTGTTTGTTTTTAGAAAGACTTCTGACTTAAATACTGATGCGCTTGTGTTGTGTAGCGCAACGTTGGACCCTCCTCTTCTCACCTTACTTTAAGTGTAACGTCCAAAAATACGACCCAAAATTTTTTGTTTTAATAATACTAAAAATCACATCATCGATAACTATCACAATTTTTAATGAAAACTCCCAGGATAAGAAACACTGAAGCTGTGGTGTGTGCGATGCTATCATCCCGAGCTCTTCCTCTTACTAGCGGAAGTACCTGGAACCAAAAACTGAAACTGTAAGCATGAAGCTTAGTGAGCTCCCCCAAACTACCACATATCATACCATCATACAGATAACACATACTAGGCCCCACCCACTGCATCGGACCCCGCTCGGCATCAGACCAAAGCCTGGAATAACTTGGGCCCTGCCTACTACATCGGGCCCTGCCCGACATCGTACCGAAGTCCGGAATAACTTGGGCCTCGCCCGGCATCGGATCAAAGTCCGGAATAAATTGGATATAACATATCATGAACATATAACATAATCACATTCTATATCGGGCTTGCCTGACATACTATACATAACAAAACATGCATGAATCACGAAGACGTCAAGCATACATACTATTACATCGGACCAAGGTCCGGAACTACTGCTAACTAAACGGGCCGACATTGTGGCTATAGGCCTTGTCGTGTCGTGTCGTGTCAGACAAAAACACGACACGACTGTCCGATTTGACAGCCCTAGCCACACTCTACTTGCTCCAATCTCCTTCTCCTCCAAGCCTTCTTCCTCCAAAAATCCTCTTTTCAAGCTAAGGATCGGGGCGTTACATTAAGCTATCTTATTCAACATATAATTGTTTTATTTTTTAACATGTTTATTATTTTAATAATATTAGAGTGCGTTTGGTTGGCAGGAAAGGAATGAAATTTAAGAAAAAAATGATTCCAATTCACACGAATTCATGCGTTTGGTTGGACTTAGAGGGGGGGGGGGGGGGGCAAGATTCCTAAATTAAATAAACTTTCCACCATATAGAGGAAAGTGAATTCTTTCTAAACTTGGATGAAAATTTTTCCTTCTTATCTAGGAAAGTGGTAGATTACAAAAATATCCCCTTTACTTATCAGAAAACCAACACTCACCACTAGTGCTACTGTAACGTCCGCAAATTCGGGCTGGTTAATTTAGAGACAATAAGCATCAAAAATGACTTTTTGATAGAAGATTATTTAGAATAAATAATTTTAACTAAGTTATACTATATGTCACAAGTTTTTCGTACATATAAAGAACGTTGAAATCCGAGTTATGACGAAGAAGTTATGACATGTCGAACATTAACGACAAAACCGGCACAACACTGTGTGACGTAAAAAGTGAGTTTGCGATAAAATACTTTTTAGATTTAGCGACCTAAATGAAAGTCATATTATACGTTAAACGGAGAGCATGCATAAAAAGAACGTCCAAATCTGACTTCGAATGAGGAAGTTATGATCTTTCTAAGATTTGACATACCAGTATGCAGCCCAGAATTCGAATTTTAGATTGATTGTTTTTTAGCCGACACAACCTAAACGAGAATCAAAGATCTCTTTAATAGGAGCTCAACAATAAAAAGACAAACGAAAACGGACGTTAGATAACAAAATTATGATTTTTTAACGGACTTTACCGGTCCACGCCTGTTAAAATATAACTTTAAAAATAAAGTCAAAACCAACTGTAACGCCATGTTCCGAATCAATTCGTAATTCGAGGTTGTGGCCCAAAAAGCGGTCATCATAAGGATTAAGGCCTTTGAAAAGGTAAGATTTAGGCGCATTTGGATGTGGGTAATGTAAATATGTGACCCAATAGTTCGGTTTGCACTTTGGAGTCAAAGGGTAAATTGGAATGTAGTGTTTCAGACTTCTTTTATGAATTATGAATTTTATTTCGATGTGTTTCAAGTCAAAACTAATTAGATAGAGTTGTAGAGCTCCTTAATACCTTTCCGTGGATATAAAGAACGTCGAAAACGGAGTTAGAACGAATAAGTTACGACCGTTTGAAGTTTAGGTGGTTTTGGGCCAAGCTGAGTACGTTGGGCGTACAAAAAGGTGTACGTTGGGCGTACTAATGGAATCCTCAGTATGTTGGGTGTACGCAATCAGTGTCCAAACCATATTTTCGTGGTTTAAGCCCTATTTAAGTTCCTTAACTCCCCCCAAACCCACTCCATTCTCAGCCTCCACCCCTCCAACACCCCTTTCATGAAACCCTAACCGTAGATGAGCCTTGTGAGCTAAAAGAAGGTGATTTTGAGTGCTTTGGAGTATGCATGGTGCACCTTGGAGAAGAAGGAACTTCTTGTAGAAGTGTTGGTTGCATTGGAGCTTGTAGATCTGGACTTCGTTCACCTTGATCTATCTTCTAGAGGTATAAAGTTTGAATCTTGATAACGCATTTGTTAGATCTAACTAGTTTTGGATGTTATGAGCTTTTGGTCATTTTAGTGCGTAAAGTTTAGATCTTGAAAGTTTGTGACCTTTTTATGGATAAAGTTGGAAACTTTATCCATCTAAACATCATTATGATTCAGATATGAAGGTTGGAGACTTGGACTTAATGGATTAAGTTGAAAAAGATGCACTTTTGGTTCCATTTGATGCTTAAAGGCTAGATCTTGGTGGTTTCGACCATTCTAATGGATAAAGTTGGAAGCTTTATCCATTATGGAGGTTTTAGGATCCATAAAAATGTAACCTTGATCCTTCTATACCTTCCATGAGAGTATCATGATGTCTTAATTTATTAATAAGTTAAGGTTTTAGTTTTTGGACCTTTTCTAGACATGGGAAGTCATAAAGGTGGAAAATTTATGACTTAGAATGATGTTGTGGGACTAGATCTGAGTGTTGGATGAAAGGAATTAACATATTAAGAACTTAATGGAAAAGTTTGATTTGTTGACTTTGACTTCCATTGACCGTTGACTTTTGACCAAGTTTGACCTTGGGCCAAACTTGAGGGTTTTGACCTATTAACTAAGATTTTATCTGGTTTTGGTATTGATAGCACAGAAAGCCGGCAAGGCACCAACTAAGGATTTCTTCCGGGAGCTTCTGCATTCAAGGTGAGTCTCCTTACTGTTTGTATGGGTCGAAGGCACCAATACCGGCCCATTTGGTTTATGTAATGTAGGAAGACCCGGGGGTTAGCCCTAGGCATTATGTATGAAAGACCAGGAGGCTGCTCCAGGCACACTGTATGCTATTATGTATTGTAGGAAGACCCAGGGGTTAGCCCTAGGCATTTTGTACGTAAGACCAGGAGGTGGCTCCTGGCACACTGTATGCTAGTTAGCTAAGTAGAGTAGTATGCATGCTAGTTTTCCTTGTTATGCTTGCATGGAAGACCAGGAGGTGACTCTTGGCACTTGTCTGTAAGACCCAGGTGGTGGCCCCCAGTTTGACAAGAAAGACCACGTGGCGGCTCATGGCATAATAGCAAGACTATGTATCGACACATAGCATCTTTATTGATTATGATATATGAACGATATGTATGACAGTATGTGATTTATGTGCTTATATGCTAGACAGTATCCGGTTGAAAGAGATCGAAGAGGTAGGTCATCACCCATATATGTTAGGTAGTATGTTGATATGTATGGTATGTGGTATTTTGGGAAATCACTAAGCTTCGTGCTTACGATTTTCAGTTTTGGTTTCAGGTACCTCCAGTTTTCAAATAAAGGAGCTCGGGACGATCGCAGCGCATATACCTATGTTTTCTGCAATATGTGATTTCTAGGTATAAACTATAATAAATGTTTTATTTGAAATGCTTTTCAATGTCTGAACCTAGTAACAAATGTGTTTTAGTTATATTAAAAATGAAATTTTTGGTCATGAATTTTAGGATGTTACAACTTGGTATCAGAGCCTTGGTTTGAGGGATTCGGGCATACTCTCGGTTGTGCCTGAACTCAAACTGAGGGCTTGGTGAAATTTTTATAAAATAAACATTTAATTACAAAAGAATTTCTAAGTAAAGGAAGGGCTGTGACGCGTGCAATTGATCGAGCTTAAGCAAGCGGTTCCCAAAATACCAATACATGTTTGTTTTGTGATATGATTATATGATTCGCATGCTAGATTAGAGCTAAGGATACAGGAAAGATGCCTTTGTATGCTTATACGAGCTTGTAGATTTTCATGCTAGAACTGATCAGCCAATTGTAGGATGGCTTGTTTAGGTTATGCCTGATTGTATGAGCCTTCGAATTACATGCTAGTACATATTCCTGATTAAAGGATTGAATGGCTTGATGGAGTATGTTGGTTAAATTTTCCATTGTCTGAATGTTGCTTGCTTTGTGCTTTTTGGGACTCTTAGCAATGTGAGCTAGCTACTAAGTTAATATCGTCACACCCCGAAACCGAGAAGGACGGAAACGTCTGGGGGTGGATGACTTCATGTACAGTATCATAACAATTGAATAAGAGTGATCAAAGCCACACAACTATCATATTGATAATTTATAAGTTTACATTGTATTCGAATCAATGTTTGTTTGATGCCAAATACAAATGACAAAGATATATGATGTGACGCTACTACACCCCATCTTCAAAATCCTTATGGGTATCTGTTTACTGATTTCCTGAGAATACAAGTAGTTTGAAAAGTGTCAAAAATTAAGTTGGTGAGTTCATAAGCGTTTTGTATGAGAAAAATCTGCCATTTTTCTTTGTAAAAAAGATAGAGCGTACGTCCATAAAATCCAATATTTCCTTTTAATGAAGTGTAGTCTTAGATACCCTAAGACCGATATGTTTGATGAAGAAGAATCGAGTGGCTCTCAACACTCAACCTCCAAGCCTAAAGAGAAAAAGAAGAAAAAGAATATGGTTGTGTCCAGAAAAAGAATTTCTGAGCCTACAAGCCAAAGTAGATCAAATTCTTGTTGCAATTAAGTCCACTCAACCGCAATCTGAAGACATTCCAGGACCACATTCCTTAATCGAACGAATTGAAAGACTGGAAACCCGTGAAATACTGGTTGTTGAGAGGATTTCTCTCAAAGTGGAAATGGGGATTCGGTCGCTAGACAACACTCGACAAGCTGATCATAAGCAATTCATGGCTATTGCGGAGCGCCTCATCTCTGAGGTATCCACAATCAAGGCAGATTTACAAACAACCATTGCGGCCCAGTCAACTCACTCATAGAAGCTGATAGCCGAGACTCACACTGCCTGTAACACCGTAAATTTCAAAACAATTTTTCATTTAAAAATAATCGTTTAATTCATAAAAACACTTTTCTTAAAATCTCATTCATAATCGAATTACAAAAACATAACTCCATTTTCACTTGCACAATAAACTAAGATCCTCAAAACATGACTATTTCTCTGGTGTGTACAATCGAGCAGGTGCCGTCCCGTGATCCCGAGTGAAACCTGAAACACATAACACAAAACACTGTAAGCACGAAGCTTAGTGAGTTCCCCAAAATACCACACATAACACATATTAGCCACTCGAGGCTATAAATCTGTGGGTCCGTGAATCCCTACTCTGTGAACCTTCCGGTTCTAATTCTGTGAACCCTCCGGTTCTAACTCTGGGAACCTTCCGGTTCTAACTCTGTAAACATGCACAACATAAATCACATAGAAATAATGCAGTACAACACATAACACACATAGCATACAAATACTCTGCCACATAACTCTGGTTACCTACTCAAGGTAAAGTATAGTGAGAAGACTCACCTGGCAATCAGAAAGCAATTATCTGCACATGCGAACCTCGGACTCGCCATCGCCTAACACATAAGGCAAATATCTCTAATTAATATTCGAAGTCCCAACTCTAATTAACCGGCGATTATTCCTTCCCTCTCTAGTCAGGTAATGGGTAAATGACCATTTTACCCCTCCCTGACCTCTATTACCTCTGTTGACCAAAACTCCCAAAGTCAACATAAGACAACTCAAGTCAATGGTCAACACTGACCAGACTCGGCGAGTACACAAGAGTGACTCGGCGAGTCCATGCGGGTTCTCTAAATCCTTTTTAAACCTCTTAGACACGACGAGTTCCCTCTCCACTCGTCAAGTTACTCGGCAACGAAACGTGGGGCAACCCCGACTCGACTCGTCGAGTCTGCCTAAGGACTCGACGAGTTGCTCCCATGACAACCCTCATCTGACCTTCTGAGGTCAGATCTGCTTCACCAACCCATAGATCTAACTCCCTCAAAGCCAATAACCACGAAAAAGTCAAACCTTGGGCACTCATGCAAGGTTCTACAAGCTCATTTGGGTGAAACCCTTCATTAAATAACAACCCTAGCTCAAAACTCCAAATAGAATGCATAAAGCATGATGGAAGGGACTCTCTGGATCTCTTTGGGTCCAGATCTATGACTTCACACTCAATGGGACACTATACTCCCCAAATCAAGCCATAAAAGAAGCTAGAAAACCCTAAAATCACCAATCTTACCCAAAACAGAAAAGGGAGAAGGATTTGATACCTCTATGGTGAAGATACAAGCTCAGAAGCTCTGAATCGATACCCCCTTGACCTCCCTTTGCTGGAAATGACTACTCCATTGCACAACCACTTCAAGAATGCTCCAAAATGGCTCTTCTTCACTCTCTCAGCTCTCTGGTTCGATAGGAGTCTCTCAAAGGGGTAGGTGGCCGCCACTGGAGGCCAAACTCGGACAATTAGGGTTTTCCTTGACAGCGCTGACTCGGCGAGTCCAAATACCCGACTCGTCGAGTCCCTTCATTAAACTGGCCCCCAAAATGCGATCCTACTCGACGAGTTGAGGCGTCAACTCGCCGAGTCTCCTCATTCCCCAATAAAAAATACTCAAATTCCCACACCTAGATATCCGGATGTTACAATTCTCCCCAACTAGAATCAGACTTCGCCCTCGAAGTCTCACTCTAGAAACAACTCTGGTGTTGCCACTGGACCTGCATCAGAGACACCTCTTTGTTCCTCAGAACCTTGATCTTTCGATCCCGAATAGCCACCGGTCTCCCAACGTAGTTCAGGCCCACATCCACCTGAATATCCTTTAATGGCACTACTGCCGACTCCTCGGCTATACACTTTCGTAGCTGCAACACACGGAAAGTGCCATGGATCTGACCTAGCTCTGCAGGTAGCTCCAACCGGTAGGCTAGCCTACCTACCCTCGCAATCACTTGAAAAGGACCGATATATCGGGGCCCCAACTTGTCTCTCTTCCTAAATCGGATCACTCCTTCCCAAGGAGAGTCCTTCAGGAGTACACAGTCACCGACCAAAAATTCAAGCTCGGACCGGTGCCTGTCCGCAAAACTCTTATGGCGACCCTGAGCGGTCAACAGCCTCTGCATGACCTGCTGTATCTGCTCTGACGTCTGAAGTACGATCTCTGTACTACCCATCACACGTTGCTCTACCTCTCCCCAACAAATGCGGTCCGACACCCCCTCCCCTACAACAGCTCAAAGGGTGGCATACTGATGCACTAATGATGGTTGTTATTGCAGGAAAACTCTGCCAAGGGCAAATACAGGCCACAATTTCTCCCCGAAATCTAATACGCATGCCCGAAACATATCCTCGCGCGTCTGAATCGTTCGCTCGCTCTGAAGTGTCCACAGACATCACCATGGTAAACTCTAGCTCATTTCTCATATTCATCTTTGATACCGAGCACCATGTCAGCTTTTGGCCCCACAGCTGAACCCCCAAAGGTCACACATAACATGATCCAAATTATCCCACTAACTTCCTCCCCGTAACCACTATCACGGCCCAGTGACACGCAAGTCACGGAATTCCCTTTTTCCTCATAAAAAAAATACAAACCAATCGAAGATCGCCTCAGCTCTAACCTCTGGCGCCTGTTGCGCGTATTCTCCCGCGCGCCTTGCTGACCCTCCCGACAAAGACGGAGACCCCAGTCTCGCCCCGGTTTAACCACTAGGCTCCAAGAACTCAACACTAGGGCTACTCAAGCCTAAAACTCTTCTGCATCAAGCACTTATTGGAGAACACTCCGTCATCACACTCTCTTGCCGTCTAGTGGAGTACCATGGCTTCCCGCAACATTACGACATCCTCTGACTAGTGAGTACTACGGCTCCCCGTAGTATCACAACACCAACTACTAGTGAGTACTACGGCTCCCCGTAGTATCACAACCCCAACTAACTAGTGAGTACTATGACTCCCCATAGTACCACTGTTGGATATAGTGTCTAAGTCCATAACTATATTTGGTATGTACTTGACCCGACCCGGCATGGTCTATTTGGGTTGCACTTCATCCGAACAATTTATGGATAATATTTGAGAATAGTACAGGTTATGATTTATTAATATATTATAAGTTCTAATATATTAATATAAGATCATATTATTTAATTAGTATTGATCTATAATTAATCTAGGATTAATTTAGAGATCAAAGATATTACTAATTAAATATGGACTTCTATATTTATATAGTGTGGGCTAATGCTTATTTGGAATGGGCTAGGCTTGCATGGGAAAGTCCATGGATACTCCATGGAGCTTTAACCCATGGATCTCATGGAAATGAAGAGACATGGGTATTAGGGTTTACATGGATGTAACCCTAATCCATCACACTTTATAAAGGAGGTTTTGGTTCTTGAAATCATACTAGTTGACACTTGTTGAGGTGAGGGCCGATTTCAAGATAGTAGTGACTATTCTCTCAAAGTTCCAAGTTTGTGGTGATTTGTGATTTCCATTTGAGGCATCCACACTATTGGTGCTAGGCTCTAAAACTCCAAGGAATCAACTACAACTACAAGGTAAGTGTTTCTACTAGCTTTATTTGATTCAAGTTCCCCATGCCATGCTAGTTAGGATATGAACCTTGGAAAAATAATTATTTGCATGTATCTTAGACAAACATAGATCCAAGGTTTATTAGGGTTGCATGTACACTTAGGAAGTGTTAGAATGCTCAAAACCCATCAACCACGACTCCCTCCCTCTGACTTGTGAGTACTACGGCTCCCCGTAGCATCACAACATCCTCTGACTAGCGAATACTACGACTCCCCGTAGCATCACGACTCTCTCTTTCTTTGATTTGTGAGTACTACGGCTCCCTGTAGCATCACAACACCCTTTGACTGGTGAATACTACGGCTCCCCGTAGCATCACGACTCTCTCTCTGACTTGTGAGTACTACGGCTCCCCGTAGCATCACAACACCCTGTGACTGGTGAATACTACGGCTCCCTGTAGCATCACGACTCTCTCTTTCATTACAACGCCACACAACGATCACTAACTCATGCACCAAAGACTATCATAGATAGTTACACACACACACACACTTGCCCCGATATGCATTACAGACTCTGGCGGCAACCGCCATAACACAGAACCTACCTCTGCGGAGATCCACTTCCTTAAATAACCCCTCTTGACAAAACACGAAGGGCTCCCACTGGAACCGTGGATACATGATACATCACTAGTCATCTTAAACCCAAGACTTTAAATAACTCCGAAATCGGGATGCTATACGCGGAAACCATGGAACACCATAACAGAGCATCACAATGTCCTGCCTCTACCACTGATTCCCTTACTCCCAGCACCATATACATACAACAATACATTTCCTCTGAATCCCATAATAATTTCCTATTTCACTCAATGCGCAACTTCAGTGCATCCAAACACTCAATTGGAATATAAGGAAGGCGCTAACTCTTCAGAACACACTGATGATCCTCTGAAACCCTTTCCACTACTGCTCAAAATCCAAGCAAAAATACACATCCCAGCCCGTACTCGACAATCTTCTACCCATATTTCAACCTAGAAGTTCTCAACTGCCCATACCATCATTACGAGTCTTCCACTTGAAACGACTCTGACCACCACCAGATTCCTGACCATTGACCACCCGCCGTGGAGACACCCATCCTTCTCTCAGACATATACCACCTGCATTATCTCACCCTGCACCTTTCCTTGATCACCAATGACCCTGATCTCATGAATTCAAGCCGCAGGTTTCTGTATCCAACCCCTAACCGCTCTTGCACACATCTCTGGTTCTCTCAATAAACCACCCGGTTCTTCCCCACTTAGGGTTCGAACCATCACTATCTGACACATCAATAATCTCACAAACTATTTTCACCAGCAATAATGCACCTGCCCCTGGAAAGTGCTGCGCAACGCCCGATCATCCCCTTTAAGGAAATCAATCGATCTTATATACTCTGAACCTCAGATGAAATCCTCAAGAACTTCTCGTCACGACTGCCTCTAGTCATTCCAAGTCTCGTACCAATCCAATACCAAACAACTCAACTGTCCAATAACATCACTGACTCATAGACTAGACCACGAAATCATCATACTCCCCTGCCTCGACTCATCAACCGACGTTCCAACACATGGATCATCCCAAGAACAGGGACCCACTCCCATATTTAATACCCAACATAGATAGGAAAACCACTGCACTGATAAACTCGACTGGACTCCCCACTGATACCTCTACAATACGCCCTACTATACTTAAATAGGTGTAACGTGGTCCTCGACTATCTCAGTCCCAATTGGCCATCTGCTCATGGTTAATCACTGCCTCGTGGCACACATGCTACCTGATACTCTGATGGAAAATAATCATCAATGACAACCTGCAGGGTTTACCCCCAAACCCAAAACTTAAACATCATGCCTTTCATGTTTCGCACACGAACATAAATGGCACCACCCAGGTCATAGAAGGTGACATCTCCTCTATCGACTGATTGCTTAACTCAGACCAAAATTCTCCCCTCCCTCTGACTCCTTACCAACATACTTTGAAAGGCTCTTGACCTCCCTCTCAAGGGACGCCTCTTCGAACTCAATCATGGCCCAATGGCCTAAAACCCATAGCGTCCAATCTCTACCTCATAAATCATGACCGGATAACCGGAGAACTACAAGCATCATTCACTACGAACCATGGTACTCGTCCCATGACATCTCTTTTCAATATGCTCCAGTGTATGGTACCCGAACCATAGCATCACTCCTTTATCCACTCCGATGTATGGTACTCGAACCATAACATCACTCCTTAATCCGCTCCGATGTATGGTACTCAAACCATAACATCACTCCTCAATCCGCTCCGATGTATGGTACTCGAACCATAACATCACTCCTCCATCTGCTCTGATGTATGGTACTCGAACCATGACATCACTCCTCCATCTGCTCCGATGTATGGTACTCGAACCATGACATCACTCCTCAATCCGCTCATTAGAACCTTCAGAATACTCCCTGTATCAAGTATGGGTCCTTTGTTTTCAGTAGTACGGGCCCATACTACCTGCCACATCTACCCATACTTTCCACACGGACTGTCCCAGAGCTCCTAAGTAGCTGCTCGACCTTCTCGTTCACCAATTCCGTCGCGCGTGCTCGCTCCCCAGCGAAATTCTCTACTCTGCCAGCGCACTCATCTGGCTAAGGTTACTCCCTAGGCTCTTCCTAGATTCCCACACTTCTCTGCCATCAGCTGCTGAAGAGCTCCTAATGATGTCAGCCATCTACCTCCTGAATATCGTCATATTCGCTTGGTAGCTGACTCCCATCATCGAGAGTTCCACAAATCACGAAGCAAGCAGCGTTCGAGCATCGAAGAATACATAGGACTCACTCTGGGTGATAACTCCGCTTGCTCTGCTCATCCTCGAAAGTACAACCGAACTCGGCAACTCTTCCCCTCGCGGGTTCTAACTATTCTTTCGCTAAGTACCACGGTACTCATCTAGGTATCTCCCCTAGATTACTCCTCTACTCAAATCCCCTAAAGGATTCCAACTAAATATTCTCACTCATCACATTCTTGAAAGCACATCGCATATAACAGCAATTCCTAGGCTAAGGCATCACAAATCAGGCCACTCTAGTCCTAAGATATGAAATACCTAGCCTGTCTCTAGCATGCAATAATATCTCATAAAGTGCATCACAAATATCTCATAACACAAAAGTAAGGGTATTTTGGGAAATCACCGTTCGGGCTCTGGCTGATTGTACACACTGCTCTTTCTCGTTTTCTCTTTGAACTCTTATTCGCTTTAGAAAATTATTTCTTTGAAAAATTTTCTTACTTCCTTAGTTTGAGTCCAAATTTACCCGAAGGTGCATCCGAATCCCTCAAACCAAGGCTCTGATACCAACTTGTAACACCGTAAATTTCAAAAAAAAAATCATTTAAAAATAATCATTTAATTCATAAAAACACTTTTCTTAAAATCTCATTCATAATCGAATTACAAAAATATAACTCCATTTTCACTTGCATAATAAACCAGGATCCTCAAAACATGACTCTTTCTCTGGTGTGTACAATCGAGCCAGTGTCGTCCCGTGATCCTAAGAGAAACCTGAAACACATAACACAAAACACTGTAAGCACGAAGCTTAGTGAGTTCCCCAAAATACCACACATAACACATATTAGCCACTCGAGGCTATAACTCTATGGGTCCGTGGACTCTACTCTGTGAACCCTCCGGTTCTAACTCTGGGAACCTTCCGGTTCTAACTCTGTAAACATGCACAACATAAATCACATAGAAATAATGCAGTACAACACATAACACACATAACATACAAATACTCTGCCACATAACTCTGGTTACCTACTTAAGGTAAAGTATAGTGAGAAGACTCACCTGGCAATCAGAAAGCAATTATCTGCACATGCGAACCTTGGACTCGCCATCGCCTAACACATAAGGCAAATATCTCTAATTAATATTCGAAGTCCCAACTCTAATTAACCGGCGATTATTCCTTCCCTCTCTAGTCAGGTAATGGGTAAATGACCATTTTACCCCTCCCTGACCTCTATTACCTCTGTTGACCAAAACTCCCAAAGTCAACATAAGACAACTCAAGTCAATGGTCAACACTGACCAGACTCGGCGAGTACACAAGAGTGACTCGGCGAGTCCATGCGGGTTCTCTAAATCCTTTTTAAACCTCTTAGACATGACGAGTTCCCTCTCCACTCGTCGAGTTACTCGGCAACGAAACGTGGGGCAACCCCGACTCGACTCGTCGAGTCTGCCTAAGGACTCGACGAGTTGCTCCCATGACAACCCTCATCTGACCTTCTGAGGTCAGATCTGCTTCACCAACCCATAGATCTAACTCCCTCAAAGCCAATAACCATGAAAAAGTCAAACCTTGGGCACTCATGCAAGGTTCTACAAGCTCATTTGGGTGAAACCCTTCATTAAATAACAACCCTAGCTCAAAACTCCAAATATAATGCATAAAGCATGATGGAAGGGACTCTCTGGACCTCTTTGGGTCCAGATCTATGACTTCACACTCAATGGGACACTATACTCCCCAAATCAAGCCATAAAAGAAGCTAGAAAACCCTAAAATCACCAATCTTACCCAAAACAGAAAAGGGAGAAGGATTTGATACCTCTATGGTGAAGATACAAGCTCAGAAGCTCTAAATCGATACCCCCCTTGACCTCCCTTTGCTGGAAATGACTACTCCATTGCACAACCACTTCAAGAATGCTCCAAAATGGCTCTTCTTCACTCTCTCAGCTCTCTGGTTCGATAGGAGTCTCTCAAAGGGGTAGGTGGCCGCCACTGGAGGCCAAACCCGGACAATTAGGGTTTTCCTTGACAGCGCTGACTCGGCGAGTCCAAATACCCGACTCGTCGAGTCCCTTCATTAAACTGGCCCCCAAAACGCGATCCTACTCGACGAGTTGAGGCGTCAACTCGCCGAGTCTCCTCATTCCCCAATATAAAATACTCAAATTCCCACACCTGGATATCCAGATGTTACACTGCCTATGAGTCCACTATCTCAGTCCTTCAATCTACCATCAACAGACTTCAACGATCTTTGTTGACGAAAACGCGTACTCGCAAGTATACGAGGTCGTGCAAGTAATATAGTCGTAAGAACAGATATCGAACCCACAGAGACTATCCTATTCTAAGGAAGAGAGAACTAGGCAATTGATTGCAAAAGTGATTGATTTTATTAAACTAAAGAAACTACTAAAATAAAATTAAACTAAATTCAGCAACGTAAAAATGACAACTAGAATAATCGAACAAACAAGGAAAACAATTAAACGATTTAAAAATTATGAGAAATATGGGGTTTAGTTGACTTATACTGGTTCAACGGTTCTTCTAATGCAACTAATTTGTTAAACCAATTATATAGAAACGAATAACTTAACACCAACAAAAGATATCAATTACCTCTCGGTCTCATGATTCGATTTAAAAAAAAAACATTCACTCATATCTCTATGTAGTTCATGATTTTAAAAAGCATTAAGTCCAATGGTTTTGTTAAAAATGCCCTAACACACGTCTATGTTAAGTTTAAGCGAGATAACGAAACCGCACATTCATATTCAAACGATGTCACAAATAAAGCTTCTCTCGAAGTCAATATAAGCATGTAAATATTAAATTTAAACCAAACAAATTAACTCTAACTAACGTTGATCAAGTGCTAGCCAAAATCAAAATTTCCCGTCAAAATTCATATTTTTTTAAATAAGCACACATTTGAATATGTCATTGAATTTCAACAAAATTGGGTTAAACAAAATCAACTACATTAAAATTATCATCTCACCCTAGTCAACCAAACCCCACTAAATTACTACTCCATTAAACAAAAATTGATAATATGAAAATAAAAGCTAAACATGTTTGTTCACTAATTATCTGATTAAAACAAACGAAAAGAAGTGTCTAATTGCATATGAAAGTAAATGAAAAGCATAAAAAATGAAAACAATAATAATAATCAGGAAAAAAGCACCGGATCACGTTTGCTTATAAATGTTGTAGCACGGTCTCATCATCTACCAGTTTAACTTTGAATTGGTGCCCCTCATATTTAGCTTTAGAAGCAAAGATGACCAGAGATGAGCGCTGCTAATTTCTGCCGTAGGGTTTCTTAGCATAGGTTTTCTTCTTTCGTCGTATCCTCCCTTTTTTCTACACGTAAATAACCATATATATAAAGCATAAGTACAATCTTGCCCCTCCAACTTTCATCTATTGTGCAGCCGTAACCCAAAAGCCTTCAACTTTTCAACCTGGTACAACTTTAGCCCTTGATCTTTCAACTTTAATTCAACTATTACTTTTAGCTTATGATTTTCGTCCAGCAAACTAACTTCAACTTCAACGTCGATTATGAGCAGGAAAACGACCGATTCAGCAAAAACTCAAAACTTCAAACTTGTAGATAATTGTATCTAGTTTCCAAAACATCTTGAATCGCCTAAATCGGAGTCCCGAGGAGCCGGATATGATGAAAACACTGAGACGTGGTCAATCTGCCAAACATCTTTTATTCGCCTTAATTGCTCGTGATGAATTTATCTTCTTTCAAATCCGTCAATTCCTTATAAAGTTTTGAACTTCATAAGAGGAAGTCAAACTCCCACCATGACCCGTAGACTAGGTGGTGGGGAACCCATGAAACACAGGTTGCACTTGCATTAACAAGTAAAATGAATACCGTCGATTCCGATGCAAAGCACGATGTGCTATATTATGGATTTCGTGCAACAAAACCATCTCCCACCAACCTGTAGAATAGGAGGAGGGGAACTCAAGAAACTCGAGTTGCACTTGTGATGACAAGTGGTGATGAAAACCGTCAATTCAAATGAGAAGCACGTGGTGCTATATTATGGATTTTGTGCAAGAAAACCATCTCCCACCAACCTGTAGAATAGGAGGAAGGGACCTAAGAAGCTTAGGTGAACTTGTAAAAACAAGTTAATGAGCCGTCAATTCCTTTAAGAATTTTGGACTTCATAAGAAGAAGGCCAACTCTCATCCTCCTATAGAATAAGAGATGAGGAACCCATGCAAGACATGTCAAAAACCCAACTGAATGGGTAGAAAAACACCAACCGAGAAATATTATGTCGATTACACTCATTGACGTAAATTTATCTTTTTAAGCTCAAAAAATGATGTAAACTGTAAAATCTGGGGACAAAAATAAGTTTTTTAGTTCATTTAGAGATCGAAAAACGAGCACTAAACAATCTTTATCGTTCAGTTTTCATGGCCCCGAGATTCTTCAACTTGCAAAGGAGATTCATGGACTACTCTTCAACTCCGCCATCCCAGACAATCAGCAACTGGCTGATGCACTTAAGTCCCAATTCAACGAAATATGTTCTAAAATTGATGGTCTTAAGTCATGGCTTGAGGAAGCTCCGGGTTTGAATTCCTCAAGAGGGGGAAGTGATGAAGACCATCATTCAAACATCGTCTCTCATCACAGGAGCCCCCCATCATAACTGAAAAAAATTCCGTCACCACAACCATCTACTCATCACACACCACCGCAACATCCCTCTCCCTCCAACAAAAAATCACTCAAAAAATCTCTCCTGAGCGACCTGAGACTCCTCCTCACTTAAATTTTTTGGCTTCCGACATGTCATCTGCAAGCTCCAATGACTCTCCCGTTACAAAACAGAAAAAAGATGACTGGAAAGCAGGTAAATTTGCTGAACTAGTCTGGAGAGAATTCGGTTTCGACACCAGCATGGATGATTCCTTGATCAATTCTTGGATTAACCCCCACCAAAGACTACTGGATGATGACTACAAACCTTACCTTACTTATGCTAAACCTCCTTTTGACGATTACTGGGATATTCCAATCTCCCCAAATGCTAAATATTTCACTGTATTTGAGCCCTTTGACTGCAGCTTACCTGATCACAAAAGACTGCCCATGGAATTCGAAAGACTCAATCATTTCCATGCCAAACATGCTTCTTCCATAGAGAAAATCTGGTCTAATGATAGACCATCCGTTGTCAAGAACTTCAAGCCTCGGAAATTCATGAAAGCTGACTTCATTCAATATACTCTTACAAGAAGGAATCAGGACTATATCCGTACCCAAGCTAACTTCCCATGAATGAACCCAGAAGAAGACTTCCTGATAGCTAAGGTGTTCCAGAACAAAGTTGAAAAATATCAAAAGATGAAGATAGCACTGGAAAGGGCAAATACTTTTCTCAAGGAAACTCATTGCGACTTCACCAAAATTGATGCAGAAGTTCACCCTGCTCTTGCAAAGAAGTTTGATCTACCACCACTTGATCCTGGACCAATGCTTACCGAAGGATTCCAAGAAAGATCTCTTGGCGCAACCAACTATCATGACCTTGGAATTATTTTCAAACGTAGGGACAATGAAATCAAGTATTTCATCCCGATGACCGCAATGCATCGACTCACAAGGAAGCAACTTGTAGTTTCCAGAACCGCAGTGGAAAAATCCAAACACACCACTGCTGAAATCAAGTTTGAAATTCTAAGGAGGATCACATGGTTGGAACGTGTCAGAAAATTTTGGTGGATTCTCATCAAGTTCCTTAAACTTGATAAATGAAGAAGGTTGAAGAGGTCACTTAGGGGGAAATTGTTGAATCATGGAAGTGACCCTCTTAAACTTCGTATACCGAAACTCTCAAGATCCACAGTCATCATTGATCAGCTATTTCATCCGCAGTCACTATCTTACTTTGTTAGATAGCCTCTTTTGAAGTCCAGAAACCCTAAATTCGTTTGTGAGTGCATTGGAGAGCATTTGGAACCTTGATAAGTGCTTGGTGAAGAGATCTTTGAAGATTAAGAGGCTTGGAGCAAGGGGATTTACAAGGTTTTGGCTTATTCTTCTGTTGGAGTCTTCTCTTGAGGTAATGATTCGTTGCTTGAGCTGTTATCCATCTAGATCTATCATTTGTGGGATTTTTGGGAGTATATCTAGTGCTATCTTGAGTTTGGAGGTTGGATCTGAGGTTGTTACCTCAGATCTAGAGTAGTGATGATCCAAAAGAGCATAAAGTCCCTGTTCAAGAGTTGTTGATGAAGCCTTTTTGTCCCAAACCCTAGCCCTAGAGTGTATTATGCTTAGATCTCCTTGGATTCACGTAAAGTTTGCCACTTTACATGATGGATGGCTTGTATAAGAGTAGATCTATGGATTGGAGACCCTGCATGGCTTGGTGAAAGGCTTAGAATAATGGTTTGGTCTAGGTGTTGCAGTTAGTGATAGGGGTACGTTTGTAATTAGCTTTTTGTTAGTTTATGGTTGTAACTGAGTTTATGGCCATAAACACCTTACGGCCGTAAACTCCTCACGGTCTTGGGTGTCTATATATATATATATATATAGGGTTGTGTCAGACGTAATGTTGGTTGATGCCTTTAGTATTTTGTGGTTCCACCAAGTTGTATCAGACGTTTACGGTTATAAAACGTATGCAAGCTTGGTTTGTTACTTCTTTGTTTATTATTTCACTTTGTGTGATTGTTATGTGCTTTTGATCACTGGAAAGATCCGATTTTGGACCTTATAATTGGTATCAGAGCGAGACCAGCGTCAAAGGCAGTCTACAGTCGCTATTTGGTGCTAGTTCACGTGTTTCAGAAAAGGGGATTTATTGTTACATTAAAAAATCAACGATTCTGTGTTCTCGGTCCGAGATTACGGCCGTAAACACTATGTTGACGGCCGTAAACCAGTCAACTTCATCAACCGTGAAGACTAGATTCTTGGGCCGTAAACTTTATTTTGGTGCAAGTCAATTAATCTTGAAGACCGTAATTTAACCACATTAAATTAATTGAAAGTAAAATAAATTAATTCCTTGAATCTCTGTTAAAGTTTCTGAAACGAAAAATCACTAAGTTCACGGCCGCAAACTATTTCTCAGCCGCAAACTCTTTTTCAGCAATAAATGATTTCTGGCAGTGAACTCCTTTTCAGCAGTAAATTAAATTTCTCTTAGCATTTAATTTTAATTCACTTTTATATCTTAATTAACTTTAAATTAAAAATGGAATCACAAAATCAAAACCATTTTCAAGAGCTCGATGCTGTCATGGGCACCACCATGCGAATTCCAAGGCTTATGTCTGCTGATGGGTTCCCTGAGTGGAAATATAGAATTGAGAAATACATAAAGATGAAAGACTTCAAGATTTGGAAATGTGTCATAAAGGATCCAATCAGAATCACCATTACGGTTGGGGGCAGGTGGTTGACAAGAAAATTGAGAACTACACTAATGAAGACTTTGAGAGTGTAGAAGAACAGGAAAAGGCATTGGCCATTTTGACTATGGCCCTATCTCCAGACATTGCTCAAAGGTTCAGAGAGTATACTTCTGCTAAAGCACTGTGGGAAGCCCTTATTGAGGTATATGAGGGAAATGAAGACATGAGAGAGAGTCGCCAAGATATGCTGAGGCAACGATTCAACATGTTTAACTATGTGCCTGGAGAGACTCTTGAGGCTCAACTGCAACGGTTCACCACTCTTAATACGGAAATGACTGTGGCAGGGATCGTCTATACAAAGTTAGAAATAAATAAGAAGCTGCTAAATGCCCTCCCAAAATCTTGGGACATGAATGTAGCGGTCATTAAGAAGACTAAGAATCTTAATCGCCTTTCTCTAGCTGAAGTGATGGCTGTCATCAAAGTATGTGATATTGATGACAAGTAGCGAGAGATCAATCATGTGAACTCCTACTCAGCTGCCAATCTTGGCATTTCAACTAACAATGCTCTTTCTTCTTTCTTCTATTCTTCTGCAGGTTTATCTCTAAATGCTTCTCCTCAAGCTCAGATACTCTCCCATCCTTCGGCTTCCTCTGCATCAGTCATGCCCTACCCACAAAATCAATCATTCGTGTCTGCTTAAACTGCTTCATCTTCAAATGTGGCTTCTTCTTTAAAAGGAAAAGAGGGTGATGAAAACCTTGTTTTGAAGCAGGGCTAGTTAATTGCTACAGTGCACTTGTAGCCGGGGAGCTTCCACCTCAATTGTTATTTGCAGATCTTGATCAAATTCATCCTGAGGACGTTGAGGAGATGGATATCACGTGGAAAATTGCCATGGCAGTCTTTAGAGCAAAACAATTTGCCAAAAAGACAGGGAAGAATAACTGGGGAATGAATGCTGATAAGAAAGTTGGATTTGTGAAGGGAAAGCTTCGATGCTTCAATTGACATGAGCCAGGGCACTTTGCTCGTGATTGCCCACATCCTGATAGAAGAGTTAATAATGACCGAACAATGGTTGTAGTTGGGAACAGCCGAAGCAGTGGTCAAGCAAACAATGAGAAGGCTATGGTTGCGCAATCTTTCGATTGGGATGATCAAATACATGCTCTCAACTTATCTAGACCATAAAATGCTCATCTGGCACAGGTAAGGGATGATGCTCCAGCAGAGAGTGTAGCAGCTGAAGACAGTGTGATGGAACTACAGTTTGCTTTGATGGTATCCTCTTCTCATGAACCTAATTCATCCAAGGTAAGTCTTCCATCATGTTCTCAGGCTTGCATTGATTATGTAAAAGCTTTACATGACAAAATTGAGACGTTAGGCAATGAAGTAGAAAATCTTAGAATTCTTCGTGAACTTAATGAAAAATTAATAAGAGACGTAGAAGACCTTAGATATGAAGGGTACCAACTTCGAAAAGGACAAAAACCACTAAAAGCTCAATTGGAATAGAAAATTAAGGACTTTAGGAGACTCCAGGAAGACTACAGTAACAAATGTGAAAACTATGATTATGTGGCCAAACAAAATGCTGAGCTAGTGGCTGAAGTTGAATCTTTGAAAGGAAAGTTTGAAACCGCCAAACTTGATGTTAGAAAATATGACTTCTCAAGTGAGGTGGTTGCAAATATGATAGACCAAAGCATGCAGTTTAAAAGGAATCAATCAAAAGGTCTAGGGTATAATCATGTACCCCCTCCTTTCAATCATTCTTATGTGCCCAAGCCTTTGTCCAAAGAAGAGATTGCCAATGAATCATTTATGGTTTATGGCAAGCCCTCCGGTTTTATTTCGGGAGGATTTATTAATGTTGAAAGTACTAACATTTCTACTTCTCCTGCAGATCAATCCTTGAATCAGTCAAAGCACGAAGTTGAAGGAGGTGTTTCTGAAAATAAAATCGAGTCTAAACCTGAAGCTTTAGTTTTTAATAAAGACAACACGTTTTCTGATATTTCTAAAGACAATGTTTTTTGTGATGGTGTTTTTATGACTTCTGATACTGGTTTGAATGTTTTGAAAAAGTCTGGTTTGAACATTGTGGTTGACAATTTTAATGTTTGTGATAAAGATGTTGAAACACCACTAGTCTCACAACCCTCCCCATCCAACGCATCCTCACTTTTCTCACAACCTAATAATGTTGATTGTTCTTGTGAGAAAAGCAAGGGTGCAGGTAGGGAAAACAAATCTGATCAATGTAGTACAAGCTATAACAATAATAAGCAGATTTGTTTTAATTGCGGTACTAGTGGTCATATTGCTAGAAATTGTGAAAATCGTATGTTTGTGAGTTATAACCTTCCAAGAGGAGAGAATGAGTTCAGAGGAAGGTCTTTAAATAGAAACTCCTCTAGAAGTTGTTCACGAAATGATGATTGGGAAGATGAATGGAATAGAAAACGGGCTGCTTTTCAAAGACATAAAAGGTTTTTTAATCACCATGTCCCAGGCTGTCTGCCAAAAACGAGCACAGCCAAGCCAAGGTCAAGCTCCTCACAAAGCCACAGTGGGTCTTCAACCAACTCTGGTAGAAGTCACACAGGCGTTAAGCAGACTGATAAACACTCCATGACTAAATCAACTGGGACATTTAGGAAACCTAATTATAAATGGCTGCCCAAACCTACTCTCAATACATCATTTGTGTCCTCAGAAAAATCTAAATATGATAAATCTGGAAAGGCATCGGGATCACCCAGGAAGGTCATGACCTGGGTGCCCAAATCTAATTAAACCCGCACATTTTGCAGGGACAGTTGCGGGGAAATGTCGTGAGACCCTGGTTCGTCGACAGCGGCTGTTACCGACATATGACGGGAGATATCACCCAACTGCACAACATTCAATCATTTAATGGGGGATATGTCTCTTTTGATGGTGGAGATGGTGGTAAAATCACTCAAAGAGGAAACGTCTCAAATGGAGTTTTAAGTTTCGAAAATGTCAATTTTGCTCCCGAGTTGAAACATAGTTTGTTAAGCGTTTCTCAGATCTATGACAAGGGCTATTCTACGCATTTCACTGACAAGGAATGCATGATTCTAAAGCCAGAATTTGTCATCCCAGAAGAATGGATTCTTGTAAAATCAAAAAGGGATGGGAACGCCTATATCATCGATATGAATAGCAATCTTCCAGAACAAGTTACGTGTCTTTTCTCCAAGATCTCCGAGCAAACTGCCATGCTGTGGCACCGAAGATTAGGTCATGCTAACGCCAAGAACCTAAATCGTCTTGCGAAGAATGAGATGGTCCGTGGGCTGCCTGTGACATCCCCAAAATCTCGGCCAGAAAAGACCGATTTTCATTTATGCTTTTAAAATATTTTCAGAGTAAATCCTTTTGATTTGAAAGAGTTGCGGAATTTGTTCCTAAAAACAAAACATGATAAAACGATGTTTACCAAAGCATTTCATAAAAGAAATGTATTTTTCTTTATATAATCAAAACTCGGGGTGTCATGTTCCGATACAGACCAATAAGCATAAACGATAACATTACAAGTCATTCAACAAATATATACATATACGGACTTGTAAACAAAACAACTGATGGATCATCCATCTCATGCCCTCGCGCCACTTCCTGTAATACAAATAAAACTGAGTGGGTCAGGCTTGGGAGCCTGGTGAGCATATAGGGTTTTCAACCCACAATAAATAATCATATTTAATTTCCACCAACCAACAATAACTCAATTACCCATTCCCGTTATTCTCACTTTATGTCCCTAAAACAACTAACATAAGGGACCTAGTCTAAGAATATTTCATCGGGGCGACAACACATGCTTTGGGGGTTCCTCAGCAATATAAGTCAAATAAGGCAACCATGAGGGGGATGGAGTACAACGAATGAACACCCAAGTTCATTAACACCTACAGGTGGCGAACCTGCTAATGTTTCCACAAGACTGTCTAGAATAGCCCGTGGTCGTCATCTAAACTCCGCTAGATGACTAAATCAAACAACAACGAGGCCTTTCATCTGTTTATTACACACCAACTATCTACCCATGTTCTACCCAACATATTAGTAGATAAAAATATACATTTTTATACATAGTTTAAAAACCTGTATAGCATGCTTAAATCAACACATAATCCACATAACAGATGAGGCACACACACATAACACATATCTCATAGAGAATAAATCATATCTATGAGATAGAAGAGAGTGAATACACATTCACACACATAAACAACAATATTATACACATAACACGTATTTCATATAAAATACTTCATAATTATGCGTTAGAAGAAAGTAACTACACACTCACACTTATAAACAACAATATACTTAATACACTCGAACCAAACTTGTATTATTATCGTGTTTATGAAAGGTAGTATACACTGACTTGATCAGAAGATGATCGGACAGCACTACGATTTGCAGAAGTAGTAATCCTCAACAGATCTGAAAGATCTTCACAAAAATCGAACTTCTCGCGGGCAGAGCTTCGGCTCGGGAACCGCACTTCTCGGGATCTTCGGGATCTTGGGACTTGCCTCGGGGCTTGAGTATGATACCGGGGCTTCGGGATATTTCTGGCACGCAAAACGGGAGAGAGAAGAGAGAAAATGAACAAAAGACTCGGCTGCCTTCGGATCCTATTTATAGGAGGCCGGAGCCTCGGAGTACGCGGGGCGTACTGCAGTATGCGGCGCGTACTGCTTCCGAAATCGTCATTGCATGCATCATCCGAGCCACTTGCTGCGAGTGTCGACACCTTCGGAGTACGCGGGGCGTACCTCGGATCAGACCGGTGACTCCTTCGGATAATGCTTCCGAATTTTCAATTAAATTTAATTACAAAATATTTAATAAACTTCGGAAATTCATATCTTCTTCATACGAACTCCGTTTTCGACGTTCTATATATCCACGCGAAGGTAAGACTACGCTCTACAACTTTCGTTTAGACTCCGTCGGCTAATTTTAACTTTATTTTTATTATTTATTTTTAATAGGCCGCGACAGAAAAACTTCGTTATAAATTCATAACTTCTTCGTTTGACGTCCGTTCTCGCCTAACTTTTTATCGCTTCGATACCAACAACGAGACCTTCGATCCTCGTTTAGATTGTTTCGGCTAAAAACCGCTCGATCTCAAATCGAGTATTTCGGACTGCACACCGCTAAGCCGAAACTTCGATAAATCATAACTTCCTCATACGAAGTCAGATTTGGGCGTTCTATATATATTTGGAAACCTCGTTTCAACTACTACAACATTAAACAAAGATATTAAGTTTATTTTACACTTTAATTTTGACGCTTATTTTTATTCTTAATTAATCAAACCACATAATTAAGCAATTAATCACAAAACACATAATACTCAAATAACGCAATCTTATTATTTCAAAACGGGTTACAGAGGTTAACCTAGACTATTACATTGCTAAAACTGGCAAGCCCGGAAACACAGGCGTTACAATTCTCTCCACCTTAGAATGATTCCGTCCCCGGAATCACACATCAACAAACAAATGCGGATAGCGACTCAACATGTCACTCTCCGTCTCCCAGGTGAGATTTGGCCCATTCGTGTGTTTCCATCGGACAAGCACTAACCCAACCATTTTGCGTCGCAACTTCTTAGTCTTTCGGTCAACAACTGCCTCTGGTTCTTCAATCAACCTTTTGTTCTCATCAATTCTCAATTCAGAAATTGGAATTATGTCGGGAACTTCTCCCGTGAACTTCCTCAAATAACACACATGAAAAGTGTTGTGAATTCCATTCAGTTCTTCGGGTAATTCGAGCTTGTAAGCTTGGTTCCCAACCCTCTGAAGAACTTTAAACGGTCCAATAAACCTTGGACTCAACTTTCCCTTTTTTCCAAATCTTATAAGTCCCTTCTACGACGAGACTTTAAGCAAAACCGAATCTCCAATTTCAAAAGTCATCGGTCTTCGCTTTTTGTCAGCATAGCTCTTTTGACGATCTTGAGCTGCTAACATTCTTTCTCTAATTATTTTCAACTTTTCAGCAGTTTGATGAACCATCTCCGGTCCCATAAACTGCTTTTCCCCAGCCTCAAGCCAACAAGACGGCGTACGACACTTCTGTCCATACAAAGCTTGATAAGGTGCCATCTTAATGCTCGAGTGGAAACTATTATTATAGGAAAATTCTACCAAAGGTAAGTGTTCATCCCAATTACCTAGGAATTCCAAGGTACATGCTCTCAGCATATCTTCAAGTGTTTGTATCGTTCTTTCACTCTGACCATCAGTCTGCAGATAGTAAGCTGTACTTAAACATAACTTGGTACCCATTTCCTCTTGTAGACTTTTCCAAAACCTTGAGGTGAAACGGCTATCACGATCCGATACAATCGTTAACGGAACACCGTGAAGCCTCACAATTTCCTTCACGTAAGAATTCGCAAGCTTTTCCATAGACCATTTCTCCTTGGCCGCTATGAAATGCGCACTCTTAGTGAATCGATCAACGACCACCCAAATCATGTCGTGACCATTCTTTGTTCTGGGCAGTTTAGTGACAAAGTCCATAGCAATGTCTTCCCACTTACCCATAGGCACAGGCAATGGTTCTAAACTCCCGTAAGGTTTCTGATGTTGTGTCTTGACTCTCGCACAAGTCACACACTCAGCCACATACTTTGCAACATCAAGCTTCATCGTCGGCCACCAGTAGTAGGGTTTCAGGTCCCTATACATTTAGTGCTACCCGGATGAATCGAGTACATGGTCTTGTGAGCTTCTTCCATCAGAAGATCCCTAATTCCTCCTGACTTAGGTACCCAAATACGATCTTGGAATACCTTCAGTCCATGACCGTTTGTACCAAACACCAATGTTTTACCCAAACGTTCCTCCTTTCGGTCATTTTTCTCATAAGCTTCCTCTTGAGCTTTCTTTATACTTTCCACAATGGTCGATACAACTTCAATTCTCAACGCTCTTGGCCTTCTCCTTTCAAGATTGACTTTCCGACTGAGAGCATCAGCAACAACATTAGCTTTACCGGGGTGGTAAAGTATCTCACAGTCGTAGTCTTTAAGTAATTCTAGCCAGCGTCGTTGCCTCATATTCAATTCCTTCTGATTAAAGAGATATTGGAGACTCTTATGATCAGTAAAAAGTTTGCACTTCGTGCCATAGAGGTAATGCCTCCATATTTTCAGAGCGAAAACTACCGCTGCCAACTCCAAATCATGAGTCGGGTAATTCTTTTCATGCTCTTTCAGCTGTCGAGACGCATATGCTATCACCTTTTCTCTTTGGGTCAAAACACAACCCAATCCAACCCCATACGCATCGCTATAAACAACGAAGTCTTCAACTCCATCGGGCAAAGAAAGTATCGGTGCCTCGCATAGCTTCTTCTTTAACTTCTCGAATGCTTCTTTATGCTTATCACTCCAAGCATAAGTAGCTCCTTTGTGGGTCAAAGCTGTCAATGGAGTAGCAATCGAAGAAAAGCCTTGGATAAACCTTCGGTAATATCCGGCTAATCCTAAAAAGCTTCGAATCTCCGTGGGACTTTTTCGGTTGTTCCCACTTCATCACAGCTTCAATCTTCGCTGGATCAACCATTATCCCTTCTTGGTTGACCACGTGACCCAAGAATTGGACTTCACGAATCCAAAAATCACACTTAGAGAAATTTGCATACAGCTTCTCCTGTTTCAAAACTTCTAACACTTCTCGCAAGTGTCTGCCATGTTCCTCCTGGCTTTTCGAGTAAATCAGAATGTCGTCTATGAACACTATCACGGATTTATCAAGGAAAGGATTACAAATCCTATTCATCAAATCCATGAATGCTGCCGGAGCATTGGTTAGTCCAAACGACATAACCAAGAACTCGTAGTGTCCATATCTAGTTCTGAATGCAGTCTTCTCGATATCTTGCTCTCTTACTTTCAGCTGATGATATCCTGACCTTAGATCGATCTTCGAGAAATAGCTCGAACCTTGAAATTGATCAAATAGGTCATCAATCCTCGGCAATGGATATCTATTCTTTATTGTTGCCTTGTTCAGCTCTCTGTAATCGATGCACATTCTCATACTTCCATCTTTCTTCTTCACAAATAACACCGGAGCTCCCCAGGGCGATGAACTAGGTCTAATGAAACCTTTGTCCAATAACTCTTGAAGTTGCATCATCAGCTCCTTCATCTCCGTCGGTGCTAATCGATAAGGTGCTTTTGCTATTGGCGTGGTTCCTGGTAACAAGTCTATTCTGAACTCTACTTGTCTATTAGGTGGTAATCCAGGAAGATCTTCGGGAAACACTTACAGATAATCACACACCACTGGAATACTCTGCATCACCTTCTTTTCCTTCTTAGCATCAATCACGAATGCTAAATATGATGTACATCCCTTGGTCAAACACTTTCTAGCTTTCATTAGAGAAATGATTCCAGAATTCACTCGCCGTTTGTCCCCATACACCATAAATGAATCTTTCCCGGGCGGGTTTACTTTAGCTATCTTTTTCTTGCATAAAATTTCGGCATCATTGGCGCTAAGCCAATCCATTCCCAAAACGATGTCGAAACCATTCAATTCGATAGGCAATAATTCCTCGTGGAACTTATTCCCATTAAGATCAATTAAGATGTCTTTCATACGATGGCTAACAGGTACAAACTTGCCACTAGCTACTTCGACTAATAAAGCATTATCTAGTCTATCAACAGGCAAAGCTAGCTTTCTACCAAACTCATGCGAAATAAAGGAGTAGTTGGCTCCAGAATCAAACAAAATTTGAGCATGTAATTCGTTAACAAGAAAGGTACCTGAAGCGACATCAGCTTCATCTTTCGCAGCTTCGAGTGTCATCTGGAAGGCTCTCGCCTTCGGCTTTGGTGGAATGTTGGGCCTAGCTGCCTCCTTCTTCTTCGGACAGTCTTTCAAAACATGCCCCTCTTCATTACAACCAAAACACATCCTTTTGTTGTTCGGACATTCATTGGCAAAATGTCCAACCTTTCCACACTTGTAGCAGGTCACATCCTCGCTACATTTCCCAAAGTGCTTTTTCTTACACTTATCACACCACTTCGCTTCGCCTCCTTTTCCTCCAAACTTTTTCGAATCAGATTTCGAAAATTTGCCCTTCTTACCGGAACCAGATGTTCCCTCAAACTTTCTTTTCTCACCAACCTCAACCTTGTCGGTGGTTCTTCCCTTTATCATGTTCTTAACGGACTTGGCAGCCCAGATAGCAGCCTCTAGAGTAAGTGCCTGACGTACTGGCACCTCGTACTCCCATGGGAGTCCCTTCGCATACCGGTCCACCTTTTTCAACTCGTCTGGGACGATACGCAAGGCAAACTCCATCTTATCGGTGAAGTTATTGGTGTATTCATCAACTGACATGCTGTCTTTCGTCAATGTCAGGAACTTGTTCTCCAACTCCAACAAATTTTGAGCCGAGCAGAACTTGCGCTTGAACTGCACCAAGAACTCTGCCCATGACAATTGCAGTGGCTCATTAGGGCTCAACGTCTTCCCTAGAGTGTTCCACCAACGAACAGCTCCACCTCGGAATTGACGCACTGCATAGATAGTCTGCAACTTACCTCTGCAGCCACAAGTCATAAAGGCCAATTCCATTTCGGAGATCCAATCCATAACCCCAATCGGATCCTCCTTTCCATTGAAGGTCGATGGTTTTCAAGTTAGAAAGTCCTTGTACTTGCATCCCATTCCATCATTCCTTCCATCATGGT
Organism: Lactuca serriola; assembly: GCF_051521515.1. Lineage (NCBI taxonomy): Eukaryota > Viridiplantae > Streptophyta > Magnoliopsida > Asterales > Asteraceae > Lactuca > Lactuca serriola. Next base: position 45,336,345 of record NC_136410.1, read on the forward strand.
TATCTTGCCTAACTATTGGTGGGTTGGCTTGACCAATAGACCCACTGAAGTTTCCCCCTTCCGAGTGCCCTTCATTTAATTCAGGCTCTTCCACACGAATTGATAGTTCTTCACGATTCTGTTGAAGCAACCGTCAAGTTTCATCCATCTGACGATCCAACATCGTCTGAATCATCATTTGCACACCAGCCGTGGTTATTGGCTCAGGTGTTGCTGCTACGATAGGTACTTGCTCAATCACTGGTGGTTGATTCCTGTTTTCGTCAGCATTTCCAACTCCACTTCTTGTTCTCACCATTTTGATCTACACACCGAATAAGGTGAAATTAGATCCTCAATCATGATAGATATTCAAATCTTCCTTATCACACCGAGACGTTTACATGCTAGTTCTAATACCGTAGACGTACGCTTAGAATCCTACACACATAAGGTTTCTAGATCCGGTCGGCAACAGACCATAGATCTGAACAAATAATATCATATATGGCAACATATAACATTTAGCACATAAAGCATTTTAGGCAACTTCCCTAAAATAAACTAGTGCTCGTGTCTAAAACACAACAGACACACATCTCAAAACTTCACTTAGCATTCTAAGTTTAAGTCTAGAAATCCTACAAATTCCTAGTTCGCTTAAACTAATGCTCTGATACCAACTGTGACATCCCTAAAATCTCGGCCAGAAAAGACCGATTTTCATTTATGCTTTTAAAATATTTTCAGAGTAAATCCTTTTGATTTGAAAGAGTTGCGGAATTTGTTCCCAAAAACAAAACATGATAAAATGATGTTTACCAAAGCATTTCATAAAAGAAATGTATTTTTCTTTATATAATCAAAACTCGGGGTGTCATGTTCCGATACAGACCAATAAGCATAAACAATAACATTACAAGTCATTCAACAAATATATACATATACGGACTTGTAAACAAAACAACTGATGGATCATCCATCTCATGCCCTCGCGCCACTTCCTGTAATACAAATAAAACTGAGTGGGTCAGGCTTGGGAGCCTGGTGAGCATATAGGGTTTTCAACCCACCATAAATAATCATATTTAGTTTCCACCAACCAACAATAACCCAATTACCCATTCCCGTTATTCTCACTTTATGTCCCTAAAACAACTAACATAAGGGACCTAGTCTAAGAATATTTTATCGGGGCGACAACACATGCTTCGGGGGTTCCTCAGCAATATAAGTCAAATAAGGCAACCACGAGGGGGATGGAGTACAGCGAATGAACACCCAAGTTCATTAACACCTACAGGTGGCGAACCTGCTAATGTTTCCACAAGACTGTCTAGAATAGCCCGTGGTCGTCATCTAAACTCCGCTAGATGACTAAATCAACAACAACGAGGCCTTTCATTTGTTAATTACACACCAACTATCTACCCATGTTCTACCCAACATATTAGTAGATAAAAATATACATTTTTATACATAGTTTAAAAACCTGTATAGCATGCTTAAATCAACACATAATCCACATAACAGATGAGGCACACACACACATAACACATATCTCATAGAGAATAAATCATATCTATGAGATAGAAGAGAGTGAATACACATTCACACACATAAACAACAATATTATACACATAACACGTATTTCATATAAAATACTTCATAATTATGCGTTAGAAGAAAGTAACTACACACTCACACTTATAAACAACAATATACTTAATACACTCGAACCAAACTTGTATTATTATCGTGTTTATGAAAGGTAGTATACACTGACTTGATCAGAAGATGATCGGACAGCACTACGACTTGCAGAAGTAGTAATCCTCAACAGATCTGAAAGATCTTCACAAAAATCGAACTTCTCGCGGGCAGAGCTTCGGCTCGGGAACCGCACTTCTCGGGATCTTCGGGATCTCGGGACTTGCCTCGGGGATTGAGTATGATATCGGGGCTTCGGGATATTTCTGGCACGCAAAACGGGAGAGAGAAGAGAGAAAATGAACAAAAGACTCGGCTGCCTTCGGATCCTATTTATAGGAGGCCGGAGCCTCGGAGTACGCGGGGCGTACTGCAGTATGCGGCGCGTACTGCTTCCGAAATCGTCATTTCATGCGTCATCCGAGCCACTTGCTGCGAGTGTCGACACCTTCGGAGTACGCGGGGCGTACCTCGGATCAGACCGGTGACTCCTTCGGATAATGCTTCCGAATTTTCAATTAAATTTAATTACAAAATATTTAATAAACTTCGGAAATTCATATCTTCTTCATACGAACTCCGTTTTCGATGTTCTATATATCCACGCGAAGGTGAGACTACGCTCTACAACTTTCGTTTAGACTCCGTCGGCTAATTTTAACTTTATTTTTATTATTTATTTTTAATAGGCCACGACAGAAAAACTTCGTTATAAATTCATAACTTCTTCGTTTGACGTCCGTTCTCGCCTAACTTTTTATCGCTTCGATACTAACAACGAGACCTTCGATCCTCGTTTAGATTGTTTCGGCTAAAAACCGCTCGATCTCAAATCGAGTATTTCGGGCTGCACACCGCTAAGCCGAAACTTCGATAAATCATAACTTCCTCATACGAAGTCAGATTTGGGCGTTCTATATATATTTGGAAACCTCGTTTCAACTACTACAACATTAAACAAAGATATTAAGTTTATTTTACACTTTAATTTTGACGCTTATTTTTATTCTTAATTAATCAAACCACATAATTAACCAATTAAGCACAAAACACATAATACTCAAATAACACAATCTTATTATTTCAAAACGGGTTACAGAGGTTAACCTAGACTATTACATTGCTAAAAATGGCAAGCCCGGAAACACAGGCGTTACACTGCCCATCAAGGACTTCATTACGTTTGAGAAATGTGCGTCGTTTTCTCAAGGAAAGCATCATAGAATGCCGCACTTGCCAAAACAGGTCAATTCAATTAGTCAGGTTCTTCAATTACTTCATATGGATTTGTTTGGTCCAGTTAATGTTCTAAGCATAAACAGATGCTCTTACTGTCTGGTTGTGATTGATGACTTCTCTCGATTTATGTGGGACTTCTTTCTATCCAACAAAGCTGGCGTTTCTGAATTGATCAAGAAGTTCATAGTATTAGTTGAGAACCAGACCAACAATCGGGTGAAGGCGCTTCGTACCAATAACGGAACAGAGTTTAAGAATTTTGTTCTTGATTATTTCTGCGCGGAAAAGGGTATTTTGCGTCAATTTAGTTCGGCTCATACACCTCAGCAAAATGGTGTTGCTGAAAGACAGAACATAACGCTAAAAGACTCTGCAAGAACAATGCTGTGTGATTCAAAGCTGCCAGTTTTCTTCTGGGCTGAGGCGATAAACACTGCCTGTTATGTTCAGAATCGAGTACCTATCAACAAAGCTCAGATGAAAACTCCGTATGAAATTTACTATGGACACAAGCCATCAGTCAGTCATTTCCGTGTATTTGGCTGTCCTTGCACCCTCCTTCACTTAGATGTCAACCCGAAGTTTAATGCCAAGGCCGATGACTGCTATTTTGTAGGGTATGCTGCTTGCACTGCCTATAGAGTCTATAATAAGAAAACCAAACAGATTGTAGAATCCTATGACGTTCGTTGGTTGGAAGAAAATGAGACAGACGCTAGAGTGGGTCCAGATTGGTTGTTTGATTACACGTCACTTTTCAAATCATTGAATGTGTCCTCAAGTAATTTATCTAGATCTGATTCGAATTGGAAGAGTATTTCTGAAGAGGAAGAAGAAGAAGTTGTGTACAAGCCGCTATCCACATCCTCTACTTCATCGAAGGGGAAGTCTAAAATTTCACTTGAAGGGGAGTCCTCTGGCTCACAGAATGGAGGATCCCAAGCTATGTCTGAGGGGGAGCCCTCCGCTGCACCAGAAGAGGAGTCTTCTGCAACATCTTCAGGAGAGTCCTATGCCACACCTCAAAGGGGGTCGACTTTACTTTTCGATAGTCCTCAATATTCAGTCCAATCTGATTCTCCTGAGGCTGATACTACACCACATAAGTCAATGGAGAAAGAGTGTATTCCTAATCATGCTTCGCTGTCTCTACAACTTTTATGGAATTACTCTTTCCTGATCTTATTGCAGATGAGTTTGTTGCATAACCATCTGGCATTGCTCAACCAACAAATGAAGGAGGTATCAATATTCACATTCTTCCTGTCTCTCTAAATGATATCAACCGAGAAATACCTTTAAGGGTTCAACGCGATCATCCGATTGAAAATGTCATTGGTTAGCTAGGTGACGGTGTTAAAACCAGAAGTCTGAGTGGAGAAGTGAATACATGTCTGTACTCTTGGTTTATTTCTCAAATCGAGCCCAAGAATGTAGAAATGGCTCTAAATGAACCTACCTGGGTGGATGCAATGCATGAGGAATTGCACCAATTTGAAAAACTCGGTGTTTGGAAGTTAGTTGAATTACCGAAGGGCAAGAAGTCTCTTGACACCCGATGGGTTTATCGCAACAAGCAGGATGATTCAGGGGTCATTGTGCGAAACAAAGCTCGATTGGTAGTTCGTGGGTTTCAACAAGTCGAGGGTCTTGATTACACTGAAGTTTATGCTCCGGTAGCTCGCTTGGAGGCTATCCGTATCTTCCTAGCGTATGCCTCTTACATGAACTTTACTGTTTATCAAATGGACGTCAAGACCGTCTTTTTGCATGGCAAGGTGAAGGAAGAAATCTACGTTGATCAACCCCCTGGGTTTGTTGACTCGAAGTATCCTAATCATGTCTACAAATTGGACAAGGCATTGTATGGGTTACATCAAGCTCCTAGAGCGTGGTATGCGACACTAACAAAGCACTTGCTCGAACATGGTTATTCTCGTGGCACTATCGATCAAACTTTGCTCATAAAACACGTCGACAAAGACCAGATACTTGTACAAATATTTGTCGACGATATTATCTTTGGATCAACCAGTCAGCAACTTTGCAAGGAGTTCGAGGGTATAATGAAGAAACGATTCGAAATGAGTTCGTTGGGGGAAATAACCATGTTTTTGGGGCTTCAGGTTAAACAGAATTCAACCGGGATCCTGCTACATCAAGCCATGTATGTGGAAGATATTCTTGAGAAGTTCGAGTTTCACGATGCTAAACCTGCGTCAACACCGATGGCTGAACGACCTCTTTTGACTCCAGATCCTGAAGGCGAATCCGTAGATCAAGCTCATTATCGATCAATGATCGGATCGCTAATGTATCTTACTGCAAGTCGACCTGACATAATGTTTGCGGTTTGTCAATGCTATCAGGCTAACCCTAAACTCTCTCATCTTATTGCTGTCAAAAGAATTTTCCGGTATATCAAAGGAAGCCCTAAATTGGGTCTTTGGTATCCGAAGAATTCTGAATTTGATCTTTATGCTTTTACTGACAGTAATAATGGAGGCTGTGAGCTTGACAGGAAATCAACCTTAGGAGGATGTCAGTACTTAGGTGACCGGCTAGTTTCGTGGCAATGCAAGAAGCCACGCATTGTATCGATTTCCAGAGTAGAGGCGGAATACGTTGCTGCCTCAGCTTGCTGCTCTCAAGTTATCTGGATCCAACATCAGCTGTTGGACTACGGTTTGAATTATTTTGAAACCCTCATCTATTGTGATAATGAAGTGGCAATTCAAATTGCTAAAAACCCAGTCCAACACTCTAAAACCAAGCACAACGACATTAAAATTCACTTTATCAGAGACTGTTTTGAACGATCATTAATCCGGCTAGAATAGGTCCACACTGATAATAATGTGCGGACTTGTTCACAAAGCCATTTAACAAAGCTCGCTTCGATGTGCTTGTCGGATTCTAAAAATGATACGTTTTGAGGATTAAGTTTTTTTTAATTATTATTTTTCTTTTCTCAAAATTTGTTTTCAATTTTTTAATTTCGTTAAGAACTTTATTCTATTTTATTTTCTTTTGGTTTCCTGTTTTTTAGGCTAGATAAAATTTTTGTTCTTTTACGTTCGATTAAATTTGCGCATCGTTTTTCATTTTACTCTTATTCTCATCCATGCACAAATTTAGGGGGAGAAATATAAAAATTCAAAAACAACAAAAATTCAAAAATTCAAAAACAATTTCGCTTGTGGGTATTATGATGGGAAATGAAATTAACAAGTGATAACGGGCAATCTGAATCGGTGTAACGTACCTAAGTTGAATCGTCTACGTTGTGTGCTCGATGTGCTGGTAGGCACGAAAGATTTTAAATGGACTTGACTAGGAAAAGTTGAACCTAATGAATTTTAAGAACTTGACAAACCTTGACCTATTTAGATCCGTTTAACCTGATGTCACGACGCTCGGATAGGTTGAGCAGGGAGATATACATGGGAATCTACTCGTCACATTAATTGAACCCGTACTTGGAACCGTGGTTTCACTTTTCCTCGATGTGCGGATTTTGTCCTTAATTCTGGTTGGATGGGGTGACTGGTAAATTCCGATAAATTAGGTGTGTAGAATATCATTTTCTTTCTTTCCGTTTGTTAGTCATATGTTGTCTCCTTCGCGTGACTTCTAATCCGACCTGGTACACAACATATGCAACTCTATTTCTCTGCAGGCTATATATGTGAAATACTTCTTATCTGTTAGCCATATGTTGTCTCCTTTGCGTGACTATTAATCCGACCTGGTACACAGCATATGCAACCTTCTTCTTCTCAACCCCTCTGAAGTAGTAAGTAATAGAATTTTGAATCTATCCTCTCTCTGAATGGTTGTCTGCTCACCCGGTGTAAGGAGCACTACTAGAAAAATAGTCTTTTACGACGCTCATTGCGCGTCGTAAAACGCTCAGATGACGCGCGAAAATGCGCGTCAGGGAAGGCCCTGTCATAAAGAAAGACGGCGCGCTTTTGTGCGTCATCTGAAGACGACGCCCATTTACGACGCGCATTTACGACGTGCGTTTATGACACGCAATGCGTATCAAGGAAGGCCCTGTCATAAAGGAAGACAACACACATTTGTGTGTCGTAACATTATGACGCGCGTGTTTATGACACGTAATGCGTATCATGGAATCCCTTCTCATAAATGAAGATGACACGCATTTGCGTGTCATAAACTTCAGTAACCATTTTCGATATGCATTTACGACGCGTCTTTATGATACTCATTTCCGCATAATACAAAAATATGTAAACAAATATATACAAAAACAATCAATTTCATCTAATAACATCATGTCAAAAAATTATAATACATTGATATTATTGGGATCTAACTGTACATTGTTATTAAGAGGTTTTTCCTAACTATCTAACCTAATACTCCTACATTGCTAATACTCCATATCATTGGTTTGCCACCTGGTGTACTGGGCTGCTGTCCACCGGGCATGGATGACATGTAATGACTTGAGCATTAGCTAAAACAAAAAAGCTTTTATTAATCATACAATCAAGTTTAGCTACATGATAGAGTTGTTATATAAATATTTTGTTAATCACACAATCAAGTTTAGCTACCTGATATAACAAGTTGACACTATCTCCTCCTCCAAACCTCTTACAAGTACACCTCCCTTTCCATCATCCATGAGTGCTGGAGAGGAAGTGTCTTTGTTGGAGCTTCCCATCAAGCAAGTTATATAAAGCACTCATAAATCTGTAAATATTTTGTTTAATTAAGATTTTAATTTAAGTGAAAATAAAGAATTCTAAAAAAATGACCTTGACTGGAGAGGAAGTGTCTTTTTCGGAGCTTCTCCACTTTGTTTCAGTAGATGTTGAATTGAATTTTGCTGATGAAAGCCTTTCATATAAAACCTGAAAAAAATTAAAATTAAAAAAAAAGAAAAAGAAAATATTGAGTATTGAATATTCTTACTTGCTGAAGCCTAAAGAGGTCATAAAAGTTATCATTCCCATAAAAGGCATGCAAATATTTTATTTCACCATTATCACATAAAGGAGCTGCAACACGTTTTGCCAATCGCTTGGCAGTTGACAAAAACTACTCAGACAGGGGCAAAATCGTCAAATCACCACCACCATGAAAGTATTAAATATTGGATTGGGATTGGGATTTAACTATTTGATTACAAAAAAGGCATTGGAATTTGAAACTAAACATACTTGTAGACATCAAGCATGTCCAAAAAGATGACCCATTAAGTCATTTTGTCCACATTAAGTCAAAAAGGAACAACCATGCCATGTATAGTTTGTTCAGATTAAGTGATTAATTCATTAAGACCACTAAGTCAAAAAGAATCAACCCCTAAGTCATTATTATAGGTTGCTGTTGTAGCTGTACTTTGTGTTCAAACTAAACCGAGTTACAGGCCATATACAAACATTTGTGTCAGGCAAGAGTGTTATTTGTGCATAAACTTCATTTGTTTCTGGTTCAGCCTAAAAAAATGAATCCAGAACTAAATTACTTAAATACCCAAATGGATTATGAGTATTAGTCTCTGAAAAAGACTAAACTACCCTCACTAACTTACTCAAAGGAATCAAAGTAGTAGACCAATTTTTCATCCAATCCAGCAAGGATAGAAACAAAGATCAAGTAAAATCAGAATGAGAAAAAAATCATTTTGTATAATTGTTACATGTATATGCCTGAATATACCATATTACACTTGCCTTCCAAATTATATATTAAAATAAATAAACAGATTTTTTTTCTAAAGTCCAAAGTTATATGTCTGAAGAAACATTGTATTTTCCCTTCTTAATCTTTAAAATATCATATTTACCTAAATATATATATATATATATATATATATATATATATATATATATATTTTAATATTTTCAAATTATTAAAACTAAAATAATAACTAAATATACCATATTACACTTGCCTTCCAAATTATAAAAACTTCATCAACAAACTAACTTGAACTTTGCCATCAGAAAAACTATGGTGTCATAGTCTATTTATTCTTTTAAAATAAAAACTCATAAAACACAACAAATTAAACTGAGTTTTACACACACAATATATATATTAGAAAACGCTCAATTTTTTATCCATTGCTCACACAAAACGACCACTCAAAACGACATGTAACAGATATCATAATTGGTAGCATTTTCAGTTATAGCTCTTTAATCTATTTTTTCATTATTGATGAAACACAAAATCAAAAAGTAAAAGAAAAGTCATAGTCTAATCATCTTTTTCATTGTTTAAGAAGAAAAATTCAAAATAAAAAAGAAATAGAAAAAGCAATTGCCATTACGACACTTAGAGGTTAAGAACAGGTCTCCAAGATGAATTTCCTATGATTTAGAAGATAGGTGTAATATAGTCCATTTATTTTTTATATTTTCATTTTTATGCAACAATTCTAACTCATCATATGCATATTCAGATGTAAGGGTTTAGAGATCCTCAAGTAAAAAAAGAAGCAATCAATACAATACCCTTGCCCCATGTGTAGACAAGACAGACTCCAAACAGATTGATAATCTTTTTCACTTTTCAACATCATATCTCAAAGCTCAAATGTGTGTTCAACCATATTTTCTCATAAATAAAAGCCAAATATTTTTGAAGTAAAATTAAAATGTGCAAGTAGTAAAAGCTTACCAATTTCATGAAGTGCATCGTTAACATCAGCAACAGTTTTAGCTGATGTCTCCATGAAAAAAAAGACCATTCTCCTTGGGGTAAATTTTGTTGAGCTTACACACAAAAATAAGTAAAGAAATAAACTTTTCTTTTTCCAAATATTAATAATTCCTGGGGTAAATTCTGCAATAAAAAATAAGGAAAAGGGTAAATACTTATGTTGTAACTGTGCTCTTGTCTTCCAGGTCGACATTATTTCCAGCAAATGACAGTACCATGCTTGGATTACCTGTACGAACCACAAAATGAAATATGACTTCATTTAAGTTTCTCAAAAGAATAGATAAGAAATATAGAGGCGAACGTAGTCAATTGGCAGAAAATCAAGAAAATGGTGATCATTAATTGGACATTATTAACATCAAAAGGCCTGGAAAGGATTATAGGACAACTATGTCTTCATTAGCAACAACCAGTTCACTTCAATAGCACAAATTATAAAAGCAATCTGCATGAAATTATAAAGGTCAACAAAAGCATACAGTTCTAGATGGAAAATACAATGAAGAAAGAAAAATTGTTACACTATTTCATTTGAATTATTTTCCATATTTTCCAATTAATAATTAAAGATTTGGCTGCCAATTAAGTAAAACAAGCCTATCATGAAAAAAAACCCTTGATAAACTGACACTACATGTAGGTTAAAATTTTAATTGTGCAGATGTAATGCTGACCTGGAGGTTCATCTTTCAGACATTGATTAGTTCCTTTTCTTTCCTTTTAAGACATTTTATAAGCATCTTTCTTTTTCTTTCTTGAATAAATCTTAAGCAGGGGAAGCAGTAATGTCATCATTGAATTGGTTATCTCATGTCCAACTGAATCTGAATCACTCTTGTAAGAATTATCACTCCCAATACCAGTACCAATAACCATCTCATCTTTTGCGTGTGACTCTGTTACACATTTTTCAGAAACTAAAACTTACACAACATTTAACTTTTCATTTATTGAACAGTTGGTTTCTTCAGGGATCACCTCTGCATAGAAAATTGTTGTCATCTACTATACAAACAACCAAAAATATGGTGATAAAATTGTCAATGTATGTAAATACCTAAGGCTGAATCCAAAGTATCAGGTGCATGGAGGTCCAAATCATCTAACATATGTGAATCTTTTTTAGCTGATGGGTCACCCTTTTCAACTGTTGTTTTCATACTGTTGTTATTTACTAGACAAGGCTTAAGAATGAGCATTCGATTAAAACACTAACAACCAAAAATAAGGTAACAAAATTAGCAAAGAATATCAATACCTAAGGCAGGATTTGATTGTTATATATATATATATATATATATATATATATATATATATATATATATATATATATATATATATATATATATATATATATATTCGATACCAAACAATTCTCTCTTAACAACTCTTGGTAGAACATATTGACCCATCCGGTTAAACTCTAAAAGAGTTTCTGACTGATTAAATGAAAGAGCAGGAAACAGGGAAATATACGATGACCCGTAATTTCACATAATGGTGTTCTGTAAAAACCCATACAAAAAACATTACTTTTCCTAATTCCCAGTATAACCATCTGAACTCAGTCTCTATAAGTCTCGTGATATAGTGAATTCAATTATTTTTAAAATACATCAGATTTACAAACGATTTCCTTAGTTTTCAAGTCTCGATAGGAAACATTGTGGAGGATTTATAAGCATGAACGTTTTCCTCTATGTGAGCCTACATCCTTACAGATTTTTTTACCAATCAGGAATTGAAAGAAAACTCAACCCACAACTTCGTAAGTTCCATATATGATCAATTCACACAAAAAGCATACACTGCGGCTTTTGCACGACTTATTCAACTTGATAGCAACCACAACTAAAGTTGAAAAAGACAAGTGCACAGTTAAAAGCACATATATCGTACATATAGGGAAAGAAACTCACGATCACGAGTAATTTGTTTGAAGTTTTATTATTCGCTGCCTCCTTGAGACGACGTATCGGAATCCGACATCGACATATTTCGTTCAAGAACCTAATTACTAAAAAAATCAGTGCGTGAATCGATTGAAGAAAAACCTCAAAGTTCAACAAGAAACACAAATCACAGCAATCAATTCTTTGGTGGTTTAAAGATGGGTGGGGGGAGAGAGAGAGAGAGAGAAAAAGAGAGAGAGAGAGAGAGAGAGAGAGAGAGACCTGAAATATAAATTAAAGAGGTGTAAGAGTGAATATGGTTTGACTTGGTGGTAACCCTCCAGAGCTCTCTCTTGCATCGCAGACAGTATTCTACGACTAATTTCAGCTTCGCATCTAGTCGTTCCTTTCATATGGACGACGAGGCTTCTTCAAAGTTTTTCCATATGAAAGTGGTGGTGATGGAAGAGATGTGTAACACCCAAAGTTTGGAAAGCCAAGTAAAGAAAGAAAACCCCAATTTTTAGGGGAGACTCGGCAAGTCTATGGAAGGACTCGGCGAGTCTGAGCGGGATCCGAGTTGTGGTATAAGCGACCGACTCGGCGAGTCGGCCAAGGTGACTCGGCGAGTCTGGTCTGAGCAAGGAAAACCCTAAATCCGGGATTTGGAGCTTATTTAAACGTCTCATTCTTTCCCCTAGGGTTCCTTTACTGCCTCTCTAGCACATATCACTAAACCCTAGCCGCCATAACCGTTTTGGAGCAAGATCTACCCTTAGTGAAGCTTTTGGAGCTTGAGAGAGAAGTTAGTCTTTGTGGAGCAAGAAGGGGGGCCTTGGATCTAGAGTTGGTGGATCATTTCCGCCATAATCGTTACCTTCCCTCTTTTGTTTAATAGATCAACCTTAGCTATGTGATTTGGGGATTTTTATGCCATGCTTAAGAACTATTTCGAGTTAGAAGCCTAGATCTGAAGTTGCTACTCCAGATCTGAGTGTATCTTGGCCTAGAAAGTCATAAAGCATCTGTTCTTGGGTTGATAGTGAAGCCTTTTTGTCTTAAACCCTAGTTTGGATTGTTTTAAGCCTAGATCTCTTGATCTACACGTAAAGTTTGCCACTTTACGTGGGGGATAGGCCTTAGAAGTATGGATCTATGAGTTGGAAGCCCTGCTTGGATCGAAAAGCCACTGCATGGATTAAGGACTGAATAGACTCGGCAAGTCCTTCGAGTGGACTCGGCAAGTAGCTTGAAGATGAGGAGGAACTCGACGAGTGGGATGAACAGCTCGTCGAGTCGGATGAAGTTAGGCATGAACTCGGCGAGTTGGAAGAACAACTCGACGAGTTGGTTGATGATTGCCTTGGGCTCGGAGAGTCTATTCTTGGACTCGGTGAGTCAGGTCGCGAAACCCCAAACCCTTCGAGTTGAAACTCGAATTAGCGAGTCGGGTGGAGACTCAGCGAGTTGGACAGGTCAGGACTCGGGAATAGTTGACTCGACGAGTCATGGACTGACTCGGCGAGTCGAGTCGCGAATAGAAAGATCCTGAGCATATGAACTCGACGAGTTATTAGGTGGACTCGGCGAGTAGGGTTGACCTGGAAGGTTGACTTTGACCAGGATTTTGACCTTGACCAGAGATGACCTAGTTGACCTTTGGAGGTCAGTTGGACTAAGTGTTTATATTGGCATTGGTAGCTCGAGGAGCTAGTGGAGCAGCAGTTCGGAGTCAGAGGTCAGGAAGCAGTCAAAAGGATTAGCAGCATCAGTTCAGCAGTCTCAGGTGAGTTTCCTTCCAGTAGGAACGGGTCTAAGGCCACAATGCCGGCCCGTTTAGCTAGTAGTAGTTTCCAGATTTGATCCGATGCAGTAGTTAGCATGTTTGATGCCTTCGTGGCTCAGACAGGATTTATGTGTTATGTGATCCGGGTTACGACCCGATGTAGTATATATGTGTTCATGCTAGTGTATATGTTTATGCTATGTTCAGTCAGCTTCGGACTTCGGTCCGATGTAGGGGACGGGGGTCCCAGTCAGCTTCGGACCTCGGTCCGATGTAGGGGATGGGGGTCCCAGTCAGCTTCGGACTTCCGTCCGATGTAGGGGACGGGGGTCCTAGTCAGTTTCGGACTTCGGTCCGATGCAGGGGACAAGGTCCCAGTTAGTCCGGACTTCGATCCGATGCAGGGGGCAAGACCCCAGTTAGCCCGGACTTCGGTCCGATGCAGTGGGCAAGGCCCAGTATGTGCTTATATGTTATTGTGTGGTATGTGGTAGATTGGGGGAGCTCACTAAGCTTCGTGCTTACGGTTTTCAGTTTTGGTTTCAGGTACTCGGTTTTCAAGAGAGGAGCTCGGGAAGATTGCAGTGCACACACCATATTCAGTTAGCATGGGAACGTTTGACTCTGATAATGATATTATTTTCTGAATTAATACATGAGAAATTATGTTATGACTTATGATACAATTTTTCTAAATATGATTTTAGTAATGTTTTTAAAGAAATTTTTAGTTGTGATTTTTGGGTCGTTACAAGATGGTAGGGAGGCAGTGGATAGTAGGAATGGTGGTGACGGTCGATTGCATAGAGGTGAGTGTGAGGTGAGGTGGAATGAGATTTTATGAAAAAAGCCCTAGATTTGGACGCCTTTTGTAATTGAGGATAATGGATGCGCATTTGGTAAAAGAATTATAGGACGACGCATCTGCAATCGAGAAGGTAGAGGATAGAGATGAGAGAAAACCTGGTGGAGAAGGAGAGACGAGAAGGTAGAGGTGTCGATTAGGGGTTGTTCAACTGGTAGCTTCGATTGAGACGAGGGAGAAGAAGGCGGGGGTTGGAAAAATTTGGGGATTTCATTTTCCCTCTAAGGAGCGCGTTTCTTAAAAAAATATAAAACAACAGTCACAGAGGACGCACAAGTGCCCTCCGTGTTTTTAATTTTTTTACATGAGACACTAATTTAAGGGCACGCAATAGTGCGCGACCTATATCCTTAAATTTTTTAAATAGATGACACTTTTTTAATGTCACTCTCGTTTGCGTAACATAAATTAATGAGTGTCGTGGTTTGCGCGTCGTAAAAGGGTTTTTTTCTTGTAGTGGAGTACTCTGAAAGTTCTTGATGGCTGGGGCATATCAGGAAGCAGGAAACACGTTCCACTACACTTAAAATTGAACTCATACAGATTGTCTGTAGATCTCGCTGCTCGATTTAGGTGGACAACAATATCCCTGGTTGTAGTCAGTTAAATGGTCATAAGGTAAATTTATTTAAAATTTATGAGTTATTATAATGACAGAAATTTACAATTAGATATGTGCCTGAATCATGTCATTGGTAAAATGTCCAAAACTGTCACAAATCTTTCATGTTTAAGTGGACCACAATACTGGCAATCGATCAGACGAATATGTGAAGACGAATATGTGAAGATAAGGGTACCAACAAGTGGAATAAGGTTGTCCAACAACTTTGATCATAGCATCACAAAAGGAGTTATAATGGTTAAAGTTTTGTTTTGTCAAATTATTTTAATTTCAATTTTATTTTTTCTTTTAAAATTTAATTTAATTTTATATTTATTTTATTTTTAAATTTTAATTTTAATTTTTTTAATTTTCAGTTTTATTTTTACTTTCATAGTTTTTACTAGATTTTAATTTTTCAGCAATTAAACCTTTTATTTTTTTTATTTTTTATTGTTATTTTTATTTTTCGAAATTATTTCTAAATAATCCTCAAAGTTTTTTATTTTTTATTGTGTTGGAAGTTGAAAAATACTGGGTAGTTATCAGGTAAGAGGGTAATTAGTGGTAAAAGGGTAAATAAGGAGTTCACTGCCGGAATCTCCTCATTCACGAGATTCCGGCCGCAAACCCTATTCAAATCCTCTCAAACCTTCAAAAAAAATTTGTGTGATTTGTGGAAAACTGCTTCAACCATCACGTAGGTAATAACTTCTAGATCACAGCTATGTATTTTATTACGATTTTAACCATGTAATTTGTCCGGAAATTGAAAAACCGACTCCGACAGAGCTTACGGCCGTAAGCTTGGGCCGTAAACTCCGTTTTGGCTTTCAATCTTTGTTATTTTGTTGCAATTCGTCCATTTATATGCATCTGTTGGGGTATTATCTGTCAATTCGACGTAATGGTGTGATTTTTGCAATTATTTTGAGAATTTGTTCATCGGCCGTAAACTCCTCTTAGACCGTGAACTGGGAGTTTACGGCCCAAGAACTGGGAGTTTACTGCCTTCGAAAATTGTTTTTTAAATACATGTGTTATTTTCGTGAAATGTGTTTGTCGTGGTTTTTAGGCCGTAAACTTCGAGTTTACGGCCCAAGAACAAAAGATATCAAATTTTTAATTAATTAATTTGGTAACTGGTTTTTGACAGTAAACTTAATTTTTTTTTTTAAAAAAAATATCTTTCAAGAAAATTTTGTTTAGATTATATTTTTAACTAAAGTTTTTTTTTTGGGTCAAAATAAAATTTTATTTTTAAGAAATCATTTCTCTTACAGTTTGTGGTTGAGTGCAAACAATGGAAAATTTGAAGTTTGCAGACATGCACAATCTCGCCATCATACTTGCAGATCCTCCGACGATTCACTCAGACATGCGCTCAATGATTCATCGATTGTGGGAATGCTGTTTAGTGACAGCTATCACTGTCAACTCCGTTGTGTATCAGAACCTGATAAGAGAATTTTGGGCGACCGCGAGAACAAACATGGATGACGATGGCAACTTCACGGTGAAAGCTAGGGTCCAAGGACGTGAGATTGTGATCAATGAAGGTTTTATTTGAGAGGCTCTGCTTATTGATGATCAACCAAATTTCCCGACCGAAATTGGAATTGAAGATGCTCAACGAATTCTTTGAAGAATGAGCTACGAAGGAACATCTCCACCAACTCTGAAAAAGTTATTGCACCCGTATTGGAGGTTCCTGGCGCACGTGTTTGTAAGCTGCGTCTCGGGTAGGAGGTTGGGAGCAGATGAGATTTCTCAACACACAACTGGTGCCCTCGTCTCTCTCACTGCTGGAGGGAGGTTCAATTTTTCCAAGTTCATCTAGGACGAGTTCGTCATTAACATTAGAGCCTCCACCCGAGACACCTTCCTCTTATATCCTCGTTTTGTTCAGCTGTTTATCAACATTCAGTTTCCAGATGTGAGAAAGGAAGGAGAGACTCTCGATATGAAGTCTTTGTTCCACACACCATGGAACTCATTAAACAAAATCACAGAGGCAAAGTTGTGTTTCAGGGGTTATATCCACTAGAAAAATTTGGAAAGTTCACAGAGCTAAATGAACCCACAGAGTCCTATGATTCTTCTGAACGGACCTCTTCTAAACCAGCTTCTGCTGAAAGGTCAACTCCTAACAATCTGATTATTAATGTTTCTGAGGATGAGAGTTCTGAGGAAGAAGATACACCAACTCCTGACGCTCAAATAGTTTCAGAACATGAACAAGAGTTAGGTCATATTCAAGATAATGCGGAAATGAACGTTGAGATGGGAGGGAATATTGGGGAAGACAAAAATGACTCTTTTGATGATCTTGACCTCATGGGATTCGATAATGATGATATTGCTGCTTCATTAGCTAGCAGTGCAAATGTGGCGTCACATCAGAACCTTGATGCTATTTTCTACAATGTCGATGACGTTGTTTTCCCAACAACTGAGACAAGGAAGTCTAGTGAGACTATTGAAACTGAAACTCCAACATCCGGGCAAATGGTGTCTGCTTCAGTTCCTATGGAGACAGTTATAGGATGTTCCCCTTCTATATCTGCTTCTCCTACTACTGAACCGTTTGCAAGTGTTTTTATTGCACAGTCTAACCAGCCCCTATCGAAAAGGCAAAGAAGCGATTTGAGGCAGGGCAAAGTAATTCCAAGACTTGATATGAAATTTGCTGAGATAATGAATATCCCACTTCTAGAACTGCAAAAAATCTCTACCGACAAACCCTTGGAAGTGGTAATGTGGACAGCGACGAAACAGGTTAAAAAGTTTCTTGTGCTTCAAGTTTATCAGGATGGATCTCTTGGTTCGTTAGAGTGCGGGGTCTTTGATGAGATCACCTATGGTGCAGTTCTGAAGCTCAAAAATGGATGCATCAGACTTTATGCAAGCTTGGTTTGTTACTTCTTTGTTTATCATTTCGCTTTGTGTGATTGTTATGTGCTTTTGATCACTAGAAAGATCTGATTTTGGACCTTACACTTGGAAAGCCTCTGTATGGGTTAAGAGCTAGTGGTACTCGGCGAGTTGCATAAAGATAGGCAGCAACTCGATGAGTTAGAAGAACAACTCAGCGAGTTGGTTGAAGATAGCCTTAGACTCGGCGAGTCTGGTCGTGAGGTCCTAACCTATCCTGGTTGAGCTGTGAATCGGTGAGTCAAGGGATAACTCAGTGAGTTGAGTGCGATTAGACTCAGAGTTGTGGGACTCGGCGAGTATTGGGGCGACTCGGCGATTTGAGTCGTGTTATGGGAGTTTCAGAGCATAGGGACTCGACAAGTCAGCGGGGTGACTCGGCGAGTAGAGATAGTCTTGTGTTGACCAGTTGACTTCCCGGGGTAATTTGGTAATTATTGGTATTTATTGAGTTTAGTCTTTTGGTATTATCAATGGTGGAGTTCGTGTCGGAGGTTGGAGCAGCGTGATCTTATCTTTTCGGTCAGCAGTTGCGAGGTGAGTTATCTTCACTATATCGACAGGGTCTAAGGCACCAAGGCCGACCCTTTATCGGATTGTAATCCGGGTATCGTTGTTATGTTATTGCTTTGCTATGTTTGCATCCTGGTAGTTAGGATGGTATATGCTAGTGACTGGTTAGGTCAGTATCCTGGTTAGGATGATGTTATGTTATGTGATCTGCTAGATCGGTTGATTGGTGATTAATTGTTATATGATTATATGTTTATGTGCACATGGTTGGTTGACTGGGGTTGGGTTGAGGCGGGTCCTGCTTTGTGTTGTAGGCCAACATACCCAGGGCGGAGCGGATATTCCGAAGGCCCAGCGAGCAGTCCGGATAGGCTGTAGGCCCCACGAGGGCGGACCAGACGTGCCGAGGCTTGGAGAGTGTGGACCAGGCTGACTGAAGGCCCGGTGCGGGCGGACCAGTCATACTGTAGACTCAGAGAGTGGACCAGGTGGGTTGAAGGCTCGGTGCGGCCGGACCAACCACACTGCAGACTCGATGTATATGGCTAGACTCGGAGGGTGGACCAGGTGGACTGAAGGCCGGTGCGGCGGACCAGTCACATAGTAGACCCGAAGTGCATGGCTGTTATGTTCTCTTATGATATGTTATGTGTATGGTATATGTGGTTGGTATTTTGGGGGTGTCTCACTAAGCTTTCGGGCTTACAGTTGTGGTTTAAATGTTTCAGGTACTTAAGGAGACTGTGGCAAGGGAAAGGCGTGATCGTACCGCTCCTCATGTTCTTGTTTCATGATATGGTTCTGGGAATACTCTGATAATAATTTTATTGAAAACCTTTTTTCAATGAATTGATGAATATGGGTTGTTTTAGAAAAATATAAATTGGCTTGAATTTTTATGGATGTTACAAGTTGGTATCGGAGCCTTGGTTTGAGTGAATTGGAGGAACATTCGTGTGAATCCAGTCTCAAATCAAGGAGAGTTTTCAAAAGAGAATTTAAAATGGTTTTCAAAAATGACTAAAGGAGGACGCGGAGGTACGATCAGCCGGAGCCAGTAAGTAGCCCCAAAATACCATACAAGTTATTTGTTTATGTGATATGATAGAACAACATGCTAGTACTAGGCTAGGGATCTTCAGGAATTGCATGATAGAGTTGCCTAATTTATGATGCCTGCTAGCCTAGGGTTTCTTTATGTATGAGATTTCCAGTGTTCCTCTAGGAGTGAGGGTTGAGTGCTTGTTATGCATGTTCTTCACTAGGGTGTTGTGGTGATACTTGATATAAATATGGGTAGGTGTGGAAGGTAGTATGGGCCCGTACTACTAAAAGCACAGGACCCATACATGTATTAAGGAAATCACAACCCCTAGGGCTGGGTTGAGAGTCGGTTTCCGGGTTAGTGGGAGGTATCTGATGTTTACGGTGTTTTTCAGTATGGTGTTTACGAGGGATGCTGGGAGTGGATCCGGGTCAGGATCGGGAGCAGGAGAGGGAAGTCAGGGTGGGTCAGCACCACCCGAGGTTATCGGTCAGATGAGCACTGACGAGTTGGATACTAGGATTCGTGAGATCCTACATGACGAGGTTGCTGCTATGTTCCGGGCCGAGTTGCTGGAACTGTTTGGGACGATCAAGAACACCATGGTCGAGTATTTTGATGAGCACTATGTAGCTCTTTCAGAGATGGTTGCCGCGGCAGCTACAGCGGCTGTAGCAGCGGCAGGGGGAGGAGTCGGTAGAGGATTTCAATACCGGGACTTCGATAATACGAAGCCCCCTACCTTCGATGGAACTCAGGACCCGATTGTTGCTATGAGATGGTTGTAAGACGTGGAGGGGTGTTTCTTCACGTGTTCATTCCCTGCTGATCAGAGGGGGGAGGTGTGCTCTGAACCTTTTGAGGCTCGGGGCGAAAGATTGGTGGAGGTTGACCACAGGATCGTATTCTGATGCGCAGCGAGCTGCGGTTTCTTGGGATCAGTTCAGAGAGATGTTCAGTACTCGCTATGTTCCGCGAGTTGAGAGGGAGAGATTAGCTCAGGAGTTCCTGGAGCCGAGGCAGGATTCCGAGTCGGTGACGGAGATCACCAGGATGTTCACTGAGAGGGCGATGTTTTGCCCAGAGTTTGCTTCGGAGCAGGCTCAGATGTCCCGATATCTGAGTATGCTTAAGTGGGATATCAGGCAGTTTGTGTCTACGCAGAGGTGCGAGACCTTACTAGAGTTGCAGGAGGCCGCTCGGTGGTGTAAGTTGGAGATTAAGTTGCAGTTGTGAGAGCAGAAGCAGGCCCTGGTGCAGTCACAGCCGGCGCCGAAACGGTCCAAGACCGTTGATTCTAGGTTGGGAGATCAGAGCAGCCGCACTTGTGGGAAGTGCGGGAAGGGTCACACCGGAGTTTTTAGGTCCGGTGGTGCGTGCTGCAAGTACGGGAGAGAGGGGCACTATGCGAGGGATTGCCATCAGTGAGCCCCAGTTCAGGATATGGGGATTTGTTATCAGTGCCAACAGGTTGGTCACATGAGGGCCAACTATCCACAGCTTGTTGCAGGACCGGTGCAGGCTCCAGCACCGGCCACTTTGAGGATTACGAGAGGAGGTCAGGGTAGAGCAGAGCCCCCGAGGGCTCAGGGACGTGCTTTTCAGCTTATAGCAGGGGAGGTCAGGGCAGAGCCAGAGGCAGCTGCGGGTATGTTTTCATTTTGTTATCTTGTGGTTATTGTGTAGTATTGCATATGCTAGTCTTGTTTGCATGATTTATAATGTTGTATTGTTCGCCTTTTCGTCTGGGTTATCTTTTGGTAGAGGGTTTTATAGGTAGGAGTTGTAATTGGTTAGTATCCAAGGGATGGATGGTCAGGATTGGTTGTGTGGTCTTGTTGTTGGGTATAGCATTCATGATGTGAGAAGTGTTCAGCTGGGAGTCAGACTCCCTTGGGATTCGAGATGTACAATGTCGGGAGAGCAGTTTTGTGAAGGTTACTCGTTCAGAGGAAAACAGTTTATGGATAAGGAAGGTATGGGATAGAGATGATTGTTATAGGCTGGATGAGTCACCGGTATTTGGACGTCAGTATTCTAAGTAGGGGAGAGTTGGAAGATTCTCTAAAGGATCAACAATCGTTTGAGTTTGCTTAGCTATGCGGGATTCAGCAGTATTCAGTTAGCCAAGAGTGTGCACTGGTATGAGTAAGTGGCAGACTAGTGGGGGCAGGGAGCAGACCATGGAATCAGGAAAGATAGTGTTTGATGTTAGGCCTGAGTTTGGCCATGGAAAGGATTTTCGGGATCGAAACGAGAGTTCGGAACCCCCTAAGGGGATAGAACAGTATGAACGGGAAGGATTCCCTGGATGGGTAGTTGGAATGATGTATGATAGTTGAGCAGACCGGGAAGACTGAAGGCCGAAAGGCGTACTAGTCAGGTCGAAGGCTCGGGAGAACGGTCCAGACAGGCCGAAGGCCCAGAGAGGCGGTCCAGACATGCTGAAGGTTCTGAGAACGGTCCAGACAGGCTGAAGGCCCAGGAGGGCGGTCCAGACATGCTGAAAGTTCCGAGAGTGGTCCAGATAGGCTGAAGGCCTGGAAGGGTGGTCCAGTCATGCTGAAGACTCTGTATGTATTAGTGGATCGGTATGAGGAGAATGAGGAAATGCGTCGCCGGGGAATGATGATTGATATGGTCTGGCCCCGGGTGTTGATCGTGTTGGTGGAAAGCAGTGCATGGACCCGAGAGTCCTTGCGAGCATATTCAGAGTATACGGAAGTGCAAGGATAGCAGTTACTCTACATGGATAATGTAGAGTGGAGTATAGCTCAGTAGCACGTGTAGGTGCAGTAAGGGTTGTTGAGTAGATTTCCTGAAAAGGAAAAGCATGTAGCTCTGGAAGGAGCATGGGCACTCTAACAGAGGAGGAAGTGGAGAAAGTGGATTATCGGCAATACCTCAGCTATTGGTAGTAAGTATTGGGATTGTACCAGGGGTATGGAAACACATCCAGACTGGGTGTCTGTTGAGGTTACGGATGGATTTCCGGTAATGTAGAACTAGAGGAGTTAGTAAGGGATGCAAGGAGGGAGCCTTGTATTTTTGGTATGGTTGTGATCAGGAGGTTATGTATGTAGCAGTAATTCATCATGGGGATGTCTAGAGGTATAGTCAGTGTGCTAGGTTTTCCAGCCCGAGGATGTTGGATCAGGTTCAGCATGTGTACACGATTGTGGAAGAGAGCTCATGAGAGTGCTCGGGAGCTGAGGGATGTATCATCATGTCAGCATGAAAAGAGTAGAGTCGAATTCGGAAAGGAAGAGGGATAAGTCCCAGCAGTGAACTCGATAAGGTCGTGTTAATCAAGGCAAAAGATAGCAGTTGGTAGCAGTGAGTACCTGGTCAGAACTCGATGGTTCAGGGTGTTATCTAGTCTCGTGAGAGGCACGCCTATATGGAGATCAGGTGAGATAAGTGTCGCTATCAGAGGAAAGAGCCGGTGGTCGGCCTGAGACAGTTGATATGAATCGGTAAGCAAGGAGTTGGATCATTTTAGGGATGATAGCAGTGATTGGAGGGATCTGAGCCAGTAGAGATCCGAGGTTGTAGTGTGGGGTTATGGTTATTGGAATTATGTGCTGCAGCAGGCTTCGAGGACGAAGCCTAATTTAAGTGGGGGAGAACTGTAACACCCTGAGTTCAGAAGAGCAAAGTTCAGGGTGCTTAGTGTAGATATGGAAGACCGACTCGACGAGCCAATGGGTAGACTTGGCAAGCCGAGTCGTCGCGAATCTGGTCATGTGTTAAGTGACCAAATCGGCGAGTCGGAGGTTGGACTCAGCGAGTTGGTGCTGAAGAGAGAAAAAACCTAATCTTTGGGGTTGCACCCTATTTAAAGGACTTGATGCCCTCCCCTCAGTCTCCTTAGCCTCTTTTGAAGTCCAGAAACCCTAAATCCGTTTGTAAGTGCATTGGAGAGCATTTAGAACCTTGATAAGTGCTTGGTGAAGAGATCTTTGAAGATTAAGAGGCTTGGAGCAAGGGGCTTTACAAGGTTTTGGCTTATTCTTCTGTTGGAGTCTTCTCTTGAGGTAATGATTCGTTGCTTGAGCTGTTATCCATCTAGATCTATCATTTGTGGGATTTTTGGGAGTATAGCCATCTTGAGTTTGGAGGTTGGATCTAAGGTTGCTACCTCAGATCTAGAGTAGTGATGATCCAAAAGAGCATAAAGTCCCTGTTCAAGAGTTGTTGATGAAGCCTTTTGTCCCAAACCCTAGCCCTAGAGTGTATTATGCTTAGATCTCCTTGGATTCACGTAAAGTTTGCCACTTTACATGATGGATGGCTTGTATAAGAGTAGATCTATGGATTAGAGACCCGACATGGCTTGGAAAGCCTCTATATGGGTTAAGAGCTAGTGGTACTCGGCGAGTGACATGGGTGTACTCGGCGAGTTGCATGAAGATAGGCAGCAACTTGACGAGTTGGAAGAACAACTTGGCGAGTTGGTTGAAGATAGCCTTGGACTCAGCGAGTCTGTTCTTGGACTCGGCGAGTCTGGTCGTGAGGTCCTAACCTTTCCTGGTTGAGCTGTGAATCGGTGAGTCAAGGAATGACTCAGTGAGTTGAGTGCAATTAGACTCAGAGTAGTGTGAATCGGCGAGTCTTGGGGCGACTCGACGAGTTGAGTCGTGTTATGGGAGTTTCAGAGCATAGGGACTCGACGAGTCAGCGGGGTGACTCAGCGAGTAGAGATAGTCTTGTGTTGACCAGTTGACTTCCCGGGGTAATTTGGTAATTATTGGTATTTATTGAGTTTAGTCTTTTGGTATTATCAGTGGTGGAGTTCGTGTCGGAGGTTGGAGCAGCGTGATCTTATCTTTTCGGTCAGCAGTTGCGAGGTGAGTTATCCTCACTATATCGACAGGGTCTAAGGCACCAAGGCCGACCCTTTATCGAATTGTAATCCGGGTATCGTTGTTATGTTATTGCTTTGCTATGTTTGCATCCTGGTAGTTAGGATGGTATATGCTAGTGACTGGTTAGGTCGGTATCCTGGTTAGGATGATGTTATGTTATGTGATCTGCTAGATCGGTTGATTGGTGATTAATTGTTATATGATTATATGTTTATGTGCACATGGTTGGTTGAATGAGGTTGGGTTGAGGCGGGTCCTGCTTTGTGTTGTAGGCTAACATACCCAGGGCGGAGCGGATATTTCGAAGGCCCAGCGAGCGGTCCGGATAGGCTGTAGGCCCCACGAGGGCGGACCAGACGTGCCGAGGCTTGGAGAGAGTGGACCAGGCCGACTGAAGGCCCGGTGCGGGCGGACCAGTCATACTGTAGACTCAGAGAGTGGACCAGGAGGGTTGAAGGCCCGGTGCGGGCAGACCAACCACACTGCAGACTCGATGTATATGGCTAGACTCGGAGGGTGGACCAGGTGGACTAAAGGCTGGTGCGGCGGACCAGTCACACAGTAGACCCGAAGTGCATGGCTGTTCTGTTCTCTTATGATATGTTATGTGTATGGTATATGTGGTTGGTATTTTGGGGGTATCTCACTAAGCTTTCGAGCTTACAGTTGTGGTTTAAATGTTTCAAGTACTTCAGGAGACTGTGGCAAGGCAAAGGCATGATCGTACCGCTCCTCATGTTCTTGTTTCATGATATGGTTCTGGGAATACTCTGATAATAATTGTATTGAAAACCTTTTTGCAATGATTTAATGAATATGGGTCGTTTTAGAAAAATTTAAATTGGCTTGAATTTTTATGGATGTTACACAATTACATCTCTTAATTACGCATCTTAAATCTCTCCTAACTATCAAAGTTCATCGTAACATAACTGATTACTATTTCTCTTCGGAGCAAGTCATTCTTGACTCAATCACTAAGTTTGATCTCACTTACTAACTTGGTCTGAATGCATTCCATGTTATGAATCAACTTATATGTATACTTGATATATCACCAGTTGTCATTTATATTTCCTTACATTTCTGCAACTAACTTTCTAATTATCTAACTCTAACTTATTATTATTTTTGAGCTTTCATGATCCTTTGAGATTGACTATTCTGCAACTATACTTGTTCTAACGTTTGTTCAAGTGTGTCTCAAGTTTTTTCTCTCAACAGATAATGTGAATTGGAAGTTCGGGAAACTTCCCGACTTTGGGACCACACCTGATTGATGTGTAGCGGACTATGGGGAACCAGGTTGAGGATCCCAATCATGACATGATTACAGTGAGGGATGTTAGACCGTGTGTGTACTCAACAGTGGATGTGTTTGGATTGGTAATCAACGATAAGACCATGGTCAGCGGTTGAGTTGGCGTGGGAAGTGCTATAAGACTGCGGGATAGCCGCAACATTCATCAACAGCCAGATAGCATGGAAGGTGTTGTAATACTAGGGTATAGTCGTTGCATTCACCAGCGTGCAGATAGCATGGGGAATGCGGTAAGACTGTGGGGTGGCCCGTAGAATTAGTCAGCAGACAGTGTAGAAGTGTTGTAAGACTGCGGGGTGGCCCGTAGCATTCACTAGTTAGCAGGTAGTGTAGAAGTGTTGTAAGACTATAGTGTAGCCCGTAAAATTCACTAGTTGGAAGATAGAGAGAGGTGTTGTAAGACTGCAAGGTGGCCCGTAGCATTCACTAGTTGGCAGATAGAGTAGAAACGTTATAAGACTGCGGGGTGGCCCATAACAATCGTTAGTTAGCTGCTTAAACTGATATCACACTTAGATCTCGAAGTCCAAAGGATAGATGCTCCAACCAAACCTTCAACAACAACTCTCTTCCCTCAGCAAACCCGAAAGCCCTTCCTAGAATACTTCCTAAGGCTACTAAAACCTAGTCATAATTCTTTTGTGCTAGCCCTTGAACCAACCCCGACTACACTCAAGATGACATTCGAACACTGGGAATTTGCTATGTATAAGGAGACGACTTCGTGCTACACCACCAAGGATCCATGGTACGCAGATGGCATATAACTCTTCTTGAATACTCATATATATATATATATATATATATATATATATATATATATATATATATATGACTCGACCACAAACAGAGGTAACATCCCTACGATATGCTTACTCACGCTGATGCAATTTAACAGCAACCATATACAAGCTAAGCAGTTATCGCGGTAAAAAATATAATAGCGGTCACCTGCCGCTATTTGATCAGTAAATCATAATTCGTTATATATATCAGAGTATTAATCAGTAAATCATACTTCAAAGTTCAACCCAATTCCGTTAATTAGTTGATCAGTAAATCATAATTCACATATCATATTTAGTTAATCATACTTCACATATCATAATTAGTTAATCATACTTCACAGACTAGTTACCAATGTCACAATTAATTATACTTTAACACAATCAACAAGAAAACATATGAAATACTTACTATTTTATCATACTTTAACACAATTATAGTTACCAATTAAGTAAAATGATTAAGTAATTTGATAGTTAATCATAATGTAGTACTTCAAGTTTTCAACACAATTAACAAGACAACACATACAAGGTTTCAATGGAAGTCATGGCAGTAACAAAATTACAATTTTATTCAATGGAATAACACAAAATTTTTGGTTTGGGCTAAGAAAAAACAATTTTATTCAACGGAATGACACAAAAAAAACATTTTTTAATGTAAAATTGCCCAAAAATGGAACTTATTCAAATAACGGTTATAGCGCCGCTATAGCGGTGACCATAATCGCGGTAAATAGCAGTAAATCGCGGTAGCGCCACTGCTATTCTAAACCGATATTTTGAAATAGCGTTTCTTTACCTCCGCTAACCGCTATAGCACCACTATTGACTACATAGTATACAGGTAAGGCTAGAAAAAGCAAAAAGGTACATACCCCGCACCCTTGCCTGCTGAGGTTCCAATCTCTCCTGTCTGATTCTGTGAAGTGTGGCCCCTCTCTGCTGGGGCTCCTGCCCTACCCTCTTGTCCTTCGGTGATCCTCAAAATAGCCGGAGCAAGTGCACTCATCGTTCATTCTTGATCATCAGACATTCGACCTCCTTATTACCCACCTGTTCACAACAAAAATATAATGGGCTTATGTAGCACCTGGTTCCTGATTTGGAGAGGGAAGGAGAGTGAATCAAGAAGAAGAGGAGAAGACCAGACATCTTTGAGCTATCTCAGTGTGTTCCTTGAGCCGGAGGATTTCTGGAGCGGCAGCAGTAGCAGACAGTCAGTTCCCACACAGATCAGCAGTTACTTTGAGGTGAGTATCCTTCCAGTAGTAACGGGTCTAAGGCACCAAGGCCGGCCCGTATAGACAAGATGTTAGTATTAGAGTGTGGGCCGAGCCCATATCTCTTGGTTGAGTTGATTATGATATATGCTAGTATGATAGAGTTGTCTATACTTGTTGTCTGTGTGATACTTATATATTATGGGTTAGCAGCTGAGTGTGGGCGAGGCCCGTATCTCCCTGAGAGTGGGGTGTGGGCGAGGCCCGTATCTCCCAGATAGTGGAGTATGGGCGAGGCCCGTATCTCCCAGCTAGAGAAGTGTGGGCGAGGCCCGTATCTTCATGAGTGTGGGCGAGGCCCGTATCTCCTAGCTGATCATTGTATGTTTGTATGGTATGAGGTATTATGGGGGAACTCACTAAGCTTCGTGCTTACAGTTTTTAGTTTTGGTTTCAGGTACCTCTTCTTCGAAGGGGAAGGAGCTGGCGCGGTAGCGGTACATCACACACATGCTTTATATTCCGCATTATGATGACACCTGGGAATTTGTACTCTGCACTTTTACATTTTATAAAAATGTTTTCCAGACATGCAACATCTTTTGTGAAACGATATGATTGTTGAACGTTTTATTTCTAACGCTTTTCTAAGTACATGTTTTAAAAATGAAATTTTTGGCTCGTATTTTTGGGATGTTACAGCTTGCCCCATTGTGGGCAATCCATGTTGTTGTGACCAACCCTGCTACACCCGTAACAACCCCGACCCCTGGAACGGCAAACTCCATCGTATGGTTTCCTACACGTACTGTACTGACTCCAGCCTTGTTGGCCTTTCAAACGCTGCTCCAAGTCTTGGGCCTCTTCCCGAGTCCCTCCACTAAATTCTCATGACTTGAACCTCCCTTCTGAAGGTACCCCAAATCGATCTTCCGCCCTCGGGCTCTAGGATCCATATCATTCAGGGTCTTACACCATGACACACTCACTAGCTTAATCGTCAACGACTGAACTGCAATAGCTGGAGCAACCTCTGCTCTAAACCGGACTAGTAACTACCCCCAATACATAGTATCCAATCCTGAAAATGCAATAGATCGCACAATCAATCCTTGCCGTCTGATACAAGAGATCCAAGGCGAAATCAAAACCCCGACAGTCCTTCCACTAACTGGCTTACCACCGGAGCCGGGACCAAACCCTGGTCCTTCCCTTTGTATGCTTATCCTCATTCTGTACAACAGCTATTCCCACGATCAGAGCATAACCAAGAATTCTCCTTCCCATAAGCTTCTTCGATTCTCCAAGACCCTCACCGATTCGAGTATGGATCCTATGCTTTCAGTAGTATGGGCCCAATACTACCTTCCACACATATCCATACTTTCCTCATCAATCCTCCAGAATCCTCTAAGTCACCTACTCCACTGATGCACCAATTATCCGCTAAACAGCAACACGATACCCACTGAAGCAACTCCTAGGCTCCCCTAGGTTCCCAACCTTACCGAACCGCCCAATAAACTTGTTGGAGCATATCCTAGGCTTTCCTAGATTCCCAACTTCGCCCTGCCATTAGCTGCTGAAGAACTCCTCATGATGCCAGCCATCCACCTCCTGAATATCGTCATATCTACTTAGTAGCTGACTCCCATCATTCAAGAGTTCCACAAAGAACAAAGAAAGCAACATTCATGCAGTAGCACTCCGATCCAAAGAACTATCATAGAACATTCAGCCCACATATCACAACTCATGCTATCCACATCCATCTATCCTCACTGTCGGCTGCCTTATGCATGCAAATTATACACAGAACGGGGTCTAATAGACTGTCGAATAATAGACTCTACCCTAGGACCACAACCATACAAGGAACATGAAATAAGGTCAAATCACTTATTCTAAGGCTATAAGATCCTAACAGTATACAATTTTCAAAGCATACACTTAGCAGTTACCAATACCAATAATCCTTCTCATTCTAGCATGGCATCCAGTATCTCCAAGGCTACATGTATCACATATCAGGCCAATCTATCGCTGACTACTCAACACTAACATTCAAGTCTACCAACTCATACAACATATAAAGACATCTCTCCTAGCCCTAACTAGCATGCGATTCTCATATTCATAAATCAAGTCATAACATATACCATATATGGGTATTTTGGGAAACTTACTTGAGCTCGGCTGATTGCATGCACCACACCCTTTCTTGTCTTAGAAAACTTTTTCCTTGAAAACATTTTTCTTTTTTGAAAACTTTACAGATCCTGAATTTGAGTTCAGACAGACTTGAAAGTATGTTTGTGTCCCTCAAACCAAGGCTCTGATACCAACTTGTAATGACCCAAAAATCAAGGGTAAAAATTTCATTTTTTTATTATAGTCAAAACATAGATATCATTTAATCCAGGCATTCCAAAAACATAGTTAATTAAAACATTCATCAGAATTCATCCCAAAATCACTTATTGCGGAAAACATGGGTGTGTGCGTTGCGATTAAGCCGGATCCTTCCTTTCCAAACTGTTGATACCCGAAACCATAAACAAAAATGTAAGCACGAAGCTTAGTGAGTTCCCTAGAGCATACCCCACACAATCCATATAATCACATAACCCATATTAGCTATAAAAGCTACATAAACCACATAAGCCATGTATACAACATATAGGGATGTCTTGGACTCCCCCCAGGGTCTTACTCCAGGATGCCATGGGCTCCCCACATGGTCTTACACCTAAGTGCCATGGGCCCCCCCATGGTTTTTAATAGGAAAGCCATAGTCTCCCCACATGGTCTTACATCCAAGTGCCATAGGTTCCCCCATGGTCTTTAATAGGAAAGTCATGGGCTCCCTACATGGTCTTACATCCAAGTGCCATTGACTCCCCCATGGTCTTTAATAGGAAAGCCATGGGCTCTCCACATGGTCTGACATCCAAGTTCCATGGGTTCCCTCATGGTCTTTCATACTAGTATACCACATATATACAACTAACATATAACCAACTAACATGCCACATAACACTACATTAACTAGTGTACCACATATCATAAAATGGGTCGGCCTTGGTGCCTTAGACCCATTAGTATGGTGAGGAGACTCACCTCCTCGAATGCAGAAGCTTCCCGAATGACATCCTTAGTTGCTTCCCCGCCGGCTTCCCGAGTTGCCAATACCAATCAATATACCAAATATGATCCAAAACTGAGGCCCAATCCCAAAACAAAATATCAATACTATATTGTCTATAACTCCATCAATAGACCTAATCCGAGAAGGCCCAATACCAAAAAGGCCTAAAATACTGAATTGTCAACCCTAGTCAACTCCCGGTCAAAATAAAAGTCAACAGTCAAGGTCAACAGTCCATGTTGACCCAACTCGTCGAGTGCATCTAGCAACTCGTCGAGTGCATCTAGCAACTCGTCGAGTGCATCTAGCAACTCGTCGAGTTCCTTCAGTGTTCAGAAACCGGGAAAAACCTTAGCCAACTCGCTGAGTTTTCTTAGTATCTAGAAAGCGGGAAAACCCAACCCAACTCGTTGAGTTTCCAGAGCAACTCATTAAGTTTCCCCTGTCTCAACATATTCAACCCCTTTCCAATCGAATCTAAAGCCCCAAAATACAGATCTAACCCCTATGGTTAAGATACCACGTAAAGTTGCTAACTTTACATTCATGCAAGGCATCAAAGGCTAAAAACACTTAATCAAAGGTTGTCAAGGGACTTAGAGCATGAAGGAGGGCCAAAACTTGATAAAGTTGGCAACCTTAAGTCCCCAAAGGCCCTAAGATGTCCAGATTTGAAGCCATATCTTCATAGCATGCTCAAATCCAATAATGGTCCCAAACTATGATAACAATGACCATAAAGTTTCATAGAAGAAGATCTAAGCAATGGAAGGTCAAGGTTTCGACTTTATACCTTAAAATGGTTCCCACAACAGAGTAAACATTGGATCTATAGCCTATCCATTCAACTATGCACCAACCACTTCAAGCTTCTTCACATAAACACCAAAAAGGCACTCCTTAAGCCCTCACAAACTCAAAATGGGATATGAGACACGATTTAGGGTTTCTCTGGACAAAGGGGTGATAAGGGAGGCTACAAGTGAGGCTTAAGGCCTTTAAATAGGGTTCAAACCCTGAAAATTAGGGTTTTCCTTTCCAGTGTCTACTCGTCGAGTTTGGGCCTTCCAACTCGTCGAGTACACCCTTCATTCCGCGTCCAAAATAATCTCTACTCGAAGATTTGCGACTCCCCAAATCATCGAGTTCCAGCCATAAAGTTTAAAAGGGCTGAAAACTGAATAACACATAAACCAAGCGTTACACAATAGTTCGGTTTGCACTTTGGAGTCAAAGGGTAAAATGGAAATGTAGTGTTTCAGACTTCTTTTATGAATTATGGATTTTAGTTCGATGTGTTTTAAGACAAAAGTAATTAGAAAGGGTTGTAGAGTTCCCCAATACCTTTCCGTCAAAAACGGAATTAGAACAAAGAAGTTATGATCGTTTGAAGTTTGGGTGGTTTTGGGCCAAGCTAAGTATGTTGGGCGTACAAAAAGGTGTACACTGTTGTGTTTTAAGCACTATAACACTTCTATGGTGCACATGCAATCCTAGATGCTTTGGATATATGTTTTCTCTAATTATACAAGCAATTTCAATTTTCCAAAGGATACATCCTAACTAGCATGTAATAGAGGATATACACTATAAAACTCATAATTAGGTGAATACCTCTTGATGTAGTTGTAGTTATTGGCCTTAGAAAGCTTTAACACCTCAAGTGCGATGCCTCAAATGGTTCACAAGCACCATGACCAAAGGAGGACTTGAGAGAGAGGTTAAGCACCACCAAAATCGGCTAGGGTTCTCTTAGAACTCATTAGAATGCTTAGGGTGACCGATTTTGGCTAAGGGATAACTCATATATAGTGTAGGATTCCAAGAGTCATGGGTAAACCCTAATCCATACACTTACGTTATGATCCATATCTCATGTGGGCTAACTCTTCATAGATACTTACATAAAACTTAGCCCAACATGGATCAATATCCCAAACACTATATATGTCACTAATTTACATAATCAGTCCCCGTTAATTTAATTAGACTCTTTTGATCACTAAATTAATTCCAAATTAATTCTTGATCAATACTAATTAAATATTATGATTTCATATTAATATATTATACTTGTAATATATTAATAAATCATAAATAACCTCTTTCTTAAATATCCATCCTATCAGATTGTTCTGGTGAAGGCAACCCAAATGGACCATGCTACTCTCAGGTCAAGTACATATCAATTATAGTTATGGGCTTAGACACCTAATCCAACATACGTTGGGTATACTAATGTAATCCTGAGTACGGTGGGCATACCAGGAGTACGCTGGGGGTACGCAATCAGTGCCCAAACCCAATTTTTGTGGTTTAAGCCCTATTTAAGCTCCCTATAAATAAGATGTGAGGGGTGCCATAATTTCTCACACCTTAAACCCTTCTCTCTCTCTCTCTCTAACTTCTCTCTAAACCTTTCCCAACCCTTAGTAGTTCCCAAGTGCTAAGAGGCGAGTCCCAGAGCGCCAGAAGGCTCCGCGAAGAAGAGCTTTTCGGCTCGGAAGTTTTGCCCCTGCAGAGCCCAGTTCCTAGCCAAACCCCTGGTAAGTGAGATATGCTTACCCTACTCTAAGTATAGCTTATGTTTAAGTTTATTATTGTTATTATGAACTTATAAACAATATATATAAAATATAATATAAAAGTGTTATTATAATATTTTTTAACTACTCGCGGTACTGGGAATCTAGTATGAAGGGCTGCATAGGGTTGTTGGATTTCAGAAGTGCTATAATGCCAAAATGGTCTTGTCCTCCAGTGTTTCATGTCTGGCCCCTGTCTGTATATAGTGGTTGAAAAGTATTGTTTAACACTTATAAAATAATATCGTTCGTAAATAGTCGCAATAAATATTAGACTAAAATTTAGCGGTAATGATACTAGGTTTCGTCGAAGGAAAATAGAATTGTTAGAAGCGAAACGTTGTCCAAGTTTGGAATCGTCATTGTAACAAGTGAGTGCATAGTTCTTTTCATGAACATGATTTTAATACAAATATTGACTAAAGTATTAAATATATGTTTGTGTGTGAAATATTTGTTATTGCCTGAAATACGTGTTAAGAGCATATCTGATAATATATGATGATTTAAGATACATAACAAACCTAAATTAATTTAGATGAATATCGGGTAGTATCTACTTATGAGTGTGGTTGAGATATACACGGAGAGTCGAACTTTAAGATTTGTCATTGATCCGAGAGCATGGATTAAACATTATCATTTGTCTTTAATCCAAAAGCATGAATTAGACATTGTCATTTTTATAAACATCGACATGATTTTCAAGAGTTTTCCTAAAACATTCTGATCATATAGCGAGGTTATATCGGAACGTTGAGCTATAGCACGCAACCATGTGTCTATGTGATTCTGTAAAAAAAAAAAAAAAGACTAATTTGACTCCTAGTGTGCATGGGTATTTCAAACCAACATAAACCATATTGCATGGATATTTCAAACCTACATAATTCATCTCGTATGATATAATATTCAATAAACTTCACCAAGGCTATGCTTTCTTAAATATATTTCACAATCAGAATTACCTATAATAATTTAATTATGATAAAAGAAACAGTATTTTAGAACAAAACTGCTAACATATTTAGGAATCAGGAATGGTTTTGATAGTCACAATATCATTTATATATAAAAAACTAGAAAAACAGGCAGGCATCGGTTGTAGTGTTGATGTGCACATGATATGTTGCTTCCGCCATGTTCTTTGCACGTGACCTACCAATCTTAAGTCTCAACACTCTTAATCACTCTTTCCCGTAACAATTCCATATTATTCGTTTATATTATCCATAAACTTTTACTTTAAGAAGATAAAATGATTTATAAATTACATCGTTGAACGATAGGTCTATGACTATGTCTACCTACAACTACAAGCTTAGAATATCCGCATTTTTTTTCGTCATTAATTGTTTTCGTATTTATATGATTTTTGAAGACCGTTACTTCATATTTTTTTTCCTTGAATGCTCGGAATGCTTTAGTGTATCGGAACGAAAGAAGAGTTGTTATGCTTCTAACAGATAACAGTAGTATTACTATTTTTAATTGGGTTAAAAATAGATCTAAACTCCGTCTTTTTGATTGGTGAGCTTGGTGGATGTCTCATATTTCAAACTTATTTCTGTAATTTGGCTTCAACTTCTCGCTTAAGTCCTTTTCAATGCTAATTTTTTGTCTGTTTAAAAAAATAAAGAAATAAATAAAAAGAATATTTTGTTTTACGGAACCTATAAAACGGTTCAGACATTTAGGCATGGCCATGTTTCTATAGGTGTTTGCTGTTGCCTTCTCATATTTTTCTATATTATCTATTATTTTAGGTCATTGTCGTTTGCTCTTTATGATTTTTGAAACATGGTGTTAATTCATCATGTTAAAAAGAGACCATAACAACTAATTAGTAACCTTTAATTGTCACTTTAGACAACAATTCATTTAATGATGTTAGCTGCCTTTCATTTCATCAACCCCACACAAAACCAAATAGGGTTTTAAGAAATAAATCAAGGTTTTGATTTTTGACATACACGGAGAAAAAGAAAAAGCGAGACAAAATATCTTTGATTTGAACAATAAACTTTTTGGATAAAAATGCAAAAAAATAATCAGTGGATTAAAGTCGCATGTTGATATATAGTTGAAGCGTGGACTTTGTAGTATGCTCATAAGAATAATAGTTTAAGGTTAAAGGCACATTATATATTATGGACAAAACTTCAAAAATGGTCCCTGTGGTTTCCAGAAATATCAAGTTTAGTCCCTAAGTTCAAAAAACCTCACAGATGGTCCATGTGGTTTCAAAACTTTTAACAAATGGTCCTTCCGGCTCACTCCGTTAGCATTTCACCGTTAACTCATTTTTTAATAAAATATTGCAGGGGTAATTTCGTCATTTCAGTTGTAACCTCCTCTCTTTAATAGGAAATGATTACTTGCTTGCACATCACTACCCGTCCCTCTCCCAAGAAGATAACCAGTTACAGGCTTAGTCATCGGGTTCATTCCCATCGTAGAAGCAAGAACAGAAATTGGGATTTAGGGTTTTAAGCTGCAGAAATTGCAATGGTGCTATCAATATGGTGTTTTCGAGAAAAATTTGTAACCGTGGAGGACTTAGGAAAAACATACGGTACAATACTACAACAAAACTTGTTTTTTCTTGGTCTATTGTGTTGACGTAAGGAAATCATTGATTTTACTCTTTCTTTTTTTTGTGTTTACAAAAGGTTATGAGAACTATTTCACGTTGAAGATACACTACAGTGGTGTCTTCACCAAAGCACCTGGAAGGAAATACGTTGATGGTGTTGTAGCATATGTAGATTATGTTGACACTGATTTATTTTCAGTTCATGAGCTTGACGACATGGTTCGAGAACTAGGGTACAAAACTGAGCAAACCCTTTACTACCATTTTTGTATCCCTGAATACCCTTTGGACTATGGCTTAATGCCTTTAGGTAATGATCAAGATGTACTTAAAATGGTATCATATGTCCCTAAACACAGACTTATTAGGGTGTATATTGAAACTGGTCAGACAAGGGTAGCTAGTTATTACAAGTCTCCTTCTATAAAGTTGTTATTGAAGAGTTGGAGCCTGATAGTGTGTCACCTGAAATGAATAGAAAGAAACCTTGTAGGAGAGAAGCAGGCTCATGTAGTAGAAAGCTTGATCTAAACAAGTCTATGAACCCTGATTATGAGCAGTCACAAGTGTTAGATGTTGATGAAGGCCATGATTACTCAAAGAGTATTCTACCATTTATAAGGTCACAAGGTAAACAAAGTCATGTCATTCAAAAGGAAGTGGTGAATCATGAAATTGAAACTCAAGAAGAAGTGATCACTAGTGCAGTTGAAACTGAAGAACAATTGGGAACTTACCATGTACAGGAACCAAGCTGCCAAGCTGATAATGGAGCTAATACTACAACAGTTGATGACTATGAACCATTTGTAGAGGATTACTCACTTTATGCTGATTATGATGCTGAATTTAATGTTCAAACTTCATTTGAAAAACAACCAGAAGTGGATTATCTAGAGGGTATGGTGAGTGATGATAGTGGGGATGCTTTCTACTCTGAGAGTGGCCATGGTTCTGAGGATAGTGGAGATGATTCTGATGACAGTGAATACAATGTGGATGAGTCTAACATACAATTTGATGTAGATGTAGACATGAGTGAATTCCATAATGCTGTTGATGTAGATGAACATGGAATCTTGAACAATCATTCAAAAGATGATGGGATTGGAGTGGTTGACTTTGATAATGAGTTGGAAGTTATTGCCACTGATGATTATCAATTTGCAGGATTTCATGAAGATGATAGGAAGAGACTGCTAAAAGAGTTGAGTAAGTCAAGTACATGCTCACATGGAGAGGTTCATGTTAAACCATTTCAGATTGGTCAGGTCTTCAAAACCAAGGTTGATGTTAAAAACTACATGAACTCACATGCTGTAGCAACAAGGAGGTCTTTATACCTAGCCAAAAATGACAAAATCCGGATTAGGGTGAAATGTAAAGGTGTTGTAAGTAAGCCTTCTACATGAGTTGATAGTGGTGGGCCCTCAACCAGAAGTAGGGCAAAGTGCAAGGGTAAAGATGTAATTGCCAATAAAGGTACATGTCCATGGGCAGTCCAAATATCGAGGGCTAATGAAAATCAGGATTGGTTGGTGAAAACAGTACAGGATGAGCATAAATGTTTGCAAACAAGGGCGGTTAAAGCTTGCACTTCCAGATACGTAGCAAACTTAATTGTTCAACAAATACAGAGTAACCCTAAAATTCCAGTGAAAGCTTTACACGAAGAGTTGTGCAAGAAACTGGAGGTAGGAATGTCATTGCAAAAGGTCGCTAGGGCAAAGTCAATGGCTGAGCGTATCATTAGTGGGGACTACCAAGTACAGTATGGATTTTTGAGGGATTATGTCTTGGAGCTACTCAACACTAATCCTGGTACAACAGTTCGGATTGATGTGTATCCAGAAACCTCCCTGTCTGTTACCACAAGAACTTTTAGAAGAATATATGTCTGCTTAGGTGCATTGAAGTTAGGATTCAAATCTGGATTAAGAGATTTTCTAGGTCTGGATGGTACTTTCATGAAGGGCCCTTACCCTGGGCAAGTGTTAACTGCTGTAGGGTTGGACTCAAACAATGGCATATACCCTGTAGCATATGCAGTGGTAGAGACAGAATCAACAAGTAGCTGGACCTGGTTCTTGGAACTGTTAGGAGAAGATCTGGATCTGGGACCAAATTCAAACTTTACCTTCATTTCAGATAGACAAAAGGTGTGTACCACCTAACTTTTTTATTACCTTTACTAAATACATTTGGTTAACTAATGTTGATTACATTGACTTTTGTTTAGGGAATAATACCAGCAATGGAGAAAGTATTCCCTAGTGCAGAACACAGGTTCTGTTTGAGGCATATCCAGGAAAACATGAAGAAGCAATGGAAAGGAAAAGACTTAAGTGACCAGCTTTGGGAGTGTGGTAGAGCAACAACAGTCAATCATTTTAATAGAGCAATGGATGAGTTGAAGAAGATCAATGCAGAGGCTCATGCTTGGGTGTCTAAGATCCCAACAAACACTTGGGCTAAATCTCACTTTAGTGGTAAGTTTCTAGAAATTTATTGAGAATTGTTAATCTTCCCTTTTGTGTGTTTACTATATGTGTAATTGTCTTCTGTTAATATATATTATTCAGGAAGGGCACATACTGATTGTTTGTTGAATAACCTTTGTGAGGTATTCAATTCAAAGCTAGATGAAGGTAGGGATAAACCTATTATCACTTGCTTAGAGTATATTAGAGAGTATCTCATGAAGAGGTTATGTGTGGTGCAAAAGGAAATAGATAAGTGTGAAGGACTTCTAACCCCTACTGCAACTACACTGTTTGAAAAGATTAAGGCTGATGCATCAAAGTATGTGGCTAAATACAATGGGGCAGGGAAGTACCAAGTGGCAAGCACATGGCAAGACCAATATGTGGTAAATTTGAATGATCACAGTTGCAGTTGTAGGTTTTGGGAGATTACAGGTTTCCCATGTAGACATGCTGTTTGTGCTATATGGGACAAAATTGAAAATGGTGAAAATGCCCCACATGTTGATGAATGGGTCCATCCTTGCTATAGGTTATCAACATGGAAAGCCATGTATTTCAACAAAATTGATCCATTGAATGGACGTACAATGTGGCCTAAAAGTGACTGCCCATTCACTTTACTTCCACCAAAACATAAGACACAGGTTTGTATTTAAAGTACACAAAATATATAGTATACATGTGAACATGGAATGAATTCAATTTTAACTATAGTATATCAACATGTGTAGGTTGGGAGGCCTAAGAAGAAGAGAAGAAGGGGTGTTGATGAGCCAAACAGCCAAGCTGGTAGATTGAGCAGGAAATATTTGGCAGTCACTTGTTCAAAGTGTCATAACAAAGGGCACAATTCCAGAACATGTAAAGGGCAGGGAGGCAGTGGTGAAGTTGGAGGAGGCTGAAAATTGACTTTTTAGTGGTTATTAGGATGTTGGTGTTGTAGGTATTTAGAAACTTATGTAATGTGAAGTTGTAGGTCTTTTTAAAAATTTGGATCATGGTTGTGTTAAGAACTTTATAACTTTGAATGTAATGGTGTGTATGCACTTTTTGGTGATGAATTAATATGTTTTGTGTACTACCCTTCACTTCACAGATCAATTAATAACAATGTACACTTCAATTGCAAATGAAAACCATCTTCAAGATGCAATTACAATACACTTAACAATTACATTTCAAAAACATTCAAGAAATTGAACAATGAACTATAACAAACTACATTCCATTACCATTACCATTACCACTGCATTACACATTAATCTGATACATAAACCAAATACAACACCACCAATTCCAAAACCACCTACATAAACTGAAAGCAAAAAAACCCCTATCTGATTAAAATAAAATAAAAACCCTGCAATGGTTACAAACCAAAAACCAAAACTCCATTACCATCCAAACCTTCAGAAGATACTTAGAGATTAAAATAATACCAAAAAAAACACCCATGAACAAAACAACATCAGCTGGTAGTTCCACAATTCTGTAGTTACAATGGCGACCCTCTCCTCCAATCGATTCATTGATCTTATCAAACCTGGAATCACCACCAATGCCCTAGCACACATAGGGGGATCAGACCATCGAATGAAACCACATCTTTTACAGTTCCAAAATTGCCTTCCAGGGTTACGATCCGTCCATGAAGTGATCTTCATTGCTTCATTCCCACATCTGCAAGTCACCATCTTTGAATCAGAAGCGATTGGATGTCGTGAAGGGTGCAACGGTCGAGCAACAGTGGAAAGGAGGAGAGATGATCGACTGATGAAGCTAAAGGATTTGCCCAAAAATCGGACATGCAATTTCTTTTAAAGAGAGGAGGTTACAACTGAAATGACGAAATTACCCCTGCAATATTTTATTAAAAAATGAGTTAACGGTGAAATGCTAACGGAGTGAGCCGAAAGGACCATTTGTTAAAAGTTTTGAAACCACAGGGACCATCTGTGAGGTTTTTTGAACTTAGGGACTAAACTTGATATTTCTGGAAACCACAGGGACCATTTTTGAAGTTTTGTCTATATTATGCAATAATGTTTTTATTATTTTGTGGTGTATGTAAAAAAGTTGTTTTTAAACTAAATTTGCGGGTAATTCTATCAATTTACTCAATAGTGTTTTATACTGACGAACTTATATAAATGATACAAATCACAAAACCAGGTTTCAAACTGATTAAACATTATTTGGTCATAAATGATATGTGGAACTTATATAAAACTTGCATTTTTTTCTAGAATCACATTCATTTGAAACTCTCATTCAATTTTTCCTTTCATCATATTCATTTGAAACTCCCATTACTTTTCAATTTCTTTCTAATAATTATTATAAGTTGGTTAATAAGGTTAAATAAATATCAAAACTAAAGTGTAATCATATATAAACTAAATTTCAATATTAAAAAAATATATATTTTCTTCTACTTATAAAGTTTGTTTTTAACTTTTAACATATTATACTTAATTTAATAGGTCTAATATGTTGTATGTAAACCATTATCATTTTAAAGCTATAACTTTTGATCAATTTGTATAAAATACTTAAATTGTTAATTTAAATATAACCTTACAAGATCAACTTAAATATAAAATTTAGTTCGACTTAAAAAACCAAAGAATATTTTGTAAATAGTTAAAAATGATAAATTGTAGTGTCTTTCTAATAATGATTATAAATTGGTTAATAAAGATAAATAAGTATCAAACCTAAAGTATAATAAAAAATAAACTAAATTTCAATATTAAAATAATATTTTTACTTCTACTTATTAAGTTATGTCTTTAACTTTTAACATATTGTATTTAATTTATTAGGTTTAATATGTTGTTGTATGTAAACCATTATTAGTTCAAAGCTACAACTTTTGAACTGTATGGACAAAATACTTCAATTGTTAATTTAAATATAACATTACAGGGTCAACTTTAATATAAATTTCAGTTCCACTTAAAAAAACTCAAAGAATATTTTGTCCATAGTGAAAGTGATAAATTGTAGTGCTAAATGCAAAAACTAAATTGTAATATCAATTCACTAATATATTTCGTAAATATATTTTTATAATCGTTAAAAGATTTGAAATAAGTAGCTTAAAATAACTTACAATAACAATAGTTAAAAATAACTCTATATAAATAATTATATTGTTACCTTTAAAATCAAAAATAAAAAATAAAAATAAATTGTTTGATGTTTTAAATAATTAGACTATAGAAATTAAAAAGTTAACAAATAAATTTTAAAAATGAATTAACAATAACAACAACTATAAATATTATTAAACCATATATTATATTTAATTTTATTCATGACAAACCCACAAGTAAAGGTCATTCAAAAGATTGAGATTATGCAGTTTTAATAGATGTATATATATTATCATATAATTCAAAATAATCAATATAATATATCAACTTAGTATACAAATTATTATATCAAATTTAACAACGACATTATTGTTATATTTAAAAAATATATATTTGTAAAGTTTCAGCTTTATAGTTGCTTCTGCGCAACGCGCGGGCATTCGCCTAGTATACTTATAAAGGAAACATTTTTTCTTTCACCAAATTCATTTGAAACTCCCATGACCTTTCAATTTCTTTCTAAT
This sequence comes from Lactuca serriola, assembly GCF_051521515.1. NCBI lineage: Eukaryota > Viridiplantae > Streptophyta > Magnoliopsida > Asterales > Asteraceae > Lactuca > Lactuca serriola. The sequence goes on from NC_136410.1 coordinate 45,378,260, forward strand.
AATGATTATAAGTTGGTTAATAAGGTTAAATAAATATAAAACATAAAGTGTATTCATATATAAACTAAATTTCAATATTAGAAGAATATATTTTCTTCTACTTATAAAGTTATGTTTTTAACTTTAACATAATATACTTAATTTATTAGGTCTAATATTTTGTTTTATATAAACCATTATCATTTTAAAACTACAACTTTTAAACAATTTGTATAAAATACTTAAATTGTTAATTTAAATATAACCTTACAGGATCAACTTAAATATAAATTTTAGTTCAACTTAAACAACCTAAAGAATATTTTGTAAATAGTTAAAAGTGATAAATTGTAGTGTCTTTCTAATAATGATTATAAGTTGGTTAATAAGGTTAAATAAGTATCAAAGTTAAAGTGTAATCATAAATAAACTAAATTTCCATATTAAAATAATATTTTTACTTCTACTTATAAAGTTATTCTTTAACTTTTAACATATTATACTTAATTTATTAGATTTAATATGTTGTTGTATGTAAACCATTATCAGTTTAAAGCTACAACTTTTAAACATTTTGGACAAAATACTTAAATTATTAATTTAATATAACATTACTGGGTCAACTTCAATATAAATTACAGTTTCACTTAAAAAATCCAAAGAATATTTTGTAAATAGTTAAAAGTGATAAATTATAGTGCTAAATGCAAAGACTAAATTGTAATATCAATTTAACTAAAATATTTCCTAAAGATATTTTTATAATCGTTAAAAGTTTTCAAATAAGTAGCTTAAAATAACTTACAATAACAATAGTAAAAAATAACTCTATATAAATAATTATATTGTTAACTTTAAAATAAAAAAAATTATTTGATGTTTTAAATAATTATAATGATAGAAATTAAAATATTAAGCAAATAAATTTTAAAAAATTAATTAACAATAACAACTATAAATAACATTAAATCATATATTATATTTAATTTTATTTATGAGTAACCCGCAGATAGAGGTCATTCAAAAGATTGAGATTATGCAGTTTTAATAGATGTATATATTATCATATAATTCAAAATAGTCAATATATTATATCAACTTAGTATACGAATTATTATATCAAATTTAACAACAACGTTATTGTTATATATATATATATATATATATATATATATATATATATATATATATATATATATATATATATATTTGTAAAGATTTCAGCTATATAGATGCTTCTGCGCAACGCGCGGACATTCGCCTAGTTTGGACATAAATGATATGTGGTTACTATTTTAGTATTTTATATGGAAACTCGTGAGGGCAAATAGAGTCGAGCGGGGGAGTCCATTGAGGGTCTCCGACGTAGCCTCAACACCATTCAGACGATAATATGAAAGGACTTGTTTGAATAGAGAACTCGAGTTAAGAATCAGATGCATGTGCATTGTGTTCTTTTGATTATTATTCCATTTAGCCCTTGTTAACATATTATCTTTGATAAAATATTAAAAATGATTTGGGAATTGGATTATTGCAATTACCTTATTCCATTTCAATCACTAATTTCATGTTTATTCACTAATCACTAAGTATTAAAAATGCCTAAAATTACTATTTTGACATGTATAATAAGATTGAGCTTAGATGCTCGACATAAAAAATAAAAATAAATAAATAAATAAACACAACTTATGGTGGTTCGTATATTTAATTGGAAATCAACTTGAGTGACAAAATTCCATAAGGATTATTTAAATGGCTAAATATTTTATAAAGAAACCAATATTTCTTTTTTACTGAAATATTAAATTCATGTATCAAACTGTAAATATTGAAAAAAAATATTCATAGGAAACATGTTACAATGAACATAGTTTAATACAATGAATTATCGATTAATATATATATATATATATATATATATATATATATATATATATATAAAGTGAATGTATACTACAAGATATATAAACTTTGGTACACAAACATATCATATTACGTCGTTTTTATATCATATATATCTTGTAATTATCTAAAGTTCTTAAAATTCAATTTCTAAGTTGATTTGCTTTCAAGATTTTTCGAAATTTCACCATTTGCAACTATAATATATATGATAGGTGTTCCTCTAACATAACTTTCATTTGCAAATATAATATATATGTTAGTTGTTCCACAGAATGATGTGATGTAATAGGAAAATAATGGTGAAATTTTAAAACTCTCGAAAATAAATCAAATTAGGAATTGAATTTTAAGAAGATTGAACAATTACGATGTATATATGATACAAAAACGGCGTAATATGATGAGTTTGGATACAGAATATTATATATACCTTGTAGGGTGTATTCATTTATTTATATATATATATATATATATATATATATATATATATATAATTGTGTCCAATCATACTTCTATTACACTACGAGTGAAATAAAACAAAAAGGTTCCTTTGGTCCATCTTTTGACACGGGAAGGAACGGCCCTCCAAAGAGAGAATCTTTCATGGTTAATTTATGAGTAACTAACAGAAAACGGTATTATTGGTGTAAGCTTAATATTTTCTTGTTATTTTATAAAATCAAACCATGTGCTATGGTGTTTTTCTAATAATGTAAACCAAAATATTTATCATAGTAATCAAATTATTAACAAAGATTTGATTAAGCAACACAACTGTAAAGATATCAAATGGAGCAATCAATCATTCAACGACGTTTATTTATATCAAATTTGGTTAGCATTTTATGACTCATCATATATCATGAAATCTATATTTAATATAATCCTAATTTTTTTTAACAAGATATATACAAAAAGCTAGCAAGACACAAGAAAAAATTGACAATTACAACGGGATGTCATTTGTTGGATTATACATTCAATCAATTTATTTGATGACAAACTTAATGTTTTTATACACAAACCACTTAAAAGAATAATAAATAATAGTACAAAACGCTCAACTATCATATTCTTCTTCATTTTGTTGTCCGCAAACACATTATCATTACAGTATTGCCAAAGCATTCATCAAACCAAAAAACAATCGCCTCTATTACAATCTTTTAGGACTTTAAAATCCTCATAGTCTATCCAAGTGAAAACATTTAGGACATTTGTGAGAATCGACATACCTATATTCACCATCTACCAACCGCCCTCCAAACAGTGTTAGTCACTTTACATGTGAGAAACAAGTGTTCAAGCTCTTAATTTTCCAACCCACATATCAGACAAAGGATAGAAGGAACATTTGTTCTCCTCCTATTAGTATTATCTTCAGTTAATAGTCATTTCAAAATCAAGCGCGACACAAAAATATTAACCTTTCGGGAAACAAACTTGTTCTAATTAGTGGCACTATTTCCATCTACTAACATTGAATCATTAATACAACTCCTAACTCTTTAACCGAAAACAAACCCATAATTATCAAGCTACCAAACATATTTGTCTTGATCTTCCGATATAATGACATTCACAAACAAACCTAACATGTCCATCAATTGTACCATCTCGACCCGACCTCTCACCTCTCGCCTCCAAGTCTGCCTCCACACATCATCCATCCATGAATCACTAACCATGCAATCTTTATAAGTTTCCAACAGGAAAAGTCTATGAAAAACGTATATAAAACATGATATTCCCACACCACACCAACTTCCAAGACATCGTGTTGTGACCATTACCGATTTATTTTATAAGAGTATCATAAGGTATATTACCTTTGACATGCAATTTTTTAATCGCCAAAGCAATCCTCGGCCACACCCTTTTACGCCTAGTTCCCGAGTTTTAGCGAGAAAAGAAAACATGAGAAAAGAAAGTAAGGAGAATTTTTTTTGTCTTTTGTGTTGCCACGTTGGAAAGAAATGGAAGGAAAATTAAATATTTTATTCTTTCTCTCCAAACAAATCGGAAGGACCATACGAGTCAGTCTGTCAGTTGCAGCTAACAGATTTTGGTCACTGCATCAGCTCGATCGGGTGTTCATAATATGAAGTAAAAGGATTTGAACCTTTGTATACCGGTACCGGCTTCAGTTGATTACCAACATTGAGTTCAACATCAATTGGGTAAAGCCAGATGGGAGAGGCGACCAAAGGAAGTTGGTTCACCTTCTCTCCTCAAGTCAAAATAAAAAAGAAAGAAGAGAACGAAAAGAGAACTTCGTATTTTCACTGGAAAAAAAAACACTTGAATTAGATCTACCAAATGATCGACTTAAATCGGAAATTAACGTCGGATCCCGGCTAACCGAAGAAGTCAGACTGAAGCGGAGGAGCAGAAAATGAATCAACTCAGTAGAATTAAGTATTGAATATGACTTCTAAAGTGACTAAACGAGGGAAAGTAATCATTTCATTTCCTTCCACTTCCCCCCTTTAATGAAACTCAGGAAAAAATTTCTTTTACTTTCTTTCTCACTTCCACTAATTTCCTTTCTTTTCTTTCGTTAAGTTAAACTCAGGAACGGGGTATAGTTCGAGACCAAACATTGACCCAGTCTATGCCCGGTGACCATGTAAAGTTGTTAACACCTTACCCAAATTGCATAACTTTCATCCATCTCTATTTTTTAAGCAAAGCATTATTGAACCCCTCCAAGCTTCCAATCTAGATACTATCTTTTCCTTTTGGGAGCCATAACCAGATCCCATCTAATCTAATGTATCTTTATTTCATCATTCTTTCCACCCCAAAAGATAATTAACCTCAAGGACTCTAAAATATTCTTGACTAAAACTGACGTTATAAATACCGACATGTAATAAATCACTAAAGATCCAAGAGCTCAACAAAATAGATCAACCCTCAATCGATAATATTTTCGTTTTCCATCCGGACAACCTATCTCAAAATCTCTATATATAAACTGCTTCCACCCATACACGATATCCATTCGCGTTCCCACATGGATCCCTGAATGTTGGAACGAAAACTAATCAACCTTACACCCCATGAGTAATGCACATTGCTCAACCACACTCCGATCCACACCAAATCCATCCAAATTAGATTATTGCAAGTTCAACCTTAAGCCTAAAGTCAGGTAAATATACCCCAAAATCATGACTATAGTGGTTATATTATGAGCCGACCACTCTCCTAAAAGTAGTATATCATCTACATAAAAAAAATGTGAGAGACCATGATGTTAGTATTATCAACCTTTAGACCTCAATAAAGACCATCCACAATCATATCCACAATAGCAAGGTAGAGACCTTCCATAGTAAGGATGAGCAAAAATGGAAGTAGCTAAGGACAAACAAGCCCAAATCATACTCAACCATTTTCTCCAAACCCTAAAAAAACCCATGATTGTCTCCAAGTACTCCTGTGAGATACTGTTAGAGATTAGAATTAGGTTGAATATGGCGTATAATATGAATAAAGTGGTCGATCCATGTTTGGTTTATAAGGCGTGAAGAGTTTGGGTTGTTTCGAGATTGTGTTTTTTGGTTGTTTGAGTGTTAGAAGAGTTTGAAAAAAAAACATTTGGGAAAAAAATGAAATTTAAAGTAATAGAAAATGTGTGCTTGTTTGAGAGAGAATGGAACTAAGAGTGGTAAAATGTGATGTTGGTGATTTTTATTTATTTTGGATATAAAACAGAAAAATATTGAAAATTTGAAATGAAAAACAGACAAAAAGTTAATGAAGGAGAGAAAGGGTTGGCGTAGCAAATTTATGTCGAGTTGGGTGCCTAAACTCGACATGCCAAAGCTGTATCACAATGTTTGTCGAGCTAACTCAGCATTGCCGAGCCCATTCCTTCTGGTCTAAGTTTTTCTTAGAAAAATCTCCAAATACGGAAATGACATATCATGTAGTTTGTTGTTACTAAATCTTTCTTTAACTACAAAAAATGGATTGATTCCCCTTGTTGGTATTATTTTGCAGGTGTGTGTGTGTGTGTGTGTGTGTGTGTGTGTGTGTGTGTGTGTGTGTGTGTGTGTGTGTGTGTGTATATATATATATATATATATATATATATGTGGGCTAAGTGAATATGTGGTTGTCATGTACCTAAGCTTATATATAGAACCCTCCAAACAATGTAGTTTTGATCAATTTATATACAAACTAATCATGATATCTCTTATACTATTTTTCCTTAATCATACGACTTACTAAATCAAATATGTGGCTGTTATGTACCTAAGCTTAGGTATAGAACCTTGTAAACGACGTAATTTTAAACAAAACAAAACAAATTTCTTTTTCTCTTAATTTTGTTTTAATAGAATACCATTGAATTGAATTAAATTATGTAATGAAAAAGATCAATTATATATCTTTTTATTGCAAAGAATTCTTGAAGTTTATAGCAAAAGTAAAAAACTAATATTTTTTAACGAATATAACTCAAACATTTTGTCCTTCAATTAAAAAAATATATTCAATGATTTTGTGAAAAACTTGATTGATTATTGCATTTTCTTCTTTTATCTTTTATTACATTAGTTTTAATTAAAATTTAGTAGGATTGATTAAATGTTCATAACTTTCAATGCTTTAAGTTCTTAAACACAATTAAACAAAAGAAACATAAAATTCAATCGATTTAGTAAGTCATGTGACTAAGAAAAATAATAAATGAGATATCATGATTAGTTTTTAAATATATGGATTAAAACTACATAATTTAGAGTGTTTTATATATAAGTTTATATATATATATATATATATATATATATATATATATATATATATATACTAGGTGTGAACCCCGTGTATTACACGGGTTTATTAAAAAAAGTTAAATATAAAATAATAAGGATCAAGTTTTTCAATATATCTACCCTAATAAATGAAAACTAATTTCTTTGTTTATAATTGGATTCCATAACATTTTTTGTTTTGAAAAAGTTATTGTATAAGTGAAAATTATGATGTGTAAACATTTAATTATGGAAGAATTGATTATTGCCTAATTTGTAGTTGTACGGTTTTTTTTTTTTGTATGGTTATTGAAATTTAATTTAATGATTCTACATAACATAAATAAACTCGTATAAAATATGGAATTTACTTTTAAATTTAAGAAAATTGAAAGCACAAGAAAATGTCAAGTGGAAAAAGAAAAAATCAAAAAATCCTACAAAATGACATGTGTCAAACTAAATGAGAACATGACATTTAGCAAAAACATTTTCCTTTATTAGGGTAGAATATATATATATATATATATATATATATATATATATATATATATATATATATATATATATATATATATATATATATATATATATATATACTAGGTTATAACCCGTGGAAACCACGGTTATAAAATCAATTAAACTTTTATAGTAAAAATTCAAAAATATTAATCAATTATTTTAAATAAATTATTAATTTAAAAGATATTTTTTTAGTTATGTGAAATAATCGTTGATTCAAATAAATATGTAAAATTAATTTTTAATATATATGACATTTTTTATTTGTGAATTAATGAAAACATTAATATAAATTTTAATTTTTAAAATAGAAAATAAATACATTGATAAATAACATCACATTAATAATGAGGTCTAAAAAATTTAAAATGGAGAACGAATATATTGACAAGTGACAACACATTAATTAAGAGGTCTAATATGATAACACATGGCAAAAAAAACTACTCTTTTATTAGTATATATATATATATATATATATATATATATATATATATATATATATATATATATATATATATATATATATATATATATATATATAAGTGAAGTGGGTTTCCCGCCAAGAAATAGGTAAGAAAAGAAAGTATTGTTTTATTTCAAGATTCATGCACCCCGACCTAGGTAACATGATTTTGCCTTTTCTGTGTCTGTCTGGGCATCTCCAATCAAATCCCAGTTTTTTAACTTCTTTGTTCCGCTTACCGACACCCACCCACTCACCTCTTTACTTTTTCATTAAAATTTCCCTAAATTCACTCTCAATTAGAATAATATAAAAAACTAAATACCATTAATTACTTAATTCTTTCCAATAACATACAAGATTAGCGTCTGTTAATAAAAAGTTCACATATCCCCCACACTCACCTAACATTTGGTTTGGTTTGTCATCTGGTCTTCTCCTCAGGTTTGACATCAAGTGATATACTTGAAGAGTACTTTTTGATTCTCAAGGAGATAAGAATGCTAGATGAAATACCAAGCATTGGGAACACGTATGACCAGATCTTTGACTTGTCAGATTGAGATGCTGACGTGGACGCCACGGCTGCGCCAGCAAGGCTACCGATGGATGTGTTTTGTAAGATCATGGGCAGGCACCCTAGGACAGTTGGCGCTAGAAAATCCCTTAAAAATTGGACATTTGTGGCGGCTAATGCGTAATTAATGACATACGATGGAATGGGGGAAAATCGGGCAAGTAGAACAAACTTCCAACCATCACGTTCCACTCCCCTTAACAGCACATGAAAATATTTGTTTCCATGGGCCCACGCTACTGCCGAACTAGAGCGCCTAAAAAGAATCCTGCAAAATCAATACAAAAAGGACATTTACGTCTTGTACACATATGAAACATGTCCCACTGACAAAAAGTTACAATCAGTCCAATACACATCAAATTCAGTACAACCTGTTATGTCAGAAGAATCTGGTATAATGATATCTATATGTAAAAGATTCGTCTACCATACCATTTTTTTTGTCATAGATTAATGAAATCAAATGTAAAGTAGTATATTCTTTACTATAATTACTTGTGTTTTGGACTTTTGGTAAACAAATGAAATTGAGTTTTGATACAATTATTTTGAAATGACAAAAGATGGAAAGAATCCCACCTTTAGATATCAATCAATGTCCAAGGGGGTTAAGAGTTAAGACATGTGAGAGTGTTTCCAAGGTTACTTGCTGAAAGATACTTAAAAACAAAGAGACATAAAAAAGTGACATATATTTCAAGACAAAAGCAAATTTAAATATCAAATCATGAAGAAAACAATGTCCATCTTTATTCCTTACATCAACCACAACCAAAAAGGCAAAAAAAAAAAAAAAAGTTTAAAAAGAATAGGGTCAAAGATGGGAATGTATGGACCAGATATCTGATAACAAATGTAGCACCACAAAAAAGGACCTTTGAGTCAGCATTAGTAGTAGATTTCATAATCTGATATATTTAAAATGTAATTAGTGGACATCATGTGCAAATGAATGGATGCCTGTTTCAGACCTTTCCATTTTTTTTTAAATGGGTATAAATACTTATCAGACTCAACTGATATACGGATAAAGTTCATTTCAAAACCAAAAAAGAATGAAAGAGAGTCAATCATTGAATGAGGCATTTTCCAATTTTAGAAAATCATGTAATGTGGATCCATGGTTTGCATTAAATATGTTTGTGTTTGGCAACATCTTAAGAGTAAGATACAGGGTTTAAAGAAACATGAGTCATCTTCATGTAAAATGCCATAGAAGGAAATTCATAAAACAGTGCAACAGCTGCATACATCTTCTAAATTTCTTACAGTTGTAAAACTTGTTTTGTTCAGATTCTTCTGGTTTAAGTGGTTCTTTGAAGGGACATTTTCCTAATTCATTCTTTCTAATTTATTTTGATCTATGATGTGTTGTCTTTCTTGTGTTTCTATTCTATATCAAGTAGGCATTTGGTTCAATCCCTTTAGTACAGTTGTAAGTTCATATTAGTAATTTTCTGTTTGAGTAGTTTGAACAAGTACTCTGTGCTTTGTCAATGTGAATTGAGGGTTTGAACTTCTATCATGTTGAATCAAAATTCAAACATCACATATATATGCAGTAATTGCTGGTGAAATAAAACATTATATGTCAATTTATGGTGAAAAAGCAGCAAAACCCTAGGGCTACAATCTGGAACTCATGTTTAAAATAAACTAATCTGAATTGAGGATTTGAACTTCCATCATGTTGAATCAAAACTCAAATGCAACATATATTATATATGCAGTTCTTGCTGGTGGAATGAAACCTAGGGCTACAAACTGGAACTCATGTTTATAAGAAATTAATCTGAAGTAACACAACTACTTGTAATTACTGAGAATAATAAACAGCAGCACTTAAATTCTTGAGAAATGCAGAAATGATACCTTCCGATCCAGAAGGAGAGGGAAGCGCCCATAACTTTGGCGGAGAAGACACAGAGCAAGGCTGGAAAGAATCCGAAGAGGAGAGAAGCACCAGCTTCGAAGAAGACAGCGTAGGGAAGACATAGAGAGAGGGAGATTGTGTGGATCCCGACATAGACTGGAATCGCCCAATTACCCAATCGATCGGACATGTGTCTGAAGAGTTCGACGACTGCGTCTTTGTCCCATACCGATGGTCCTTTGATCTTCAACACTGCCGCAGCTGCTCCGACCGCCACCGCTCCTGCTAACAATAATCCAAACTTACTACCACCTGCCATCTGAAGAAGGAATCTAGTAGTCGAATGAACGGAATCGAGATGGCTGCTACTGCTACTGTGCTACATGAAGCCATGGTGACGGAAGAAAACTGTTTCCGACGAGCTACTGGAAGTATTAGCCCAACAAAATGGCCCAATTGTTTAAGACAAGTCCACTATTATAGCACTCACAAACAGTCCATTATATTTTTGTCTGGAAAAACTTAAATATCAACATATTCTCAAACGTTTTTGAATAAATTATGATAATTGTTTTTGAAAATTGTAGAAATATTTTTAGTAATACTGATATTCGTTAAAAGTTTTATTGAGATGAAATAATGGATGTTTCTTTTACAAATGGTTATAATTATATTTAATATTTTTAATAAATGATATTATTGGTGTTTTCATTGATATTTAATATTTATATGAAAAAAAATTACGACATAAAAAAATATTTATGTATTTTAAAGAGTTTGTGATTCAAATAAATATAATAAGCTAAACGATTTGATATTTTAGTGGTTATTAAGTTATAGATTTCTCAAAGTTGATTTCTATATATTCCATGTGTATAGTGCTTTTTAATTTTTTAATTTTTTAATTTTTTAAGGTGTTCTTTAAATAAAAAAAGTTATAATAAATATTTCGTGTTTTCATGTTATTAAAGGTTGTATTTATGTTTTTAATACTATATATTATTTGTTAATTGAAACTAAAAGGACTTTTCACATTCTTTAAATTATTGACATTCAATTTAAATATTAATTCCAATAACATCTTTTATTTATATATTTTTGACCTACACATCTTTTACTTATATATTTTTTACCTACATATTTTTTATTTGTACTTATAAAATTATGTTTTTATCTTTTAACATAGTAGTTGCGAGACTCATGTATTATATGTGGTGCACGGATTTAAAAAAAAAAGTTAAATATAAAGATCTAAATATTTGAGATGTTTGAATGTATAAGAAAATAAGAAAGATATTGAATTATTAAAGTCGAAGTATTTTTTTCTTTTAAATTTAAACAAATAATTTACATAAATAAAAAAAGAAACTTAATGAGTCTTTAATTTAGGAATTTTGAAATTAGAAAGTAAGTCTATTAATTAAATTGATATCCATTTATTATTGCATTTATTGCAATTATTATATTTAAATATTATGTGAAATTTAATAAAATGAAGAAAAAAACATAAAATTACATGTAGACAAAAATTAATTTAAAATAACCATAAAATGACATGTGACAAAATGAATGAGAATATGACCTATGACAAAAGATATTTACTTAATAGAATAGATTATACTTAATATATTAGTCTAGACATATAGTTGTATATGAACCATTATCGTTTTAATGTCATAGCTTTTGAACAATTTGTATAAATTTATGTAACGTCCCAAAAATTTAGAGAAAAGTTTTCATTTTTAAGACAATAAACCATACAAATGAGTTGTTCCAAAACCAAACAAAGTGATTACAACATTTAAACATCGGAATAAAAATCATAAGTAGCCAACGCAGAAACTCTGGGGGATGTCATGCAGTCACGTCGGGCCTTTCCTTTTAGAACTTTAAAGGACCTAAAACCATAAGCATAAAGATTAGTGAGTTCCCAAAAATACCACATACCATACATATAATAGAGATTATTATATGTCAACTATAGTCTTACAGTCACCATTATGCAATGAGTTGTATCATGGTCTTTCCTTGTCAGGTCGGGGGCCAAAACCCGGGTCTTACAAACAAGTGCCAAGAGCCACCTCTTGGTCTTCCATGCAAGTATCATAAAGATAACTAGCATTCTACATATAAATGTCAGGGTCCAGACCTTGGTCTAGCATACAACTTACCAGGAGCCACCTCCAGATCTTTCATGCATTTGCTAGGGGTCACCACCTGGTATTCCTACATATCATAATCCGGTGGCCCGATATTGGTACTATCGACCCACAAGTACAGTGAGGAGACTCACCTGATTCACAAAGCCGACTAAAACCCAGCTCAATGTTGCGCCATCCATGGCCATGTCGTGGCCCTCATAAAATCGAACATATTTGCATTTTTTTCGTTGCCACACCGTGGCGACCTATAGCCACATCGTGAGTGTTGGGTCTCCAACAACTTAATGGATTAAGCTGTTTACTTCTATTCCAAGAGTTCCAAAGCTCAGATCTAGCTCAATCTATGGTCAAAATGGATAAGTTTTCCAACTTTATCCATTATGACACCTAAAGATATCAAGATCTCCAATCCTAGGTCCATATAAAGCCAAATACCACAATGTCTTAACCATTAAGCCCTTAATCTGAAAAGTCCTTGACCCAACCACTCCAGAAGGAATTCTAACACCAGTTCTATCATAAAGATGAAAGCTTTAATACCAAGAAATGGTCCAAAGCATGCATAAAAACCTAGATATACATTGAAGGATCATAAAGCTTCAAGCTTGAAAATCGGTAAGGTCCGGAGCAAGGAAAGAGGTTGAATCTAGAGTTGATCTTGAATCCTTGCACTCAAACCACCTTTTTCTTATTGTTTAAAAACAACACAAAAGCACCAAAAACTCTAAGGATACAAAAATATGGGTTAGGGTTTCGATTCAGATGATTAAGGTTGAGAGGATGAGCAAACCTAAGAGTTAGTGCATTCATATAGGGCCTAAATCCAGAATCTAGGGTTTTGTACTTGAGGCGGCTATGCGCCAAGTAGTTAAATGAACTACTCCTTGCGTCAGCATGGCACTCATATGCCGTGTACCCAAAAATTCTCTTTTTCTTTTGTTTAAATTAAATAAGCTTGGAAAGAAACATGACCGAAAACAAGATGTTACAAATATGTTCTCATTTTGTGATTACTAATCTAATACACATCAGTTATAAATTCGAAACGTGAAATAATAAATTTAATAGCGTCTTTATGTTTTTTTTTGCACAAACGTTTCTTAAGTATTGACTTTGTAATGTCACTAGTCCTTATGACTAACTCTGTTAAAATATGGGGTTAAGTTTTTGTGAAACGACTAATATATTGTTCCTTTACAAGGACCAATTATGAAACTTTATCTTTATAATTTCACAAAAGTAGAGAATCATCGCTCACTGCCATTAGCCAACGTCTACCTCAACCACCACTAACGACCTGAGTCCACCAGATTTGATACTAAAATCTTTGTTGGAAAAGGGAGTTGAAAGTTGAAACCAAGAAAAGAAATTGAAAACCAAGAAGAAAGAACTAAAACCACAAATTCAATTTAATCAAAGGAAAAGAAATTGGAGCTAAAATTAAACAAAACCAACATCATCCATTCACTAAGCACCATCACTACCATTGTATAATGAGATACATATGCCAAGATACAAATAATGTAACATCTGGATTTCCAGGTATAATATTTTATGTATTTTATTTTGAGTCATGTGGAGTGACTCGACGAGTTGTGTGACAACCCGAAATTTCTATCTTGTACAACCATTCACTTCAATCGAAGTCAGACTTGTTTCTGCTAACTTTTAGCACTGTTTAGAGTCTGTTTGAGCATTCTAAGCCTAGTGCATCAAAGGAATTAGTATTTGGAAGTGTCAGTTTAAGTTCTTAACTATCTAGCAAACTGTAAACCTCCTCAAAAGGAGTTTATGGTCAAGACTTTAGAGCTTACGGTCATGGTGACCATAAACTCCTCCCTACATATATAATGGTTGATCATTTCAACCATTCTTTTCACTTTTCAAGCCTTAGAACTCATTCTCTCTTAAGTATCATCCGACTTTTCTCATAGATCTTCAAGATTGTAAGTATTTCTTCTCTTGATTTGTGGATATCCTTCTATATCTAGTGATTATACATGATTTCATCCATGAAATCTCTTCATTTTGATAGATCTTCAAGTGTTCTTCATTTCACCAAGAACACCAAGAACACACACTAGTGTTCTTGGATCCTAACCTCCCTTACAAGCTTCTAATAAGTAAGTACACTACCCTTAGCTTGTTATATACTTGAATCACTTGTTAAACACTTAGAAAACATCAAGAACTCAAGCACAAAAGGTGTTTACGGTCTAGTGAATCTTCATTGACCGTAAACCCTTATAAAGGGTGTTCTTATAGCCTTTACCCTTCCTAAGGCTAAGCATGGTCCCTAGAATCTGATACCTTCGAATGAAGCCCTTGAAAACCTTCATTTGTGAAAGATTTGGTGAGTTTGCGGTTGGATCTCCTTAGACCGTGAACTCCATGACCGTAAGGTCATTTAGACCGTGAACTCCATGACCGTAAGGTCATTTAGATCGTGAACTCCATGACCGTAAGGTCATTGGACCATAAACCATAGGACCGTAAACACACAGGACCATGAACCATCTTGACCGTAAACACTTATGGTCATGCCATTTGGACCGTAAACTCTTTAGGGTGGCCATACACCCTAGTTATGAAATCATATGTGATTGTATCCCTTCAATCTAAGAGTTTCCTAGTCTATTAGGGTTTTATCCCTTATAATTAGTTGTTTATACACTAATCAAATACACATACATGTCATTATATGTTTATTAGGATCTTTGTGTGCTCAAGGTTTCACCTGACACTCAACATCCTATTTCCAAACATACTTATGTATCACTCACTACAGGTGAGTTCATACCTCTTAATCTACCTTTTAAATGATTTTAAATGCTTTTATAAGGGGGGGGGGGGGGGGAATACAAGTAGAAAACATGTTAGTTATATAATCAATCACATGTGATTTATAACTATGTTTCAAACAAAGGATTTCATATACTTCAAACTGTTTTTTCAAACAAAGGATTTCATATACTTCAAACCATGTTTCAAACAAAGGATTTCATATACTTCAAACTGTGTTTCAAACAAAGGATTTCTTATACTTTCAATTTGTATTATCAATCAAACTGCTTTTAAATCGTTTTATAAATTGATATCAAGTCATCAATATTTATTATAAAATTCTTCAAATGTTTTACAAAACTTCTTTTTAAACTTATATATTGTCAAATGCATGTCTATATATGTATAGTTATATAAGTAATGTTTAAAGGACTTAGGACTGATAACTCGCTTAATTTCCTTTTCCTTTTTTGGATGTGGCCTGAAAGTATCGGTTATTTGTCTGAAGGTCATTTAAATATCAATTATATATTATGTATACATATGTAGATATAAAAGTACTATCAATCATTTTAGTACCTTTGGGTAGCAAAGACATACCTTCCTTCATTCAAACTACATAAATTACTAGTAAACTATAATAGGTATAGTTTAGGAGAATACTATCATATACAAATACTATAACAGAGAATAATATAACAGAGAATACTATAACAAAGAATACTATAACAGAGAATACTATAACAGAGAACACTATAACAGAGAATACTATAACAGATAATACTAGACAGAGAATACTATACATAGAATACTATTACTATAACAAGTATACTGTAACAAGATTCAGAGATAACATAATGTGAGATACTACTTCATGACACATCGACCATTTCGTTATGTCACGTTTTGTAATCACAATCTCCTGGAGGGAGAGCGTGAGTTTACGTATAGATCTATACTGGATTGACTATCCTACACCTTGTTGTTCGCTACAATGGGACTTGCAAGTCTACGGGTGCCAAATGTCATTTCTTCCGGCGTCTTTCATCGTCGTGTTATAGTCGGTTTAGTATGGTAACAATCATATCACATTTTTCCTTAACTAAACCATTGGTTTTAAAGTAGTTATTACTTCAGTAGTTAATACAAATAATACTGCAGTACACATATAAATTTTCCCATTATATTCAAATTGTGATATTCTTACATAAAGGGTAATATAAAACTATATTTTGGTAATGATAGTCATACTGGGGAAAAGCATCCACTTTTACAGAGAAACAAACATACAAAACAGTCGGGTCTTGGTAGAAGACTACTTTTTATACAAGTAGAAAATATAGGATTTTCCAGAAGTTTTCAAACATATACAAACATTTACATTAAACACTTGCAAACATTTTCATCAAACTTAGACAAGCATTGACACTAAATACTTATGAACTCACCAGCTTAAATGCTAATCTACGCTTTCAAAATAACTTGTATTCTCAGGTCATCAGTAGACAGGTATCGATGCCAGGTTTTGAGAAGATGGAGCTCGTTCAAGACTCATCTCTTATTTTGAATTACATTTTTGGCGTCTGATAAACTAAACAGAACACACTTGTATTAAATTATATTATTAATGTAATGGATGATGTTGTTGCTTGTTTACTATTATGCTTTGTTGTGATACTATACATGACGTCCTCCACCCCGAACGTTTCCGTCGTTCTGGTTTTGGGGTGTGACAATTTGGTGCCTCAACTCGTCGAGTAGAGTCGCGACTGGTGACGTGGATTAATGAATGGACTTGACGAGTCCGTGAGCCGACTCGTCGAGTCAACGCTGTTGAAGGAAACCCTAATTACTCGGGCTTGTGGCCTATTTAAAGGCCTTTATGGCCTCCCTTTGCGGATACCTTCCCCAGATAGAAACCCTAACCTGACTTTTGTTGTGTAGAGAGAGAGAGAGAGAGAGAGAGAGTCCTTTTTGAGTATTCTTGGGCATTTTGGAGGAAAGATTTGAAGATCTTGGTGGATCTATTCGATAGGAGACTGTGGATCTTGTGTTCTTCTGTCATTAGCTTCTCTTCTGAGGTAAAAAGCTATTACCTTGGCCTCATATATGTTAGTTCTCATGTTGGGGAGTTTTCTTGGGTTTTCTCCCAAATCATCTTGTGAATTTGAGTTATTTGAACACGGTTGGGGTTAGAACCTCAGATCTGGACTATAGAAGGTCTTAAGAGTCCAAAGATTCGAGATTTATTGAGCTTGAGGCAAGCTCATGAGCATTTAACCCTTCTTGGAGCTTGTAATGGCGTTATGGGGCATACATGCCATGCATGAACGTAAAGATCGAAGCTTTACGTGACATTCAAGCCTAGGGAGTCTAGATCTAGTGTTTGGAGTGATAGATCTGCCCAAAAACGTCTGAATGGGAGTTTGGACTTGATGGACTCGTCGAGTCCATGTGCAGACTCGACGAGTCGATTAAGGTTTACTCGATAAAGTCTATGCGCTGTAACTCGACGAGTAGGCGGGACTACTCGGCGAGTAGAGTTGGTTTTCATAAGGCCTCTGAGGGATCGAGGGGACTCGACGAGTCCTCCCGATGCACTCGACGAGTTGAGTCAACATGGACTGTTGACTCAAGTTGACTTCCGTTGACCTTTGGAGCTTAGACCTATTATGAGTAATAGAGACCATGGAGGGTAGAATAGTCTTTTACCCTTACCAAGAGTTAGAGAGGGATTAGTAAAAGCTTATTAGAAAAATTGGTCTAATTAGAAATAATCACCATATGTATTAGGCGGCGGCTGATTCAGTGATTCATGTACGATGTGTACTAGCTTGCTTACTTCGAGGTGAGTTTTCTCACTATACTTTACCGAGAGTGGTAGCTATGTGTGACCATAGGGTCTTATGTGCTTGCTTGAGTTATGCATGTTTGTGTGACATGTATTGTATGCTACATTATTTGTTGCTTAGACCGGACCGGAGGGTCCAACGAACTATGAGGTCGGAGGGTTCTCAATCAGAACGGACCAGAGGGTCCAACGAGCTATAGGACTAGAGGGTTCCAATGAGACAGATTGACCAAGAGGGTCTTCCAGAGCTATAGCCTCGAGTGGCTAATTATTTGTATGTGGTATTTTGGGGAACTCACTAAGCATTCGTGCTTACCGTGTTATGTGTTTATGTTTTTCAGGTACTTCCGAGGATCGCAGGAAGGCACTAGCATGATTGTACACACACCCACCGAGTCGAAGTTATATGTTTTATGGATCCTGGATTGTGATAAATACTTTTGAAAACTATATTGTTGATGGATAATTGGTGTTTTGAGAAATGTGATATGTTTTTTTATTATAATTAAAAAGGAAAATTTTATTTGAAAATTTACGTTGTTACAAGTTGGTATCAGAGCCTTGGTTTGAGGGATTCGGATACACCTTCGGGTATGTCTGGAATCAAACTGAGGATTTGAGAAAAAAAATTCAATAAAAACAATCTTTCCTAAAAACGAGTAAGAGTTTTCAAGAGAAAAGCGGAAGGGAGCAGTGTGTACAATCAGCCAGCGCCCGAACGGTGATTTCCCAAAATACCCTTATTTTATGTGCTATGTGATATTATAAGATATATATTTTGCATGCTAGAAAGTGGGCTAGGTATTTCATATCTTAGGACCAGAGTGGCTTGATTTGTGATGCCTTAGCCTTGGAGTTACTGTTGTGAGTTGCTTGAGTGCGATTCGGTAGCAAAGAGGAGCCTATGAGAGGCCTACTAGGGAGTAGCCTGTGTTCGGAGAAGCATAGAGTACTTGCGATCTGGGATCCTAGGAGGAGAACTTGGGATGAATACGGATGTGGTGTGAAAGGTAGTATTGGGCCCGTACTAATGGAAGCTCCGAATCGGTAAGCAGTCCAAGTTAGAATCCTTAGGGTGCTGAGGAACAAGTAGGGGTGAGTGATCGAGTGCGAGTATTCTCGATCGAGTCTCTGATTATTTTGTGTTGTGTTTTAGAGAGAGACATCATGGTGGGCACGCGCCACAACCTAGGGGCAGTGGTACCAATGGTACCTGCAATGAGGAGATTCGCAAGATGATTCACGATGAGGTGGCCACAGCCATCCGAGCAGAGATTACCGAGATGTTTGGGTCTATCAAGACCACCTTGATTGAGAAATTTGATGAGCTTTATGCTGCGATTATCGAGGCGGCTGCTGCTGCATCCACCGCAGTTGTCGCTGCTGCCAGGCCACATCGGGGTGACTCGTTGCTATACCGGGAGTTCAGAAACACGAAGCCACCAGAGTTTGATGGGACTCAGTATCCGATTGCTGCGATGAGATGGATCTATGACATCGAGGAGTGTTTCTACACTTGTTCATGTCCGAAACATTTGAGGGTACGGTTTGCGCTGAACCAGCTTCGCTTGGGGGCGAAGGGCTGGTGGAAGTTTGTGACAGCCAGCTTCACTCTTGCAGAGCTCACTGCAGTGTCTTGGGAGAGGTTTACTACTATGTTTCGAGACGAGTATGTTCCCCCAGTGGAGAGGGAACGGTTGGCCCAAGAGTTCTTGTCCCTCAAGCAGAGGATAGAGTTTGTGACAGTGATTACGAGGATGTTCCATGAGAGGGCGATGTTCTGCCCTGAGCACGTGTCTACCGAGCAGGCACGAATGAGCCGATACTTGAGCAAACTGAGGAGGGATATTCGTGATTTTGTGGCGAGCTCGACATACCAGACATTTTCTGAGCTTCAGGCAAATGCCCGGAAGCGGGAGATCGAGCTGGAGACTCAGGCCACAGAGGAGGCGGAGTCTCAGGGGAGGGATACGCGACCGGTACAGTCTCAGCCGGCAGCCAAGCTGGAAAAGTCCACTGATGCGAGATCTGGGGGCCAGAAGGGTCGCACTTGTGGAAAGTACGGTAAGAGTCATTAGGGGGTGTGTCGAGCTGGTGTGTGCTACAAGTGTGGCAAGGAGGGGCATATCGTGAGGGATTGCCCCAAGGGGTTTGCAATTTGTTTCCACTGCAACCAGACCAGCCATCGGAAGGCCGAGTGCCTACAGCTTCTTTAGGGATCAGCACATGGATCTGCACCTGCTACTACACGAGCTCCAGAGAGCCGACCAGTGAAGGCTGAGGTATCGAAGGCTCACGGGAGAGCTTTCCAGCTGACAGCGGAGGAGGTCCGCACAGCACCTGATTTCGTGGTCGGTATGTGTTCTTTTATTTATTTATTTGGAGTTATGTTGTTCTTATATTGTGTTATGCTTAGGTACCTTTCTTGTGAATTATGTACCTGCCTTGGTGTTATTTGACTTGGGTGCGAGTCGATCCTTTGTATCATTAGCATTTAGTCGTCACATCAGTATCTGACGAGTGACATTGAGTCGACCTCTGAGAGTCTCCATAGCTGATGAGCATGCGGTGTTTGCGACCGATGTGATTCGGGGATGTGTACTTGAGATTTTTGGAGTTAAGTTTCCAATAGATCTGGTACCGATTGCGATGGGAGATGTATGTGTCATCGTGGGCATGGACTGGTTGAGTCGATTCGGAGCTATGATCGACGACAAGCATCAATTGGTGACCATACGAGACCCTATTGGGGGAGTGCTTACAATATTCGATGAGGGTACTCGATCTGGGTTGGCATTTTGCTCGACCGCCAGAGTGAGACAGAGTCTGCAGCAGGGCTGTGAGGGTTTTATAGCATATGTTTTGGATACGCGAGTCACTGCCGATACATCGAGTTCTATCATTGATATTCCAATAGTGAGGGAGTCTCCAGATGTTTTTCCCGTAGTGGGTGTGCATCCTGAGAGGCAGGTGGAGTTCCGAATCGATTTGGTCCCGGGAGCGGCGCCTATTGCCAAGGCCCCTTATCGCCTTGCACCGCCTGAGGCGCATGAGTTATCCTCGCACCTTCAGGAGCTATTGGGGAAGGGATTCATCTGACCGAGTAGCTCGTCGTGCGGAGCGCAGATCCTTTTTGTTAAGAAAAAAGATGGTTCACACTTGATGTGCATTGATTACCGGGAGTTGAACAAGCTGACGATCAAGAACCGTTATCCACTTCCGAGGATCGACGATCTGTTCGATCAGTTGCAGGGTGCATCTTGGTTTTTCAAGATCGATTTGAGGTCCGGATACCATCAGATGAGAGTCCGCGAGGAGGATGTTTAGAAAACGTCCTTCAGGATTCGCTATGGGCACTACGAGTTCGTGGTGATGCCTTTTGGCCTCACCAACACACCGACATCGTTCACGGATCTCATGAACCAGGTGTGCAGGCCTATGTTGGATCGTTCGGTGATCTTGTTCATCGTTGATATCTTGGTGTATTTGAGATCCAGAGAGCAGGATGAGGAGCATTTGCGAGAGATTCTCGGAGAGGCTTTATGCTAAATTCTCCAAGTGTAATTTCTAGTTACGGGAGGTCCAGTTCCTGGGGCATCTCGTTAACCATAATGGGATATTGGTCGATCCGGCCAAGATTGAGGCAGTTATGAGGTGGTAAGTGTCGAAACCCCCTACCGAGATCAGGAGTTTTCTTGGTTTTGCCGGCTACTATAGGAGATTTATCAAGGATTTTTCCAAGATTGTCATCCTCCTCACCAGATTGACCCGGAAGGGCGTTGCCTTTACTTGGGGTCCTGAGCAGCAGACCTCCTTCGAGACTCTTCGCCAGAAGTTATACGAAGCCCCGGTGTTAGCCCTTCCCGAGGGGATAGAGGATTTTGTGGTTTATTGTGATGCATCCATATCTCAAATTGATCTTGAAAAACTATGTTTAGAATCATTTAGAATGTATTGGAAGTCTTATGAGATTCCAATCAAAAGTTAACTATTGAAATTAGCGAAAATATAAAAGCTGAAAATAAGTAAAATTATATTATTTAAAGTTGTAAAGAGTCTCGTTAGAAACATATAGGCGAAAACCTCATCGAAATCCGAGTTATAACGAGGAAGTTATGGCTTATTGAAGTTTCGCGTCAGAACTGGCACGATGCCGTATGACGTAAAAAGTGAGTTTTCGATAAACTACTTTTTGGCTTTATCGATCTAAATGAAAGTTGTAGTATTCGTTAAAACGAGAATTTTCATAAAAATAACGTCAAAATCTGACTTCGTATGAGGGAGTTATGATTTTTCTGAGTTTCGGTATAGCAGTAGACAGCTAAAAACTCGAAATAAGGATCGAGTGATTTTTAGCCAACACAACCTAAATGAGAATCGAAGGTCTCGTTAATAGTAGTACAACGGTAAAAAGACAGACGAAAACGGACGTCAGATGAAGAAGTTATGAAATTTTAACGGACTTTTCCTGTCTCAGCCCGTTAAAAATATAATATTAAAAATAAAGTCAAAATTAGTCGACAGAGTCTAAACGAAAGATGTAGAGCATAATCTCACCTACGTGTGGATATAAAGAACGTCAAAAACGGAGCTCGTATGCGAAAGATATGGACTTTTGAAGTTCGGAGCACAAACTTTGAGAATTTGACTGCATTCACAACGTGAACACAATGTTCACGATGTGAACTCAGTGAACTTCTATTATAGGACATTGACAGAAGGTTAGATAGGGCTAAAAGCCTGAAATCTACCAAAGTGTATCTCTTCTGTGCCATTTGGGCTGAGGCTTTATTGATGAATGTCAAGTATTGAAATTTTTATGTCTCGTTGATTGATATGGAAAGCTTGTCGCATGATTCACATATACCTTTGTTGTTCCTTCTTCCTTGTTCCCTTTGCTTCTGCCATATTGAAGTATATATATGACATAACGTTATATTGTATCTATTATTGAACTCACTAAGCATCACCGCTTACCCCTCTTAGTGTTTAACAAATTGAAAGAGATAAGTAACTAGTATAGTCGTATACTGTTGGAAGGTTTAGAATAGTTATAATATTACTTTTGTATTTAGGGATCATGTATGCATAAAAGTATAATATCCTGGGTAGTTATGTAATAGATGTAACGCCCGTAGATCCGGGCTAGTCAATTTAGAGACGATAAGCATCAAAAATGACTTTTTGACGGAAGATTATTTAGAAGGATTAATCTTAACCAAACTGTAGTATATGTCACAAGGTTTTCGTGCATATAAAGAACGTCAAAATCCGAGTTATAACGAAGAAGTTATGACCTGTCGAAGTTTCGCGACAAAACCGGCATGACCCAGCGCGACCCAACGCGACGTAAATAGTGAATTTAAGGTAGATAGATATCTATCCTTAGTGATTTAAACGAGAGTCGACGATTTCTTTGATAGTAGTCCAATGATAAAAAGACAGACGAAAACGGAGTTCAGATGAAGGAGTTATGAATTTCGAACGGAGTTTTCCTGTGCCGGCCTACTAAATATATTATATAAGTAATATAATTATAATATATTAAAAATAAAGTCAAAATTAGCCAATGGAGTCTAAACGAGAGTTGTAGAGCATAATCTCACCTTCGCGTCGATATAAAGAACGTCGAAAACAGAGTTCGTATGCGAAAGTTATGAATTTCTGAAGTTCGGGGCGCGAAACCCCAAAACTGTTAGAGACCACGACGTGGCAAGTCTTTTGACACCTCCGGGAGTCCCCCAGATGCAACTTGCAATGATGTATGCAATGACGACCAAGCCCACGACGTGGACAAAGGATCCCACGACGTGGCAAGGGCCAGTTTTGCCCTATAAATAGGTTTGATGGGCAGCCGAGTTTGGTTGCTCATTCTCTCATATCTCTCTCATATTACATCGAATTACATGCAAAGAAGTACCCCCGAAGCCCCGTTATCAACCCCGAGACCCGAAGCAAGTCCTGAAGCCCGAAGATCCCGAGAAGAAAAGAGTTTCCGAGCCGAAGCTCTGCCCGCGAGAAACCCGGTGTGTGAAGAGATCCCGGTTTCACTGAAGAATACTACTTCTACAAGCCGTAGTGCTGCCCGATCATCTTTTGATCAAGTGAGTGTATAGTCACTTTCATCTTACACATAGATATGAAGTATTTTATAAAATACGTGCTATGTGTATATATATTGTTGTTTATATGTGTGAGTGTGTGGTCACTTTCTTTAACACATATATATTAAGTATTTGCTATGAAATACGTGCTATGTGTTTATATATTGTTGTTTATTTGAGATGTTGGTGGAATGGATAAACTATATAGGTTTTAATGAGTTAAATTGTATATGTATTTTGTAACTACAAATATGTTGGGTAGGACATGGGTAGATGAGATCCGTGAGTATGGATCAGATCAAGAGATTAGTTTAGATCCGTGAGTATGGATTAGACCAAGAGGTTAGTTTTAGATCCAAGAGTATGGATCAAATAAAGAGATAAACTTGGTATTAGTCCGGGAGTATGGATTAAGACTAAGTTAATTTTCCCTAGTCCGGGAGTATGGATTGGGCACAGTTATAGATCCGGGAGTATGGATCAGATATGGATTAAGAGTAAGTTAATTGTCCCTAGTCCGGGAGTATGGATTGGGCACAGTTATAGATCCGGGAGTATGGATCATATCAGGATTAGGGTATAGTTAATTGTCCCTATTCCGGGAGTATGGAATGGGTTCAATTATTGATCCGGGAGTAGGGATCAGATCAGGAGGTTAGTTTTAGATCCGTGAGTATGGATAAGGTAGTTTTAGATCCGTGAGTATGGATCAGGTAGTTTTAGAACCATAAGGATGGATCAGGTGAAAAGGTAGTTTTAGATCCGTGAATATGGATCAGAGGAAAAGGTTAGTTTTAGATTCGCGAGTATGGATCGGGTGAAAAGGTTAGCTTTAGATTCGTGAGTAGGGATCAGGTAAAGAGGAAAATTTTAGATACGAGAGTTTAGATCGTGTCGTTGTGAGAATCGATGGGGTGGGATAAGATTTGCCTTTATATGGTGAAAATGTACAAGTTTGAATGTTCTATATTTATAAATATATGATATAACATTGTGGGATGAAAACCCTATATGCTCACCAGGCTCCCAAGCCTGACCCACTCAGTTTTCTTTGTATCACAGGTATCGATACGAAGACATATTTCACAGAGAGATTTAAAGGAGATATAAATCATTAGTGTAAATAAATGTAAGTTCTGTTTATGCTTATGTGTCTGTATCGGAACATGACATCCCGAGATTTTGTTATATAATGAAAATACATTTCTTTAAAGGAATGCTTTGATAAATTCTTATCATATTTTGTTTTGGGAACAAATTCCGCAACTGTTTTCTTTAAAAGATTACTCTGATTTTAAAAACAAAGCATAAACAAATCGGTCTTTTCTGGCCGTGAAATTGGTGATGTCACAATAGATATAACACTTTGTAATATACTAAAACTTAGTCGATTTGTATCCAGACTTTTGTAATCAAACTATCAATGTAAATATTGTTTATAAATATATATGCATGTAACATGTTTTGGAGTAACTTGGAATAATAATGTTTCAATTATGAAAGTGTGGGTCTTTCACATAGATAATCAGTCAACATATACATACATGTATACATACACATACATACTTTGATTTGCAAGTCATCAACCATGATATCAATATACCCAACATTTTTTTCTAGTCCCCGAAACAATCTCTTCTAAGTGCAAAGCCTCCTTCACCAATTCATTCAGCAACACAAGCCTATTGAAATCTTTCTTGAATGTCATATACTTTATTTATTGGTATTTAGAAAAAATTGATTGACTAGGAAAAATAAGTATTTGATATTTTTGTATGCCCAACGTTTTAAAATCCTATATCCTCCTGGGCATGGTAGTGGAGTTGCTTGTTTCCCACGATTTTCTTGTCCCATTTTATTTTCTTGAATTTGATTGGTGGACATAACGATTCATAGACAAACACAACTTCTACTACGTCCGACATTTGTATACAAGTGAACCCTTTTCGATTCAAAATTTTCATTTGAAGCTTTTGATTTAGATTTCAACAACAACATGGGGAAACACTTGCTTTGAAACAATTTCAAAATCAATTTGCTCCTGTACGTCTCCTCGTTTCTCTTCGCAGGTATAATTTCATCTCGACATCATGTGTGTGATTTTGAGCTAACGTACTATAGAGTTTGTATATGCATAATCAAAATTCATGTGTTCGATTGTTGATTTATTGTGATTCCTGATGTTCTTCCACTTGATTTTTAGTCCTAGATAGCTAGTTCAGTGAATTTGCAAATTGTAATTGAAATTTTGTATATGATTTTTTTATTAAATCGATAAGCGTTGATCTATTGTGAATGCACTCTCATTTGATTGCTTGTTGGTGAGCTTATGATTTAAGTATTCATCCTAGGATTACATTTGAAACTATTTTTTTTCGTATTGTCGATTTACAAATTTGATATTTATTTCACTGTTTGTGTGTGCGTTCCATTGATAAATTGAAGGAACTTATTTGTGCTATGTTGCTTTTGATCTCAAACGGAAGTAGGCTGATGGGGACATTGTCGAACAAGAATCTTTGTGTGGGAAACAACAATACTTTTATTAAGACACTTTAGAAGAACTTGCAATTTCAGAGACTACTACACTGTGTTTTCTTTGAGGCTTTTCTTGGATACTTGGATGTTGGGATTGATTGGAGCAAATGAGCTCCACACCTATTTATAGGTGTTTCCACCTCCTTATAGGAAGTTTCTAGATCTACATACATTCATGACTATTCTAGAACTATCTACCATATTCTCTATCTATTACAAGCTTTTATATGTTTCTAAAATGTTCTATAATGTCCTACATAAGTGAAGACATTCTTGTGTCTTCCATAGTGTTCTAGAATGTTTCATAACCTTCCAGGGTCTTCCATGTCATTCTAGAGTATTCTAGACTCTTCCAATATATTCTTGAATCTTCCATGGTCTTCCATAATGTTCTAGAATCTTCCAGATCATTCTAGAACAATCTAACTTCTTCTATATAATAATATTGGCTTTATTGAGCTAGTGATGATCTTTAACAGACATACGGTTTGTAATTGTATAATTGAAGTTGATATAGTGATTATTGATGTGTTAATGATCGATTTCTGAATTTGATGTAAATTTATTACATGGTTTGTTATACCGTAACTGACATTATCATTTGCTAATCGGTTGTGGTCAAAATAAAAAATGACTCCTGAATTTGAAATCATGAAAAGGGCTCCTGTTAGGTCCGTCATCAGATGCAGATCGGTTTCAACAGAGTTTAAGTCCATGATCGACACACCTTCTTTCCTTGCTGCTGACACCAATCTCCGCCACATCAAGTAACACCAGTTGTTTATTGTGAATGGGACTTATGAAGAATACATTGGGTTTAGGGATGCTGAGAATCTCGAATATGATGAGAGGTATGACTTTGTAGTTCCTCCACTGCTTTTACCTATTGATGTAATAGTAGGAAGCTCTTTTGGGATCTTTGGTTTGATGGATGTGAATCAACCAGATATGTTTGTACTATGGAATCCCTCAATAAGGAAGACATTAGTTGTGCGTGTGGGTGAAGATGACTGTAAGGGATGTTTTAACACATTTGGTGTTTGTCCGACCACATTAAACCCAAAGATCATCAGGATCATATCCAAGGTTGTAGAAATCGTTCAACGTAGGCTAATCGATGGACTGGGGTCAAGGGATTAATCAGCTAGGCAGGAAAATCGGGGACCATTAATTATTAAAAAATTAATAAATATAACTTTAATCATAAGAATATAAGTAAATAAGAACAATTCAAATACATGGTTTGACTCTTTTTCTAGTATTCTTGTGAAATAAATCAAATTCAAAGGCATTTAAATCTATATCATTATCTTTCTTTTCAAAAAAAACATGTAGCCAACGATGAAATAAGAAAGATCAGTTAGGGCATTACATCCAGCCAACAGAGCTGTGATCTATCTACCTTAGAAACAAAGACATAATACAACCCAATAAGACAAAGATCTTTGAGACATATCATAAACACATTCTTACCATGTACTAACATTACATATTAAAGCATAACAACATACTTGTTATGGTTAAAAGAGGAAAGAGTTATGGTAGCTTTACTTTCTTTGCTAAAATTAGTACGACTACCACTACCTCTACAATAATGTCTCCATTCATATTCCATATACATGGTTCAAGGTCCAAATGACCAAACAACCCCTGTTCTTAAGCCAAATACAACAATGAAATCTTTAAGGATTTTCATTAAATAGCTTGTGTGTGTCAATCTAAACTCAGAGAAGGTATGGAACTAGATTTCATCAAACATTTTCCATTAGATCAACAACTAAGAAGGTATGCAGTTATAATTGAAATAGAATTGGTTCAATGCTTTAAACAAAATCGGTTAAAATACATGGAAAAAACGAGAAAAGGAGAAAACCTGAGTGAAATCAGTTGTATACTATTTGCGTAAAACCAAAAAAAAGAACCGATCCAACACCATATCTGCGTGAAATCAAAGAGGAGCACAAGACTTGTAGGTTCAATGGTGATAGGTCACAATGGTTGAGAACGAGAACAACCAAAATTGCGATGACAGTCATCAAATTCGAATGTATCTAAATCCCAATGTTTCATCTCTTTGTGGTCGTAATCTTACAGCCACTCAAACTCTCCCAGAAACGACGTATGAAATCGTCGGTCCTTTGTCGATGAAATCGGAGTATGAAATCATTGGATTTGTAATGATGAAGTCACCGCCAATGCGCATATTAAAGATGTAGCAAGAAGCAAACTAGTTCGAGGGTGTAGAGGGTTAATCATCGGTCCAATCAGATCATTGATCAACAAGGATCATGTCGAGTTGGAAGTGGAAGCAGTTTTGAGGGTATAGAGGGTTAAAGTTTCCCACATCGTTGGTGGGATAATAGATGAAGCAAACCATATTCTATAAAAGGGGAGTCGACTCCTTCAAAAACAAAACCCAGTTATGCTTTGGGCTAGCTTGCTCCTTTGAGCCAGCTGGTCAATAAGAGCTATTTGGTCCGATTTGGAGTCCGAATAGGCCCGATTTAGTCTGACTTGGACTGGTTTGGACCGATATTGAACAAGGCCGATAAGCCTAACCCTCTAACCCTTATTCGTAGGCGGTTGGAGGCCGCCAAGTGTCTAGGCGCCAATTAATCGGCCGCCTAGACCGGTTTTTGCACCCATGATCATATCCAATAAAGATTGTGTGATCTACACTCTTGGTTTGGAAGTGTGGACAAGGATCAAGAAAGATATCAATCTAAGAGACGGATTAGACGTTTCATGGTGGAGCTCGATTGTAATAGAGACATTTGTTTACTGGAGCGCGACAGGAAAGGATGGACATCATGTCATTGTGTCATTTGATGTGACAAATGAACAATTTCGGTCAATTGACTTTCCCCGTAAGTTCGGTCATTTGATTTTTCTTATGAATGTAACAGGGTCCCTGGGAGTTGTTACTCAAGACACCACATATGAAATTTATATTCTCCGGGACAACCAAGAGACCTTTACTCATTTTCTCAACATAGATGTCGGAAATAGTTCTCTCCTAGGATTCACAAAAAATGGCTCCCCAATATTATCAGTACCACATGAGGATGATTATGAGGAGGAACTTACAGCATATGATCAAAACTTAGAGCATCCAAATGGTCTAGATATCCATGGTGAGTAGCATCTTTTTGGAGTTCACAACTACGTCGAAACCCTCATACTATATGAATATATGATCGAGAATATGCAGTGCCATATTGAATGAACGGCAGGAATCAGAAGAATCAATACATTTTGAGCTCTACTTCCACATAAGCAAACTAGATTGTATCTCCCAAATCAAATTGGTGAGGATTCATCTAGTTTACGTCTAATAACTTCTTATTTTTACATTTGGTCCCAAATGTTTTTATTTTCTTACAATTTGACACCATACAAGTTAGTTGCTTAATATTTTACACTTGTGGTCCCTTACCATCACAATGTATGACATTTAGACCCTCACTAGTCATTTGTTTCAACTCCTTATGTCAAACCTATGTTTTTACCAAGTTGATACTTTTAACCTTTTTCTCAAAGTATTTCTTTTTAAACGATTTTTGTCACTTAAATAAACATTCCACTTGGCATTATAATTTTATTTATCGTTTTAATTTCATTTTATTATTTGTATTTGAACTATTTATTTTATTTATATTTTCCAATTTTTTTTTACTAAAAGCGGTTAAAATTACTAGGCTCTAAAAGTGGATGTTACATATATCCAATCGGATGAACATGCGATCGGTTTGGTTGGTTCGATTAGCCATTGTATTTTCAGGGTGATCTAATAACTATCTAATCCAATTGTAATTGGACATACAATTCATAGGGTAATTTGTAATTGGATTGGTCGGTTTAAATTGGATAGACCCCTAGTTTTTAGTGTGCATGTTTTTAATTTTCAGAGTGTGTATGCACATATGTGTCTTTTTTTAATTTTAAATGGATGTGTATGTGTTGTTTAAGTTGTAGGTTTAGGTGGGGAAGAAGACGATCGTAGTAGTGAGTTGGGGTGGGTGTAGGTTTGTTTTTTTGGAGTTCTTTTATCTTTGTAAAGAGAGAGAGAGAGAGAGAGAGAGAGAGAGAGAGAGAGAGAGAGAGCCCATTTTCTATTTTATTATTATCAAAGTATTAATCAGATGTTAGCAATTATAAAATAAAATAAAATAGTATAATAGCATTTTCAAGTTTGTAAGGGACTAAATATCAATGTTTTAAAAACCGGTTTTTTAGTTGAACCGGTATTGTGACTGGATCCCGGTTTAACAGGTTCAACTGCCGGGTCAACTGATTTTTATATTTTTCATGTTTTTTCCTATTTTCCTACATATACATACATATATAAATCATGAATTTGAAACATTAAAAATACACACAAAAATAAGTTGTAGATAAATCTAAATACATTAAAAAAAACACATAATCATAGGTTTTAGTGTTTTACATCAATCCATATATGTTAAAAATAAAATAAAATATAATACCGAAACAAAATATAGTTTTAGATGAATACAAACACATTAAAAAACTTTATAACATTACCATACGTTTTTATTTAGAGAAAACTAAATAGATTTGAAAAAAAATCACCAAAATTTATTATGTAAATGATTTTTTTTTATGTATTTTATTTGGTTTAACTGTTTGACCAGTTCAACCGGGTTTTTTCCAAAAAATCAGTGGGTTCAATTCGGTTCAGAAATCGAGGTAATACTGATGATAGTTAACCGCTCACTTCCCGGTTCATAATCGAACCGGTTCAATCGGTTGATTTAAACCGATTTTTAAAACATTGTCAAATATATGTCGTTTAAGACTCGGTGCAAATTGGATGGTTTGGACCGTCTTTGCACTCTGCTCCAAAAATTGTCACTTTGTAATGGCAATATGTGGAACTGCAAATTAAGGGTCACCATAGATTTTTTTATATAAATACGGCGGTTTAGATTGAAAAATAAATAAATAAATAAATAAGTGGTTAAACAATAGAACTAGCAAATCATGACGTTCTTATGCACTTTGCCTTGAATATTTAATTACAAATCAGGGTTTGGACCATCCACGCGATGCTATAGAAACTCATTATATTGAAAATGCAGCTCTACATGGATAATATCAGCTCTACATGGATAATATTTGTGAGTGAAAATTAAAGACAACTATCAACATAGTTACTATGTCTAATATGCACATTAAACTATGCCTAATATGTATAAACAAAAAAAAGTTTTTTGTATTTCTTTAAACAAATCATGTAGACAATTTATATAGATTGTTTTTTGTGGTGTTTTTGAAAAAGCCATTAAAAAGTTATTTTATTTTAAAAAGAACTCATGTATTCCGATAAGAACTTTTTACCGTCTAAATTCCTAAATATGTAAAGATTCTGTAGGTTTTTATAATTTTCTGTTAAAATAAATAATCATAGTTTTTCATAAATAAGACCAAAGTTTAAAGATTTTCTTAAACATTATTTATAAAAACGAAAACTATAAAAAAATTATGTAAGGGCCAAAACGTAACTTTAATGAGCGAGATAACTCTTTTACGATTATGCCATATCAAGTAAATTACAAAAATAGCAAAATAAAGTTTCGATCCAAACAACATAAGTGTTTAATATGTTTAAATAAAAAGTAGCATTAATAAAAACGAATAACATAAAAAGTTACGTAAAGAATAAAAAATATAACATTAAAATATAAAATGGGACTAAAATCGTAATTATAAATAGAAAAAATTTATATAATAGTTAATTTTGAAAAGTAAGTCCACAATTTTTTTTATTTGGGTTCCAACTAGGGGTGTGCAAAAAACCACATAAACCGCACAAACCGCCCACACCATACCAACTGCACCGCATAATACGGTTTAGAATTTCGTGGTGCGGTTTGCGGTTTGTAATTTTGTCAAACCGCACTATGCGGTGCGGTTTGCGGTTTATAGTTACCAACCCGCGGTTCAAACCGCACCACGTCGTTTGTGTGTGTGTGTGTGTGTGTATATATATAAGTTTCCAATCACTAAATACTTCATACTGTCCAATAACTTTTTCTACATCACAATGGTTAAATATGGTAATTAAAGGCTTAAAAGACTATGATATCAAATTTCATAAGTCATAACAACTTAACAAAACATTATGTGGTTTTTTACTTTTTTTGTTTGCAATATCTATGCCTTTTAAAGGGTATGCAATATAATTAATAAATTTTGAAAGTGTTTAAATGGAATGAATAACAACAAAAATTATAAATTGAAACAACTTATCAAACCGCATAAATCGCACATAAGCCGCACAAACCGCCCGCATGAAACCGCACCGCATAATGCGGTTTAGAGATTTTGTGGTGCGGTTTCCAAAAAACTTAAACCGCATGTGTGGTGCGGTTTGCGGTTTTAACTCTAAACCGCACCAAACCGCACCGCGAACACCCCTAGTTCCGACCTTTATTCCACCCCCGCTGCTTCTGGCCCAACAGATACGTGGCTTCTTCCCTTTGCATCTCCTTGCTTACTCACCCTCAATTGTATCTCTTCCTACCGCAATTGTATCCATAGAGCTTCCACCGCTTCTTTTTTCGTTTTGTTTCCCTTCAACGTGATTCTTACCCTCCATGTCTCTCTAAACTTATTGGAATCCCTTCTATCAGTACCCATCATTGCAATACCAAATCGACCACCTATCTGTTCGTTTAGGGTTGCTGTCTGGCTTCCGATGGATTTCTCAGGCAATAACATCCCACAATCAATCGATCGTCTCCACCGGGTCACCCTTTTTCCGTTTCTCCACCGGATTCAGGCTGCAGACTCCTTCTTTCTTCTATTCACCGCTATTTTCGATCACCACCGTCACAAATCGATCGAAGCTGCTTACAGATGTCCACCGTCTCCTTGCTTTACTCTCTCACCATCGTTTAGAAGAGCCTTTGTCGACTATAGATTGGCCTTCTCGGCTGGTTTGGGCTTCGTGCACTGGCTTCTTTGAAGATCAGTTGTGGGTGAATAGCAAGGTACACAACTAAATCTAAAGTTAAATATGAGTATATGTAAACTGATGAATTGAAGGGATATGGTAAAAAAGAAGGAATCGATTCAGCATGAACTTAATAATGTTTTTACTGATTTCGATAATCTTCCACTTTTTGTTTTCTTTTACTAATTTTTTAATGTGCATTAACATTTTCTTGGTTGGTTGTTTTTGCAGGTTTATTGTGACTTTTAGCAAATTTCCATGCTTGCAGAGCCATTGATATTGACATCAGTGTTTTTCTTTTTGTTTGTTGTTGTTGTGGCTTATCTTCACATGGACATCTTAATAAGAAAAATTGAAGAGACCATGAAAGGAGACAAATTAGATTATATGTAAAATTAGACTTAATTCAACCAACCATGGGACACTTCAAACACAGTTAGCTACAAAAGATTATATAGTTCCTACATTTTTCTTGAAATAGTTGAGGGTTTAAATTCTAGCCACTTCGGTGTGAGAGTTTCAGTTTCAAAGAGAGCAAAATGGATGAGATTCCTCTGAATTTTAAATGTTTCAATAGTTCCTTTACCATCAATATTTGGTATTTTCCAGGGGAATCCCAAAAATTTGTAATGAACTTATGCTGATGAAAAAGTTACAATTATGGAGCTTGATTGGTCTCTTGGGATTCTGTTTGAAGGTATCCTTCAATTCTGTTACTTATTTATTCTTATTTGTTTCTAATACATAGATAATGCATGGCAACTGTTTGTCGAAATGCCCAAGTAAATGCAGCTGCTAATGGGTTTCTGTTTTTTATGCAGTCATCGTTGTTGCATCTATTCTGAGGCGAATTGAAAAAAAAAAGTCAAAAAATTTCTAAAATTGTAGGAATTGGGTCAATTTCTTCACATTCCAAATCTTTGTTTGATATCATTTCATATAACCTATTGTGATGTTCACTATAACTTCTTTCTTCAGGTTGCATCTATTCGTAGGCGAATTGAAAAAAAAGTAGTTTCATTTTTTTTCAATGGTAATCAAATCTTGACTTTTTTTTTAATTATTCAATCAATGATTACTATTTACTAAGCATGCATTCACATCCATTCTTATTTAATGCAGCAAGTAAATAGCCTTTATGAAACTCTTCCCCTTCGAATATACTTATTTAGTTATGTGTTTGTTGGAAAATTGCATCATATCGTGAAGCACCTGCCAACCGAATCAAAGTTTTATCTATAGGGGAAGTAAACAATTATGGTCATGAGGCAGTGGATAGAAGTCCGGCAGAAGAAGAAATGCACTGGTGCAAGAACAGTCAATGAGACCACATACTTTGTTTCCAACGTTCCAACTGATGTTAACAGGGAGGAGATAAGGAAAGAATTCCTTCGGTATGGCAATGTTTCGGACATGTACTACCCAAGCAAAAAGGGGAAGAACGGACAATTCTATCTTTTCATCAGGTTTCTAGATGTGGAGGATAAACTTGCATTAGAAAAGAAGATTGATGGCGTAACACACAAAGTGAGAAAACTCGCGATCAATATCGAAAAGCATCCTCGAGGTACTGTGACATCCCCAAAATCTCGGCCAGAAAAGACCGTTTTTTTTCATTTATGCTTTTAAAATATTTTCAGAGTAAATCCTTTTGATTTGAAAGAGTTGCGGAATTTGTTCCCAAAAACAAAACATGATAAAACAATGTTTACCAAAGCATTTCATAAAAGAAATGTATTTTTCATTATATAATCAAAACTCGGGGTGTCATGTTCCGATACAGACCAATAAGCATAAACGATAACATTACAAGTCATTCAACAAATATAAACATATACAGACTTGTAAACAAAACAACTGATGGTTCATCCATCTCATGCCCTCGCGCCACTTCTTGTAATACAAATAAAACTGAGTGGGTCAGGCTTGGGAGCCTGGTGAGCATATAGGGTTTTCAACCCACAATAAATAATTATATTTAATCTTCACCAACCAACAATAACCCAATTACCCATTCCCGTTATTCTCACTTTATGTCCCTAAAACAACTAACATAAGGGACCTAGTCTAAGAATATTTCATCGGGGCGACAACACATGCTTCGGGGGTACCTCAGCAATATAAGTCAAATAAGGCAACCATGAGGGGGATGGAGTACAGCGAATGAACACCCAAGTTCATTAACACCTACAGGTGGTGAACCTGCTAATGTTTCCACAAGACTGTCTAGAATAGCCAGTGGTCGTCATCTAAACTCCGCTAGATGACTAAATCAAACAACAACGAGGCCTCTCATCTGTTTATTACACACCAACTATCTACCCATGTTCTACCCAACATATTAGTAGATAAAATATACATTTTTATACATAGTTTTGAAAACCTGTATAGCATGCTTTAATCAACACATAATCCACATAACAGATGAGGAACACACACACACATAACACATATCTCATAGAGAATAAATCATATCTATGAGATAGAAGAGAGTGAATACACATTCACACATATAATCAACAATATACTATACACATAGCACGTATTTTATAGAAAATACTTAATATTTATGTGTTAGAAGAAGGTAACTACACACTCACACTTATAAACAACAATATACTTAATACACTCGAACCAAACTTGTATTATTATCGTGTTTATGAAAGGTAGTATACACTCACTTGATTAGAAGATGATCGGACAGCACTACGACTTGTAGAAGTAGAAATCCTCAGCAGATCTGAAAGATCTTCACAAAAATCGAACTTCTTGCGGGCAGAGCTTCGGCTCGGGAACCGCACTTCTCGGGATCTTCGGGATCTCGGGACTTGCCTCGGGGCTAGAGTATGATACCGGGGCTTCGGGGTATTTCTGGCACGCGAAACGATACAAAACGGGAGAAAGAAGAGAAGAAATTGGCAAAAGACTCGGTTGCCTTCGGAATCCTTTTATAGAGGCTGAGCCTCGCACGTACGCGGGGCATACTGGTCCGAATGTGTCATGGCGTTCGTCATCCGAAGCCACTTGCTGTGAATGTCGACACTTCGGAGTACGCGGGGCGTACCTCGGATCAGACCGGTGACTCCTTCGGATAATGCTTCTGAATTAAAGATTAAAAATAAATACAAAATATTTAATAAACTTCGGAAATTCATATCTTCTTCATACGAACTCCGTTTTCGACGTTCTTTATATCCACGCGAAGGTGAGACTACGCTCTACAATTTTCGTTTAGACTTCGTTGGCTAATTTTGACTTTATTTTTATTATTTATTTTTAATAGGCCGCGACAGAAAAACTTCGTTATAAATTCATAACTTCTTCGTTTGACGTCCGTTCTCGCCTAACTTTTTATCGCTTCGATACCAACAATGAGATCTTCAATTCTCGTTTAGATTGCTTCGGCTAAAAACCGCTCAATCTCAAATCGAGTATTTCGGGTTGCACACCGTTAAGCTGAAACTTCGATAAATCATAACTTCCTCATACGAAGTCAGATTTGGGCGTTCTATATATATTCGGAAACCTCGTTTCAACTACTACAACATTAACCAAAGATATTAAGTTTATTTTAGACTTAAATTTTGACGCTTATTTTTATTCTTAATTAATCAAACCACATAATTAAGCAATTAAGCACAAAACACATCATACTCAAATAATACAATCTTATTATTTCAAAACGGGTTACAAAGGTTAACCTAGACTATTACATTGCTAAAAATGGCAAGCCCGAAAACACAGGTGTTACAATTCTCTCCACCTTAGAATGATTCCGTCCCCGGAATCACACATCAACAAACAAATGCGGATAGCGACTCAACATGTCACTCTCCGTCTCCCAGGTGAGATTCGGCCCATTCGTGTGTTTCCATCAGACAAGCACTAACCCAACCATTTTGCGTCGCAACTTCTTAGTCTTTCGGTCAACAATTGCCTCTGGTTCTTCAATCAACCTTTTGTTCTCATCAATTCTCAATTCAGAAATTAGAATTATATCGGGAACTTCTCCCGTGAACTTCCTCAAATAGCACACATGAAAAGTGTTGTGAATTCCATTCAGTTATTCGGGTAATTCGAGCTTGTAAGCTTGGTTCCCAATCCTCTAAAGAACTTTAAACGGTCCAATAAACCATGGACTCAACTTTCCCCTTTTACCAAATCTTATAAGTCCCTTCCACGGCGAGACTTTAAGCAAAACCGAATCTCCAATCTCAAAAGTCATCGGTCTTCGCTTTTTGTCAGTGTAGCTCTTTTGACGATCCTGAGCCGCTAACATTCTTTCCCTAATTACTTTCAACTTTTCAGCAGTCTGATGAACCATCTCCGGTCCCATAAACTGCTTTTCCCCAGCCTCAAGCCAACAAGACGGCGTACGACACTTCTGTCCATACAAAGCTTGATAAGGTGCCATCTTAATGCTCGAGTGGAAACTATTATTGTAGGAAAATTCTACCAAAGGTAAGTGTTCATCCCAATTACCTAGGAATTCCAAGGTACATGCTCTCAGCATATCTTCAAGTGTTTGTATTGTTCTTTCACTCTGACCATCAGTCTGCGGATGGTAAGCTGTGCTTAAACATAACTTGGTACCCATTTCCTCTTGTAGACTTTTCCAAAACCTTGAGGTGAAACGACTATCATGATCCGATACAATCGTTAACGGAACACCGTGAAGCCTCACAATTTCTTTCACGTAAGAATTCGCAAGCTTCTCCATAGACCACTTCTCCTTGGCCGCTATGAAATGCGCACTCTTAGTGAATCGATCAACGACCACCCAAATCATGTCGTGACCATTCTTTGTTCTGGGCAGTTTAGTGACAAAGTCCATAGCAATGTCTTCCCACTTACCCATAGGCACAGGCAATGGTTCTAAACTCCCGTAAGGTTTCTGATGTTATGTCTTGACTCTCGCACAAGTCACCCACTCAGCCACATACTTTGCAACATCAAGCTTCATCGTCGGCCACCAGTAGTAGGGTTTCAGGTCCCTATACATTTTAGTACTACCCGGATGAATCGAGTACATGGTCTTGTGAGCTTCTTCCATCAGAAGATCCCTAATTCCTCCTGACTTAGGTACCCAAATACGATCTTGGAATACCTTCAGTCCATGACCGTTAGTACCAAACACCAACGTTTTACCCAAACGTTCCTCCTTTCGGTCATTTTTCTCAGAAGCCTCCTCTTGAGCTTTCTTTATACTCTCCACAATTGTCGAGACAACTTCAATTCTCAACGCTCTTGGCCTTTTCCTTTCAAGATTGACCTTCCGACTGAGAGCATCAGCAAAAACATTAGCTTTACCGGGGTGGTAAAGTATCTCACAGTCGTAGTGTTTAAGTAATTCTAGCCAGCATCATTGCCTCATATTCAATTCTTTCTGATTAAAGAGATATTGGAGACTCTTATGATCAGTGAAAAGTTTGCACTTCGTGCCATAGAGGTAATGCCTCCATATTTTCAGAGCGAAAACTACCGCTGCCAACTCCAAATCATGAGTCGGGTAATTCTTTTCATGCTCTTTCAGCTGTCGAGACGCATATGCTATCACCTTTTCTCTTTGTGTCAAAACACAACCCAATCCAACACCAGACGCATCGCTATAAACAGCGAAGTCTTCAACTCCATCGGGTAGAGAAAGTCTCGGTGCCTCGCACAGCTTCTTCTTTAGCTTCTCGAATGCTTCTTTATGCTTATCACTCCAAGCATAAGTAGCTCCTTTGTGGGTCAAAGCTGTCAATGGAGTAGCAATCGAAGAAAAGCCTTGGATAAACCTTCGGTAATATCCGGCTAATCCTAAAAAGCTTCGAATCTCCGTGGGACTTTTCGGTTGTTCCCACTTCATCACAGCTTCGATCTTCGCTGGATCAACCATTATCCCTTCTTGGTTGACCACGTGGCCCAAGAATTGGACTTCACGAATCCAAAAATCACATTTGGAGAACTTCGCACACAGCTTCTCCTGCTTCAAAACTTCTAACACTTCTCGCAAGTGTCTGCCATGCTCCTCCTGGCTTTTTGAGTAAATCAGAATGTCTTCTATGAACACTATCACGGATTTATCAAGGAACGGATTACAAACCCTATTCATCAAATCCATGAATGCTGCCGGAGCATTGGTTAGTCCAAACGACATAACCAAGAACTCGTAGTGTCCATATCTAGTTCTGAAAGCAGTCTTCTCGATATCTCGCTCTCTTACTTTTAGCTGATGATATCCTGACCTTAGATCGATCTTCGAGAAATAGCTCGAACCTTGCAATTGATCAAATAGGTCATCAATCCTTGGCAACGGATATCTATTCTTTATTGTTGCCTTGTTCAACTCTCTGTAATCAATGCACATTCTCATACTTCCATCTTTCTTCTTTACAAATAACACCGGAGCTCCCCAGGGCGATGAACTAGGTCTAATGAAACCTTTGTCCAATAACTCCTGAAGTTGCATCATTAGCTCCTTCATCTCCGTCGGTGCTAATCGATAAGGTGCTTTTGCTATTGGCGTGGTTGCTGGTAGCAAGTCTATTCTGAACTCCACTTGTCTATCAGGTGGTAACCCAGGAAGATCTTCGGGAAATACTTCCGGATAATCACACACCACTGGAATACTCTGCATCACCTTCTTTTCCTTCTTAGCATCAATCACGAATGCTAAATATGATGTACATCCCTTGGTCAAACACTTTCTGGCTTTCATTAGAGAAATGATTCCAGAATTTACTCTGCGTTTGTCCCCATACACCATAAATGAATCCTTCCCAGGCGGGTTTACTTTAACTATCTTCTTCTTGCACAAAATTTCGGCATCATTGGCGCTAAGCCAATCCATTCCCAACACGATGTCGAAACCATTAAGCTCGATAGGCAATAATTCCTCGTGAAACTTATTCCCATTCAGATCAATTAAGATGTTTTTCATACGATGGCTAACAGGTACAAACTTGCCACTAGCTACTTCGACTAATAATGCATCACCTAGTATATCAACAGGCAAAGCTAGCTTTCTACCAAACTCATGCGAAATAAAGGAGTAGTTGGCTCCAGAATCAAACAAAATTTGAGCAGGTAATTCATTTACGAGAAAGGTACCTGAAGCGACATCAGCTTCATCTTTTGCAGCCTCAAGTGTCATCTGGAAGGCTCTCGCCTTCGGCTTTGGTGGAATGTTGGGCCTAGCTGCCTCCTTCTTCTTCGGACAGTCTTTCAAAATATGCCCCTCTTCATTACAACCAAAACACATCCTTTTGTTGTTCGGACATTCATTGGCAAAATGTCCAACCTTTCCACACTTGTAGCAGGTCACATCCTCGCTACATTTCCTAAAGTGCTTTTTCTTACACTTATCACACCACTTCGCTTCGCCTCCTTTTCCTCCAAACTTTTTCGAATCAGATTTCGAAAATTTGCCCTTCTTACCGGAACCAGACGTTCCCTCAAACTTTCTTTTCTCACCAACCTCAACCTTGACGGTGGTTCTTCCCTTTATCATGTTCTCAACAGACTTGGCAGCCTAGATAGCTGCCTCTAGAGTAAGTGCCTGACGTACTGGCACCTCGTACTCCCATGGGAGTCCCTTCGCATACCGGTCCACCTTTGTCAACTCGTCTGGAATGATACGCAAGGCAAACTCCATCTTATCGGTGAAGCTATTGGTGTATTCATCAACTGACATGCTGCCTTTCGTCAATGTCAGGAACTTGTTCTCCAACTCCAACAAATTTTGAGCCGAACAGAACTTGCGCTTGAACTGCGCCAAGAATTCTGCCCATGATAGTTGCAGTGGCTCATTAGGGCTCAACGTCTTCCCTAGAGTGTTCCACCAACGAACGACTCCACCTCGGAACTGACGCACTGCATAGATAGTCTGCAACTTGCCTCTGCAGCCACACGTCATGAAGGCTAACTCCATTTCGGAGATCCAATCCATAACCCCAATCGGATCCTCCTTTCCATTGAAGGTCGATGGTTTGCAAGTTAGAAAGTCCTTGTACTTGCATCCCATTCCATCATTCCTTCCATCATGGTTATCTTGCCTAACTATCGGTGGGTTGGCTTGACCAATAGACCCACTGAAGTTTCCCCCTTCCGAGTGCCCTTCATTTAATTCAGGCTCCTCCACACGAATTGACAGTTCTTCACGATTTTGTTGAAGCAACCATCTAGTTTCATCCATCTGATGATCCAACATCGTCTGAATCATCATTTGCACACCAGCCATGGTTATTGGCTCAGGTGTTGCTGCTACGACAGGTACTTGTTCAATCACTGGTGGTTGATTCCTGTTTTCATCAGCATTTCCAACTCCACTTCTTGTTCTCACCATTTTGATCTACACACCGAATAAGGTGAAATTAGATCCTCAATCATGATAGATATTCAAATCTTCCTTATCACACCGAAACGTTTACATGCTAGTTCTAATACCGTAGAAGTACGCTTAGAATCCTACACACATAAGGTTTCTAGATCCGGTCGGCAACAGACCATAGATCCGAACAAATAATATCATATATGGCAACATATAACATTTAGCACATAAAGCATTTTAGGCAACTTTCCTAAAATAAACCAGTGCTCGTGTCTAAAACATAACAGACACACATCTCAAAACTTCACTTAGCATTCTAAGTTTAAGTCTAGAAATCCTACAAATTCCTAGTTCGCTTAAACTAATGCTCTGATACCAACTGTGACATCCCCAAAATCTCGGCCAGAAAAGACCGTTTTTTTTCATTTATGCTTTTAAAATATTTTCAGAGTAAATCCTTTTGATTTGAAAGAGTTGCGGAATTTGTTCCCAAAAACAAAACATGATAAAACAATGTTTACCAAAGCATTTCATAAAAGAAATGTATTTTTCATTATATAATCAAAACTCGGGGTGTCATGTTCCGATACAGACCAATAAGCATAAACGATAACATTACAAGTCATTCAACAAATATAAACATATACAGACTTGTAAACAAAACAACTGATGGTTCATCCATCTCATGCCCTCGCGCCACTTCCTGTAATACAAATAAAACTGAGTGGGTCAGGCTTGGGAGCCTGGTGAGCATATAGGGTTTTCAACCCACAATAAATAATTATATTTAATCTTCACCAACCAACAATAACCCAATTACCCATTCCCGTTATTCTCACTTTATGTCCCTAAAACAACTAACACAAGGGACCTAGTCTAAGAATATTTCATCGGGGCGACAACACATGCTTCGGGGGTACCTCAGCAATATAAGTCAAATAAGGCAACCATGAGGGGGATGGAGTACAGCGAATGAACACCCAAGTTCATTAACACCTACAGGTGGCGAACCTGCTAATGTTTCCACAAGACTGTCTAGAATAGCCAGTGGTCGTCATCTAAACTCCGCTAGATGACTAAATCAAACAACAACGAGGCCTCTCATCTGTTTATTACACACCAACTATCTACCCATGTTCTACCCAACATATTAGTAGATAAAATATACATTTTTATACATAGTTTTGAAAACCTGTATAGCATGCTTTAATCAACACATAATCCACATAACAGATGAGGAACACACACACATAACACATATCTCATAGAGAATAAATCATATCTATGAGATAGAAGAGAGTGAATACACATTCACACATATAAACAACAATATACTATATACATAGCATGTATTTTATAGAAAATACTTAATACACTCGAACCAAACTTGTATTATTATCGTGTTTATGAAAGGTAGTATACACTCACTTGATTAGAAGATGATCGGACAGCACTACGACTTGCAGAAGTAGAAATCCTCAGCAGATCTGAAAGATCTTCACAAAAATCGAACTTCTCGCGGGCAGAGCTTCGGCTCGGGAACCGCACTTCTCGGGATCTTCGGGATCTCGAGACTTGCCTCGGGGCTAGAGTATGATACCGGGGCTTCGGGGCTAGAGTATTCTAAGTACTTGCTCATGGAATTATTCTAAGTACTTTTCCAAAAAGGCATGAGTGGGTTTAAGCATTCTAAGGGCATTATATTGGAGTTTATGGCCTAGGGACAACTCCTAAAGGAGTTTACGGCCGTAAACTCTCATCCCTTTAGTTTGGTGAAGTTTCAAGCCCTTATTGCCTTGCTAGCAATTTATAATGAAGTGTGATGCTATTTTGGGGGATTAAAACTATCATTTGGATGTGTTTTGGGGAGTTTACGGCCTAGACACTTACTTGGGCCGTAAACTCCTTTTTATCCCTCCATTCTTGTGTTTAAGCCCTTGATTCAATCCTAGTATTTTATGGTAAATGTCTAAGGCCATTTGGGGGGCAAAAACCACACTTTTGGCACATTTAGGGGTGTTTATGGCCTTGGTATACACCTGGGCCGTAAACTCCTTTTTCCATTTCATTTCATTGTGTTTAATTGTGCTAAACCCAAAATACTAAGTCCCTAAATTATGTATGAAGCCTAAGGGTGATTTGGGAGTGTTTTTGGGGCATTTTGACAAGGTTTTGAAGGGTTTACGGCCTAAGCATGTGCTTGGGCCGTAAACTCTCATTTATGCCCTAAATCATTGTGTTTTGATGTTTAAACACTCCTAGGCAATTCCCTTAATTTATTTCCAAGCCTATAGGGACAAGTTTGGGGTCTTTTGGCCTTGTTTAAGGGGTTTACAGCCTAAGAAGGAGCTTAGGCCGTAAACTCCATTCTAACAGCTTCTAAGTCCGAATTTTGGGCTATAAACATGAATCAATATGTTTAGAATAGGCTAAGGTAAGCGGACTTACAATTTAGAGGCGTTTGGTTGCGGATTTGGGGCGAAAACGAGTCTAGAGAGAGAGTATAGAGAGAGAGGGTGGAAAAGCTCCAAATGGAGTTTACTCCCCCTTATATATGAGTGGGAGTTGGAGCTCATTGGAATTCTACCCAATACTGCCGTTAAACGGGGCTTTTGGTCGCACCCGATTTAGTGGTCGTAACAATAAAACTTAACATTTTCCAAATAAATGGAAATGGGTGTTATGTGTTTTTATTCCCTTTTATCACGACTTAACGACATATTAAATGTAAACAAATGGGATGTTTATTAAATTGACGCCCTCTAATTAACGGAACTTTTATACAGTGGAATATTCCGTTAACGATAACGGGGAAATGTAACGGGACAACTTGGGTTGTCACATCGAGCCACTAAAATACGATGCACAACATCGTAAAAACAACTTATTTGAGATGTCGGACGTTTTTCTTTCTTGTAGATCTCAATCTTCACTTTCTCAATCATAAAATCCCACATCTCATAGACCAAGTGTAAACATGGCTTGTCAGTGTCACAAGCTCTAATCATCTCATATATAGGTCCAGTGAAACTAAGAATATATGTTACTTTATCCCACCAATCATCATTCAAAATATATTCTTTCACAGAGTTTGC
The DNA here is from genome assembly GCF_051521515.1 of Lactuca serriola. Classification (NCBI taxonomy): domain Eukaryota; kingdom Viridiplantae; phylum Streptophyta; class Magnoliopsida; order Asterales; family Asteraceae; genus Lactuca; species Lactuca serriola. The sequence goes on from NC_136410.1 coordinate 45,423,190, forward strand.
TTTCTCAGTGTCATCTAATCTATAAGAAGACCATTCTTCATTTATGACCATAGCTTGAAGACCCCTTTTGATAAGTTTCAATCTCTTAAGCATCACAATGACGGAGGCAAAGCGAGTGTCAGCAACAGAAAGCAGCCTAAGAGGAGTAAACTTGGTGAAAATCGAGAGCCTCATGTTATGGTTCATGATGAAAATTTTTATTGCAAACGCCTCTTCGTGAACTTCTTTTATCCAGCGGCACTGTTCATATGCTAGTTCATTTGTTTCCACATTCCTTGGTGAAAAAATGTTCTTCAAAGCAAGATTAAGCGTATGAAAAACACATGGTGTCCAATAGATGTGAGGAAACTAACTCTCTATAATCTCTCCAGCCGCCTTACAATTTGCTGCATTGTCAGTAATTATTTGCACAACATTTTCATGACCAATTTCGTTGATGACATCCTTCATCAATTCAGCAATAAAAAATCTATCTTTCACTTCCCCAAAACAATTAACTGCCTTTAGAAACAAAGGACCATTACCTGAGGTAGCCATGAAGTTGATTAGAGGTTTTCTTGTAGGATCACTCTAGCCATCACTCACAATAGTCACACCTTTTTCTTTCCATGTAGACCTAAGTGGCTCCAATAGCTTGTGAACATTATCTTTTTCTTTTTGTAGTAATGTTGTTCTTAGCTTATTATAACCAGGAGGTACATAACCATCAATTTTGTTGTTAGCAGCAAACTGAAAAGCCCTTACATAGTGTGGATTTCTTGCAAGATTAAAAGGTAAACCTCCGGTATAAAACATTCTAGCTATTTCTTGATCCAGTTGGTCCCTAATTTCAACACCAAAATCTCTTTCAATAGGTGTTTAAATACCTTTTCTTTTCTTAAATCCAACACCAGCTTCACATGGCAACTGGACTTCTTTCGCTTGTGACTCGGTTTTCTTCTTTTCATATGCATCTTCTAATTGTGTCATGTTAAGTTTGTCAGCTATTGTTGCTTTCTTGCAAATAGAAATCCCGGTACTATATTAAACAACATAATAACATTGACATTCTCAATTACACAACATGAAAAAAATAAGGTCATCATTGACATTATAAATTCAATTACATTACATTAATCAAAACAAGAAAGTGAATCAAAAACCTCTTATTTCTTTGACTTTATCATTGTTCATGAATAAATAGTTTTATTGAATAACATGAATCAAAAGTGCAACAAATACATGAATCAAAACAAAAATTGCAGCCTCTTATTTCATTAATGAATCAATAGTTCTATCCTTCAATACAATAACTTGAAAAAAAAATTGCAACAAATACATGAATCAAAACAAAATCACAGCTTCTAATTTTCTTTCTTTACAAATTTTCATGAATCAATACTGTTGGGTAGCGGTTTTTGATGTATTGCGTCCATTGGGCTCGGTTAATAGTCCAAGTTTTGTAACTCCGGTTTGGGCCTGTCCAACCGAGAGCTTGATAGGGTTTAGTATAAATTAATATGCTTGCATGCATATTAGTAGGTGATGAGATAACGATTGATAGCGATTACGATAGATCACAGATTATTTTCTTCATCGTTCTTGTAAACCCTAAATCCTCTACAGTAGAAGTTCTTTATCGAGCTCTGCTGAGGATTGTTGATTAATCATTCGACATTCTTCAATCCATACTTGAGTTGTTTACAGTTTTCATATTTATTATTCTACCTGTTATAAAGATCTAATCGATCTTCAAGTTAGTTTTTAACTCATCAATTGGTATCAGAGCAGGAGGCTGTGTAATTCATACACTTCTTTTCTGTGAAAAAGGTTTCGATTAGGGTTATTCCGCATTTACTGATATTTATTGAGCTGTCATTTATTGTTTTGCCCTAATTTAATACATTACAAGTCTGATCTTTTAACAGGTTATTCGATCAAGCATGGACGAGTCGCAATCCAATCCAATTAATGTTTCGAACAACATTGGATCAACAACGAAGATTCCCATCCTTTACACCCACGATTATGAAGTCTGGGCACATCACTTTGAAGACTATGTTATAGGATCTGAGGACAATGGATACCTCATCTGGGAAGCAATCGTTTCTGGACCTTTCGCTCATTCAGCAACTTCAAGGATTATTAAAACTCAGAAGGAGTATAATGATCTTTTGAAAGACGTTAAAGATATTGCTCAAGACGAAAAAGATAAATTTCACTGCAATATCAAAGCGTTGAGATTAATCATATTCGCTCTTCAATCCGATACTTTCAGGCTGGTGGGTTCATGCACGACTGCAAAAGAAATATGGGACAGGCTACGAGAATTGTATTCTACGGACGAAGATCTTGAACACTCCATTCAAACCTTACTCTTGTCTGAGTTTGGTGAATTCAAGCAGGGGGCCGAAGAGACCGTGACTCAAACGTTCGATCGCTTCAATCATCTTCTTAGCAAGATGATTAAACATGACATTGAAAGGAAGCTTATTGAGCAGAAGGTTACGTTTTTGAATGGCCTCAGATCTGAGTGGAGAGCTGTTGTGTCCACTGTTAAAGCGCATGAGCAATTTAAATCCTACTCTTTGGAGAAACTGGTAGGCATCCTGAAATCTCAAGAAAAGATCGTGTTACAGGAGAAGAGTGTGGTCTTAAGCTTGGGTTCGTTGGCTCTTTTGTCCAAAAGCAAAGCGGTGATGGAAGAAGATGATCTCAACTTGGAGGACTACGACCTCACTTCTGAAGACTATGTTATGATGGTGTCAAACCCCAAGAGGTTCATCAAGAAAAGATTTCCCACAAATAAGAATAGAAATTGGCAGGGAAGTTATAGTTCAGAAAAGGTCTGGGAAGAACCGAAGGCGGAAGAACCAAAGAAGGAACCGAAAGCTGAAGGAGATTCGGGAGTGATCTGCTATTACTGTGGAGGAAAGAACCACTATGCAAAAGATTGTGTCCTCAAGAAAATGGCAGAAAAGGATGAAGAAAAAGATGAAGAAGCGTTGTTGCAGAGAAAGCTGGATGAGATCAGGAAGAAGAAATCTACTGCTAACCCTTCTATGAATGCTTTAATTGTGTAGGGTTCGGTAGCGAAGGATGAGTTCGGTGGCGTGGAGGTCTGGTCAACCGACTCTGAGGATGATGAAGTAAGGAAGCCTTCTCATGGAAAGGCTTATGTGGCGAAAGAAGAGGGCAGCGGTGGAAAATGTTTGATGGTGTCAGACGTGTCTCAGATGAGGGGATACAACACAGATGGTGGGAATGGAGACACAAAGGAGCGAGAGGACTTGTGCTTCACAGCAAAACCGCTCAGCGTGCAGTTCAACGAACTTGATGAACTGATCAAGAAGGTACAATCTGTTTTTGTTTCATTCAAAGTCCCACAATGCTCATACGAAAAAGAATTAAAAAGTGTTAATTCAAGAATCTCTCATCTAGACAGTAGTTTAACTCAAACTCGGCTCACCAATTCTAACCTTACTGACCAAATAAGCAGGGTATCTTCAAAGAGTGAGGAACGGAGAATGTGGATCGAACTGAAGGAGTTGGAGTTAATCAAAACCAAAGATGAAAACATTTATTTGCAAAGAGACAATTTAAAGCTTTTAAAACAGAGAAATGTTTTTTGTTTGATTGCTAAACGTCTTTATACTAATATCACTCAGCTTCATTTGGACTGTGAAATAGGACAAAAGATTCATCGCATGATTTTACCCTTCCTTGAGTTTAAGGAGGATGAAATTGATGTTGAAGCGTATAATTGTGAAAGTGTTATTTCGTCTGAGGAAGTTAATCCGACGTATATGTATGGACTGGACAAAATTGAATCTTTCATTAAGTCCAAGGACCATAAGGACATGCTTAAAAACCTTTTGGATGAAAATGATAAACTGAAACTAAGGACCGAAACCATACAAAAATTTGACTCATTGAACGCCAACTTGAGCTCAGACAATAAAATTGATGTTGAAAATGCATCTGAGCTTAATGAGGACGACAATATGAGTGAAATTTCTGTAGAGGACACAGTTGAATGCTCAGAATTTGTCAAGAGCAAACCCGAAAACCACAAGAATCTCATCTCGGAAAATTCAGTGGAGTTTGCTCGTTTGTCCCAAAAAAAGTCCCCGATCCTTGAAGAAAAGGCAGTAGTATATCAAAAGGTTAGAACCACTCCAAACCAGGTGTATAAGGTCACAGGCATAACCGAACATCAGACTGCTGAACTCACAGCCATTGTAAACGAAGACAATGCTGATGGCTGCGACGAGTTCTTCTGGTCAGCTCCCATCGACAATGCTGATGAAACGGTAGGTCTATCTGAAAGAACTTCGTGGAAAAGCAAAGGCAGATATGTACCAGAACCTTTGAATAAACCTAATAGCTTCGATGTGCCAAGTACTAGTGGTACAAAAGATGTTCCTCAAGAAAAAGGAATTCCTGCAAAAGAAGTCACTCCATTAAGCGAAACATCATCAGTTCAGAGTGAACCAGCTGAAGGAAAGCAAAAACCAAAAGCCAATATCCCTCATCAACCGAAGCAGATGAGAAATCAGAAACAGCAAAGAAATCAAAGATACAAGAAGAATCTCTCTGAGAGAAAACAGTTATGGCGATCTCAAAATGCATATTTCTCATATCGTGACAGAAACTTGAGGTCAGAGAATAACACTGTAAGGTCACAAGAATGTCAAAACAACTGAAAGCAGAGGTTCGGTTCAGAAAATAACATTAACCGAAAGCAGAGGTTCGGTTCAGAAAACAACATCAACCGAAAGCAAAGGTTCGGTTCAGAGAACAAAAGAGATCAAAATTCTAGGTTCGGTCCCACTAATGATCAAAAGCAAAAAGGTCACCTAGAATCTCAAGTCAAGCAACCATCTCAATCTAAGTTCTCTCATTCTAACTCTTCTAATTCTTCAAACTCTTCTAATTCCTCTCCACTTCGTTCTAAATTCCATTCTGTTCATTCTCAAAAACCTCAATCATCAACTGAAGCCAAAGGAAAATCGAAGGTTTCATCAGTTAAACCAGAGTCCAAACCAAAAGCAACGAATTCCAATAAAATTAAAGTATTCACCATCAAAAAGAAAGATGAAACAACACTAATAAAAAGAACATATCTTGTTGACATCTCTCTTACTATTCCTGTTCCTGTGAATGGCTCACGAGGACCCAAGAAACTTTGGGTTCCTAAATCTGCTTGATTTTTGCAGGTTATCAGTGACGAGCAGTTTGACGAAGAATGGTACATTGACAGTGAATGCTCGCGTCACATGACAAGAAGGAAGGAAGAGCTAAGGGAATACAAGTCTCTTTCAAACGGTGGAAATGTCAAGTTTGGGAACAACTCCTTCGGCACCATAAAAGGCTATCGAATGATTACAAACGGTCATTTCACGATTAGAAAGGTTGCATACGTGGAAGGACTACAACATAAGCTCATCAGTGTATCTCAGCTAGTTGGAGGTACCGGTCTTAAAGTTTCATTCGACGATGAGGGTTCTGAAATAATTGAGAAGAAGACGAAAAGAGTTATTCTCAAATCGGAGCGTAAAGGTGAGATGTTTCCCCTGAACCTCAAACCTATCAAAGGGATCCCAGCTATCTGTCTGTTATCCAAAGCACAATCTGACGAAAGATGGTTGTGGCACCGAAGGCTCTCTCATCTCAACTTTAAGGATATCAACAAACTTGTCACTGGAGGTCATGTTCGAGGTCTTCCATTGCTCAAGTACGATAGAGAACATTTATGTGCTGCATGTGAAATGGGGAAGCAGAGTCGTCAAAGTCATCCATCTATAATAAACACTAAAGTTGTTGAACCACTCGAGTTACTTCATATTGATTTGTGTGGTCCTTCATCTATCGAAAGTATCGGTGGTAGCAAGTACATTCTTGTTATTGTTGATGACTTTTCGCGTTTTACATGGGTTTTCTTTCTGAAGCAAAAATCTGAAGCGACTCTCAAACTGAAGACGTTCATTAAGCAGGTCGAAATACAGCTGAAGAAAGTCGTTCGCAACATCAGGAGTGATAATGGGCTGGAGTTCAAAAATAAAGAATTCGAAGAATTCTTGGCCGAAAAGGGAACTAGTCATAACTTCTCAGCTCCCTACACTCCTCAACAAAACGGAATTGTCGAAAGACGAAACCGATCTTTGTGTGAAGCGGCCCGAACTATGCTAAGTTTCGCTTCCTTACCTTTATATTTTTGAGCTAATGCTATTTCTGCTGCTTGTTTTACACAGAATAGGTCATATCTCAATAAGTGCTTCACTCTCACTCCTTATGAGATCATCAACAACAGGAAGCCAAATGTTAGGTTTTTCCATGTGTTCGGTTCACGGTGTTTCATCTTCAATTCTATAGAAAACCGCAACAAGTTTGATGTCAAAGCCGACGAGGGGATATTTCTGGGCTATTCTCTAACTTCTAAAGCGTACAGGGTATTAAACAAGCGCTCGAGAAAAATAGAAGAAACTTATTACGTGACTTTTGATGATAGCTATGTCAAAAAGCTAAAGGCCAACGAAGACACAGCTGGAGAAATTTTTCCTCAAACTGGCCAAGTCACCGCCTCTATTGCAAACCTCTTTGAGAAGTTCGTTGAGTTATTTGATGAATCAGAGAAGGCAAATCTCTCAGAAGCCAGCGTAGCTGACAACAAGGTAGATCATTTGAAGCAACTTATCGATGATGCTGCAAAGAGAATGAATGAAGGAGGATCAAGTTCTGACGACCCTCCACAACACAATGCTTCAGTCGAGGGGGAGGATCCGCCATCATCATCACAGCCGAGCTCACATGTTGAGGGGGAGAACAGTTCTCAAGCTGCTCCCGAACGCACTTTATCAACCGAAAGTACCACACCAACCGAAAGTGTCTCATCACCTGAAGGTGCATCAACACCCGAAAGCTCAGCACCAGCAGAAACCTCTGTAGCACAAGACACTCAAGACATTCCTGAAAGCTTATCTGTCGAGGGGGAGCATGCCGATATGCTTTATGACGATGAAAGTCCATCCGAACCAGAAGAGATGGTAAACGCTGAATTGGATCCATCCTTTGATCCAAACTACCCTCCTCTAGTCAAATGGACCAGAGATCATCCTGTCTCCCAGGTTGTTGGTAATGTATCTGAAAAAGTTCTGACTCGATTACAACTCAAGGCAAAACAGACTTCCTTGTTTTCAAAAGTAGAATTATGTATGTTTAACTCCTTCGTCTCAAAAGTTGAACCAAAAACAGTTAACACTGCTCTTGATCACTCCGATTGGGTTCAAGCTATTCAAGACAAACTAAATGAATTCGAAAGGAACAAAGTTTGGCGACTCATTCCAACTCCTTCAGATGCTTCAGTTGTTGGTCTCAAATGGGTCTTCAGGAACAAAATGGACAAGGAAGGGAACGTGATTCGAAACAAAGCACGTCTGGTAGTGAAAGGATACTGTCAGGAGGAAGGAATTGACTATGAAGAGACTTTCGCTCCTGTTGCTAGGCTGGAATCCGTTAGAATCTTTCTTGCCTATGCTGCACACAAAAACTTTGAAGTCTACCAAATGGACGTTAAGTGTGCATTTCTCAATGGTGAACTTGAAGAAACAGTGTACGCGGAGCAACCTCCTGGATTCGTAAATGAAAGGTATCCTAATCATTGTTATATTTTGGACAAAGCCGTGTATGGACTGAAACAAGCTCCGAGAGCCTGGTATGAAACGCTGACAAAGTTTTTAAAGATGTCGAAATTCAAACAAGGTTCGGTTGACCCAACCTTCTTTCGTAAGAAGGAAGGTAACCACCTTATGATTGTTCAAATTTACGTCGATGATATCATCTTTGGCTCTATGAATCCCAGCTTAACGGCTGAATTCAGAAAGCTGATGGAGACTAAATTTGAAATGAGCTCAATGGGTCCAATTAACTTTTTCCTTGGTTTAAATATTAGACAGGGACCCGAAGGCATCTTTATTAATCAGGAAGCTTACACGAAGACTCTTCTAGAAAAATTTGGCATGATGGGAGATTCAAAGGTCAAAGTTCCAATGGCGTTCGGCACCAAGCTCACTCCATCCTTGGATAAACCTGCAGTTGATATTACGCTTTATCGCCGGATGATCGGTTCTCTGATGTATCTTACTGCTAGCAGGCCTGACATCATGTTCTCGGTTTGTTAATGTGCTAGATTTCAGGCGAACCCGCACGAACCTCACATGCTTGCAGTGAAGAACATTCTGCGATATCTCAAGCGAACTACCTCTTTAGGTCTATGGTATCCATCCAACTCGAGCTTCTTCGTTCAGGCCTACTCAGATGCAGACCTTGGAGGTTGTGGACTAGACAGGAAAAGCACCACTGGCGGCTGCCAATTCCTTGACGGGAAGTTGGTTAGCTGGCAATCAAAGAAACAATCGTGTGTGTCTTTGTCTACAGCTGAAGCAGAATACATTGCAGCTGCATCCTGTACTTCTCAAGTGATTTGGATCCAGAGTCAACTCAGAGACTATGGACTCAATATGAAAAAGATCCCACTATATTGCGACTCTGAAAGTGCAATTAGGATTTGTCATAACCCAGTGCAACACTCCAAGACTAAGCACATAGCACTGAGGTAGCACTTCATTAAAGATCATGTGGAAGATGGAAACGTTGAAATTCACTTTGTTAGAACCACTGATCAACTGGCTGATGTCTTCACCAAAGCCCTTCCTGAAGCGTCATTCAATAAAATTCTACAAGGGCTCAGTATGATGGAATCAGAGTCAGTACCACAAACTACCTCTCAAACTCAAACGTAAGAAGCGAAATAGACCGAACGTTCGGGTTCGGTTGAATAATCTGCCTTTTGCTCATCAATTAAAGGTAGTTTTCTTGGTTGTAAATTTCATGTACAATTGTTTTACAAACTTGTTTATCTTATTGTCAAAAGCATTTCCTTTTTGAAAGTCTAAGTTCATTGGTTTTCCAAAATTTTTCAAAACCGAAACCAACCGAACGCTCGGGTTCGGTTTTCCAAAAAATTTCAAAACCGAAACCAACCGAACGCTCGGGTTCGGTTTTCCAAAAATTTTCTCAACCGAAACCAACCGAACGCTCGGGTTCGGTTTTCCAAAAATTTTCAAAACCGCAACCAACCGAACGCTCGGGTTCGGTTTTTCAAAATTTTTCAAAATCGAAACCAACCGAACACTCGGCTTCGGTTTTTCAAAATTTTTCAAAACCGAAACCAACCGAACGCTCGGGTTCGGTTTTTCAAAATTTTTCACAACCGAAATCAACCAAACGCTCGGGTTCGGTTCCAAAGTTTTTTTTATTTTTTTCTCAGTCTTATTTTTTTATTATTTTTATTTATAATTTTTTTTTATCAAAAATTCCAAAAATATTTCTTTTAATATCAAAAACTCCAAAAATATTTTGTTCTTTATTTTTTTTTTACTTTATTTGTGTGGGGAAATGGTTGAACTAGTTAAGTTTCCCTAGAAGCATGTTGCTGTATGTGCCCAAAGCCTCATCAGATTCTGAATAATAGCCTTAAAGACTTGGTATACACAAACCTTGTCTTCCCAATTAGGCTATCACATTTATTCCAATCGTGAGCTACCTAACTCTCTTCTCACATGAAATAAGAGTTTTCTGCTTGATCCTATTTTTCACAGCAAAGGTACTTTGATTTCTTACACCATCTCTATTGCATTTCTCCATTAAATTTGTTTCACAAACGTAACCCTTGAGACTCTCAGCAATTACCACTGAGGTTTATGGTTACTCCAAAACTGCGTTTATGATCTTAGTTTCGTGCCACTACGAGCTGAGTGAAACCCAAAATTCAATACCCAATCTGAATTAACGGTGAACAATTAATTTGCTCTAGTTTTCACTAATGAATTGACGGACGTATCTTCATGAAGTCTCAAAATTTTCTTTTGTGTGATTCCTATGAAATTGTTACAAACCATAACATTTCTTCCCTTGGGATCCAGTTTTTAATTATTGTTGAGATTTTATATTTACCAACCACTTTAAAAATTATTTCAAACCTACTTGTTCAACAGACTACACCGGTCTCACAAGTACTTTGTTCACTTTCTATCTTATTTCAAGATTAGGACTGTTGAATCAAAGCTAAGCCACCCTAAAAAGCTTAATTAAAAGAAGCCTTTCAACACTTCTTAATAGGTGTTTGATCGTTATTCAACGGGAAACCACATTAACACTTTAAGGTCTTTCTTGACTTTGAAGGAAGAGATTCGTGCCCGGGATCATTTGTTTCATGTCTTTATTGACATCACCCTTTTCCTAAAAAGGATTGTTTTCTTTCTTTTCTTTTTACACCCTTAGCACGAAAATCTTTGATTTTCCAAAATTCTGGTTCTAATAATTCCAGGCTTTTTCATTGGATTGGTGGTTGATTAACTGTTGTGGTCAATTTTAATCCACGTGGGCGTATTACTCAAAAGATACCGTTACACTTTAAAGGGATAAGACGAAGAGTTGCTGACTCAGGCGGGAGTCTAATTGATTTGATTTCAAACGGAGGTAAAAAGGGAACACGTGCGAATTTGTAACGTCCAATCTCCAAATGACGTCGCAGACGCGTGTGCGAATTTGAAACGGTTCTTCTCTAAAAAGCACAGAAACGGCGCGTGTGAATCTGACACGGTTTCTATCCAAACGGCGCTTGATGGGAGGCGTGTTCTAAGGAATCTGACACTCTCTCTCATGCGTGATCATCGCTTACCTTAGGGATGAGAAATTGGGCCGAAAACCCGAACCGAACCGAGAACCGAACCGAACCGAACCGAATTAGACCCGAATAAGCAATTCGATTCGGTTTTCGGGTATCTATATAAGGCTTATTCGGTTTTCGGGTTATTCGGTCCGGGTTACCCGAATAAGGGGTTATTCGGTCCAAAAAACCGAACCGAATATGAAGAGTCTTTTTTTCCCTTGCGGCCTTGCGTGAGTCAATTTAGTGTTTAATTTGTTTCTTTAAAAAGTTTGTTATGAAATCATAAGCTACAAAAGTCATAAAAAATACAATATTTATTCAGGTTATTCGGGTTATTCGACTCCTTAATCATCTTGTACATGTTATTTGGGTTATTCGGGTTATATACTTATAGATAGATTTTTGGGTGTTTTGGATGTTTAATATTTAGTGTTTAATTTGTTTCTTTAAAAGATTTGTTATGAAATCATAAGCTACAAAAGTAATGCAAAATATTCGGGTTATTCGGGTTATATACTTATGAAATCATAAGCTTCAAAAGTAATACAAAATATTCGGGTTATTCGGGTTATTCGACTACAAAATATTCGGGTTATTCGGGTTATTCGACTCCTTAATCATCTTGCACATGTTATTTGGGTTATTCGGGCCGGAACCGAACCGAACCGAATAATACCCGAACCGAACCGAACCCGTATTGCTTATTTGGTTCGGTTTTCGGTTCATACAATTTGCTTTATTCGGTTTTCGGTTTATTCGGTTCGGTTCGGTTCGGTTCGGTTCCGACCCGAATAACATCCCTAGCTTACCTTATCTGTCATGCATCAGTCAAATTCCGGAAAACCCTTCGTATTTCGATAGAAGATTTGGGAAGATTTTTCTCTCTCCTTAAACCCCAGTATAAAAGGCAACATCATCTACCATTTACCTCTTTACTGCAATCAAAATTCCCAGAGCGCAAGAACTCCCTGAACCCCAACTGTTCATCATCTTCTTCACTCTCTTCAACAATGGCAGATTCATCCTCTGTGCACGCCACTTCCCACATTCTTCCCATTCGCCCTCAACAATGCCTCATTATCGATCTAACCCCTCATGTCTATGATTCCTACATGTTTGCCATCATCGAGTGTTTGAAATACTCGCCGATTGCTCCTGCACTATCAAGGGTGGAATCAGTGCCCATGGAATTCCTGTCGCAGATCTATGCGACTGCTCATTACGACAAAGTGGTCGATAGGATCTTCTTTGACGTTTCTCATCATAAAGCGTCTATCTCCAAGCAACGCTTTTGCTCTATGTTAGGGTTTGAAGCTGATCCAACAAGGGTTAATCCAGAGACAATTCCCATGGGGCACCTGTTCAACATGTTCTACAATATGGGTTACACGGAGGCGCTTACTTCCGTCGCCAAGTTCAAGAAGTCATGCTTGCCGCCACAGTGGAACGGGATGTTCACTGTGCTATTCAAAGGTCTTTCTGAAAGGAGCTCTGGCTCAGATGGTTCCAGTCGACTGTTCCTGTCCATCTTATATGGGGTCTACAATGGCATCAATGTCGACTATGGGTTTGTTCTTTGGCAACAACTCATCCACAGTCTCTCATCTTCTTCGCGGCATTCAGAGGTGTCGTATGCTCGTTTTTGGACCCTGATCACGAAGTGGGTAATGGACAAGTACAACGTCCCCACTGTCGCCGGTGCACCGATGTCTTCGATTGGTACATTCCATACCACGAAGATCATCGTTTCAGATGCTTCGAAATTCCCTTTCAATGGTTCCATTCCGGAAACCATGTATGCTGACGTTCCAGCTGACAGCCGGATTATCAGAACCTACAAAGAGTTCAAACGTTCTGGTCCGAGGGATCTCACACAGGAGATGTTGAAATCGATCCATGACGCCGACAAGCCTGCTCCAAGAGGCAAGAAGGCTGACAAAGGGAAACAGGTGGTGAAAGGGGGTAAAGGCCCTTCTCCCAAGAAGAGGAAACCCACGAAAGCTGCTCAATCTCCGCAGCACAAGAGGCGAAAAACTCAACCAAAGAGAAAGCTGATTATCGCTTCCTCTTCCAGTGAGTCAGAAGGTGAGAGTTCGGATTCTGACGGCTCTCCAAGAGGCAACACACCACCCAGATCACCAACCCCTGAAATGCAAATCCCTCCTTCCCCAATTCCCTCTCCTACTCACACCATTCCTACTTCCATTCCTACCATTAACCCCTTTACACACATTCCACAAACCTCAATCCCAATGCCACCACCAATCTACACCGATGCAACAGCAACATCCACTGCAAAGGTTACAACCAACGTATCTGATACTGGGGTTCATACTGATGCAACCGAACCTCCACCAGCACCCGAAACCATAAACACAACCAAAACCCAAAAAGCACCCGAACCTACCCCTACCCAAAACCAACCTGAACCTACCCCTACACCTACACCCGAAACAACCCAACCCGAACCTACCCGAACCACTGTACCACCAGCTTCACCACCACCACCATCTCCCGGTCACGCCTCTGACGGAGATAACCCTTTCCTTGGCGGGGAAAACATGATGTTTGATTCGGTCTACTACAGTCCGTTTCAAGTCTAGAGCGATGATGATGATGACGCTCCAGTCACAAAGAAACATCTTAAGGAGCTCCATGACAAGGTTGACTTGCTCATTGCCTCTTCCTCTACATCTCAATCATCCCTCTCTGAAGCTGCTATTCAGAAGATTGTTGATGCTTTCTCAAGGGCTCAGCAAGACTCTGTCGCTGCTACCACCACCGCCATCGATGCCTCAACGAAAGCCTGCCAGGCTGCGACCGAAAAAGTCGATAAACTATTTTCTGATGCCTCTGCCCTGTTAAAGTCTTTACAGGAGAGTGCTGATGCCACCAAGACTACGTTGGAACCGATTGTTCAACAGTTGGCCACGTTTGTCTCTCCTGAGTTGAAGTCCTTTGCTTCACTTCGTCAATCGCTCACAGACGACAACTCAGCCTTCCGTGCTTCTATTGACGAGCGTCTCTCAAAGCTACAGGAAGATTTGGCTGCAGAGAACTCGTTGATGGATGTTTTGGCAAAGAAGACCACCGCCCTGAAAGTCAAGAGTGCTCAACTCTCTCATTCTCAACAACAAATTGACACTCTTCGGTCCGAACGGGAGGTCATCAAGACGTGTGTTTCGGATGTTCACTCAGCAATATCTAACATCCTCGAAGCACATGATCCGATACTCAATCATTCTGTGAGGCGTACCCTTGCAGAGAAGCTCGCTCCTGCCCTAGACCTCTTAAGCAAAATTGAAGGGCTACCCGATTTCGTGTCCATTCCGAAACAAGGGGGAGAAAAGGAGTCTGCACCTCAACCACCTCATTCCTCAAAGGCAACTCACACAACCGAACCTCCTCCAGTAGGCCAAGCCTCTGGTTCGGGTGTGAAAGACAAAGGCAAGAAGATTGCTGAGGAAGAAGAGGAAGATGATCAAGAAACCATTGCCGACTTGTTAAAACGCAAGAGTCGACGCAATGATGCAGATGAAAGTGATCGTGTGGCAAAAGAAGCTGAACGCAAACAAAAAGAAGCCCACGACCTTCTCGAGAGTAGGAAAAGTCTTTTTCCTGCTTGGACTCGAGGGAGGATGATAAAGGAGGCAATCGACACCCCGAGCATCTTGTGGATTGAACCAGTTATCTCATTTGACTGTTTCAATTCCGTCGACTCTCAGTTCGACATGCCACTTACCCGAAAGGCGTTCATCTTTCACGCCTTCGCCAACGTTGCTGAGTTCCCTCATCCTCATCCGGAGGTTGATCGGGAATTGATTGAATTCTATCTAAAGGTTGCTCAACCCCAATACCAAACCTGGAGCACTCAGAAGATCATCAACGTTCGGGTCCTGAAACCATACACTGAAGGGAAGTTTATCAACGTTCGGTTCAAGGTGCTTAGGGGATCTGCAAAAACCGAACATGCCATTTCTTTAGCAGATCTACCGAACCTCAATCCACATGATTGGATTGTTTTGCACAACATCCTTCTGACCAACGAAGCTGAATATGGTCCGATCATCGACCATCTTAAGAGGGTGTTGGTGTGCTATATCATGGAGGTCGTACTGATGGATCAGGAGATTGCAACTGTCTTCAAGAAGAAACCGAAGATCTCTCCTGTTGGCTCGGCCAGTGATCTAAACCAGATGAAGATGGGAAAAATTGACCCGAGGCGAAACTTAGTCATGTTCACTAGGAGTGAAGGACAGAAATGTCTCTTTGCCTTAGCTGATAAACATCTTTATACCACTGCTTGTCTAGAGCATGTGCTGGGGATCATCCACAAATGCAAAGAAAATACAGTGGATGATATCAAGTATTTTGACGATATGATACAATGGTACATTCGGTTCAGACAGACAATCCTCGCGCTCATCTCACGTCTGTTTGAAACTGTAAAGAAGAAGGTTCCCGCTGCTGGCCCAAGCAAGAAGACGAAGTAATCTCGCTCCAATTTGATGCAAAGGGGGAGATTGTTGGGTAGCGGTTTTTGATGTATTGCGTCCATTGGGCTCGGTTAATAGTCCAAGTTTTGTAACTCCGGTTTGGGCCTGTCCAACCGAGAGCTTGATAGGGTTTAGTATAAATTGATATGCTTGCATGCATATTAGTAGGTGATGAGATAACGATTGATAGCGATTACGATAGATCACAGATTATTTTCTTCATCGTTCTTGTAAACCCTAAATCCTCTACAGTAGAAGTTCTTTATCGAGCTCTGCTGAGGATTGTTGATTAATCATTCGACATTCTTCAATCCATACTTGAGTTGTTTACAGTTTTCATATTTATTATTCTACCTGTTATAAAGATCTAATCGATCTTCAAGTTAGTTTTTAACTCATCAAATACAATAAGTTAATAAGATAAATCAAAAATCGGAAATTACATAGACACACACACACTAATTTGAATAATATATTACCTTTTATGCCAAGAAAATGTGCTCTAACTCTAGAATATGATCCTTGTCGGGTTTCACTGCAAAGGTTACACCTGAACTTCCAATATCCTCCTGCTCCAGCAAGTTTATCGATTTTAGTCACAAAGTCCCACAATGGAGGTTGGTCTACTATTGTAGATGATCCTTGTGTTTCTTGTTCTTGAGAAGAAGCCATAATAATCGAATTGGTGAATGTGTGAATGAGTTTTGATTTTTTTTTCTGGTTCTTGTCTTCTTGATCGACAACACAGAGAAACAGTAAAAAAAACTATAAAAGTCGATCACCAAGTACGCAGCAGCCTTTACGCTTGTAAACTTCTAAATTCTAATTGACTAATTGACTAATTGTAGGGTAATAGCATTAGCAACCGACATAGGACTAAGAGGCTAAGCCCATTACTCTATTACTGCCTTTTAAAAGCCCATGCAAAAAAAACAGAGAAACGTGAACGAAACTTGGGAGAAACGTTTCAGAGATCGCCGATACTTGCCAGAAACATTTCCCGTCCGTTTCACCGGCGTTTCCGTTTCCAAGGCGTTTCAGATACGGGAGCGGCTAGTGATATGGCGTTTCCATGCATCGTAGGATATCAAAATAATCAATTTGATGCATTGCATTCTGAAAGATGTGAATCTTATTGTTTGCATATAGAGTGTTGAATTGAAGCTTCTTATTTCCTGAAATTTTTTGGTTTACATATGGATTGGTTTGTAGATGAATGGGGAAGTGGTGAAGAGATTTACATGGATGTGGATTGAAGATTCGTGTTTGCGTGTTTTGGACTTTTGGTTGTAATAGACTATTTGACTATTTCGGACTTTTTGTTTTAGTGATTGTGTGTTTGGTTGTAATCGTCTAATCGACAATTTCGGACTTTGTGCTTTAGTTTGATTGTGTGTTTGGTTGTAATAGACAATTTGGTTGTAAAACTCATGTTTTTTGAAATATTTAACTTCAATTAGGTGTTTTTTGAATTATTTAACTTATTGCTCCATTTCTGGAAAATGAGTTTAAACCCAAAACCCATGGGTTTAAACCCAGAAATCGTAAGTGTATGGGTTGAACCCAAGAAACCGAGAAACCGCCCAAACCGATATCAGAACCCGAGAAACCGAACCGACCAGAAACCGATGCTATTAGGTTCTGAAAACCAGAAACCGATCATTTATGGGTTGGGTTGGGTTGGGGTCCAAAACCGACCCAAACCGGCCCATACACAGCCCTATGAAATAGTAGTCAAATAATGTCAAAGAGTAGTCAAATTGTCATATACCTTACACATAAATACTGTTTGAAACGACAATGATACAGTTCGAAATGACAATACATCATGCAGGCTACAAAGTAGTAGTCAAAGTCTATGAAACAATAGTCAAATAATGTCAAAGAGTAGTCAAATTGTCATATACCTTACACATAAATACTGTTTGAAACGACAATGATACAGTTCGAAATGACAATACATCATGCAGGCTACAAAGTAGTAGTCAAAGTCTATGAAACAATAGTCAAATAATGTCAAAGAGTAGTCAAATTATCATATACCTTACACACAAATGTTGTTTGAAACGACAATGCTACAATTTGAAATGACAATACAATTCTAATGTGTCACAAACACCAAGAACAATGGAGGACTTTGAGAGAGAGATTAGGAGCACACAAAACGGCTAAGGTTCTACTTGGAACTCTTGGGTACCGATTTTGGAGCTAAGGGGTTACATTTATAGTGTGGAATTCCTAGGGTTTCAACTTGTAAACCCTAATTTATTTCCTTGGCTTTTAATCCAATAACTCATTTGATAGCCTTACGGACTAACACTTCATGGACTCTCACATAAACTTAGTCCATCACTAATCAATCATGAATCATTGGCCCAAACTATATGTATCACTAATTTACATAATCAATCCCCGTTAATTTAATTAGTCTCTTTTGATCACCAAATTAATTTTTGATCAATACCAATTAAATAATATGATTTCTCAATTAATATGTTATACTTGTAATATATTAATAAATCACATATAACCTCTTTCTCAAATATCCATCCTATCAAATTGCTCTGGTGAAGGAAACCCAAAAGGACCATGTTACTATCGGGTCAAGTACATACCTATTATAGTTATGGGCTTAGACACCTAATCCAACAGGAAGAAGGTGTAGGACTTCAATTTACTGGGGGAGGTCGGTCATCGAGTCATGGCTAGTACAGAGGTTATACTCAAGACTACTGAGTTAATCCAACAGGTACACGACATGTTGCGGGTCGTGAAAAGTTGGCAGAAGAGTAACGCAGATCGGCGACGTTCGGATCTCGAGTTTCAGGTGGGAGACTTGGTGCTTCTAAAGGTGTCACCTTGGAAAGGTGTCATCCGATTTCAGAAGCGGCGCAATATGGGCCCCATATTCATTGGACCTTTCAGGATTTCAGCCCGGGTGGGCAAGGTTGCATACCGGCTGGATTTTCCCGACGAGCTCAGCCAGATCCATAACACCTTCCATGTGTCTCGGTTTCAGAAGTGTGTAACAACCCGAAGTTGTTCATCTCCGAAAACCCATTCTACCCGTATAACTCGCCGTATTTCGAAACGTTCCGATGTCGTTTTTGGGTTAAGTTAATCAAACTTATATGTTTAATTGATGCTAATGAGTGTCCAAACCTCTTAGGAACTCATGAATTTAGCCCAAAATGTTTATTTCATAAATTTTAGAAATGTCCTCGCCGGATTACGGAAACTTAATCGGGTGCGACCAAAAGCCCCGTTTAATGCCGGTATCGGGTAGAATTCCACCGTGTCCAAGTTTTGCGACCTATATAAACGTGTTTAATCCTTCATTTGAATTTTTTCTCTCTCTCTCTACTCTCTCCCTAACCTCTCTCCTAAATCAAAATTCAAGGGTCCAAAACTCAATTTTAAGGCCTCAGATCCCTAAGGTACCTTCCTAACCTTAATGTATAGCATATTTGGCTTCCAAATTCGGGATTTAATCATGATTTAAGACCTTTAATGTGAGTTTACGGCCTTGGTTGAAGCTTAGTCCGTAAACACATAGTTAAGGGGCTTTTAAGCCCTAAAACCCTTCCAAACCACAACTAGACTTTAGATATGGCTAAATGACTTCATGGAATGGACTTAGAACATTTTAGACATGGATTTGAGGGACTTGAAGGAGTTTACGGCCAAGGCACATGCTTGGGCCGTAAACTCATATATATGGGGTTTTTGTGACCTTAAACCCTTCCAAAACACTAATAAGGCTTAGATATGAATTTTAGAATAATTGGTTTTAGCCTTGGGACACTTGAAACATATTATTTGAGGGGTAATTGAGAGTTTATGGCCAAGGCTTGTGCTTGGGCCATAAACCCTTCATTTTGGGGTGTAAACTCCTTTAAAGGTGTTAGAAAGCCACTTTAACACCCCTAAAGCCTTAGAATAATTTTTAGAAGTGTATACAAACAAGTTTTTGGCCTTAAAACATAATGAATCACACTCTAGGAGAGTTTACGTCCATGAGGGGGGTCTCATGGGCCGTAAACTCCAAAAACACCCCATAAGTCCCATAAAATTTCATGTAAGACCTTGGAACAATTTTAGCAATCACATGTGATTTGTTTGGAATCAATAACACAATTTTTTATGAGTATATAGGAGTTTACGGCCATGAGACCCATGCTAGGCCGTAAACTCCCTTAAGTATGTCCATTGGTGTTTAAAATTCATTCCAAGCCCTTAAACCAAACCTAGAAATTTTCCCCTAAGTGTTTCAAGCCAAGTTGCACCATAAACCACCCCACCATGAGTTTACGGCCATGAACTCATGTGGAATGGGTGTTCTAGGCCGAAAACTCATATATAAGTTTACTCTTGAAGAGTAAACTCCAATTCCTAGTCATTCAAGTCCTTAAACGCCACCCGGGTCCCTCCAAACACTTGTAATGGAGTGTTTTCGCGACTAGAAGTATTGGTCCCTAGAAATTAAATAATCTAAGTCCTAATTAGATACAAATGTGTATCTTTTCATTATACATAGGAACCTCGTGCGTTTGCAAGTCCCGAACCATCGTTTAGCGTCCGAAATCGTCACGTTTCTCGTCCGGTGAGTTCATACCCCTACACTTTTTCCGTGTTTTTCAATGTTTTCAGGGGGAGAATACAAGCAAACTATAACTATTTTACAAAACATAACATTGATGTGTTTCAAATAATATATGGCAAATTTATAAACATTTTTACTCCTTATGTATTATGATGAGCATAAGGGATGATTTATCAACTACAACTAAATGGATTTTAGTTAAGAAAATAACCAAACTAATCAAATTATTATGGGAATAACTTGGGGGTTCTTTAGTTCTCGTTTTATCATGTACTGATATGTGTATAAAGTCATTAGATAAACTATGTCTGATTCAGTTTATCTCTGTATCATTTGAATGTATTGCCAAATAGTTTCATTGTATGTATCTATATTCACTGTATTATGTTTCATAATCTTTTGTATGTTTGATATCGTATGAGAACCTTGTGAATAGTTTAGTACTAGTTTGTGAGTTAGTCACTACCCTTTATGGATGATCAGTAAATCCTCCCCGGAAGTGTAACCAGAGTCTCCTGGAGGGAGAGCGAGGAATTTGTGAATAGATCTATTCGGGACTGACAATCCCACACCTTAACTGCTAGCTACAGTTAGGCGGGCACGCCTGGGGTGACAAATTTTGGATATCGTCCGACGTCTGACAAGCGTCAAGGAGGTCTCGTTGTCGTATCATCATGGTTACCCGACTCACAATATGTATTAATATAAGTTTATTCACGGCTTTCGTTTTGGAGATATATATATCTAGTACGGGATGGTAATCCCATGGTTTTTGGTCTATAGGGTTCATATCTATTGCAGGATGTTATTCTTATGGTTAGAATCTATATCTAGTTCGGGATAGTGATCTCATGGTTTTATCAAAACATCTTATATCTAGTTTGGGATAGTAATCCTATGGTTTTATCAAATTATCTTGTATCTAGTCCGGGATGGTAGTCCCATGGTTTTCAGTCTATATTTTCAAGTATATCAAACTATCTTGTATCTAGTTCGGGACGATAGTCCCATGGTATTAAATCTATATGTAGTACGGGATGTTAATCCCAAGGCTTTCAAACTATTTTTCCATCTACAGTTCACGTATATTAAAGTATTTTATATCTAATTCGGGATAGTAATCCCAAGATTCTCAATATATAGTTTTGTGTATTAACTATACTATATGGTATTAAATCGGTCTTGTAATTAGGAAAATATGGGATTTTCCTGGGGTAACGTATAACGCGTAATTGAACTATAATGAAGGATAACTAAACTGTTTTACATAAGAAAATATGGAATTTTCTTGGATAACAAACCTTTTCGGAAAACTAAAGGAAACTGGTACATTTTTCAGCAAACAAACATCTTATGAACTCACCAGCTTTATGCTGATTTTCAAACCGCTTGTATTCTCAGGTCCACGTTAGACAGGTACCCGACGATATCTTTTGGAGAAGACAGAGTGCTCAGAAGACTCGTCTTAACTTTTATTCATATGATATATGTATAACACTTGTACAATTTACTTTTGAAACAAATGTAAACTTTCAAATATATGTAATGTAATGGTTGTTTACTGTGATTACTATGTACATTGGATTTGATACTCAACGTGGAGTCAACCCCGGAAATGTTTCCGCCTTTGGTTTTCGGGGTGTGACAAAGTGTATGGCCGATGAGTCCGCAATTATTCCTCTGGATGACATACAGGTTGATGATCGCCTGAATTATGTGGAGATACCGGTGGCTATCTTAGATCAAAAGATGAAGGCTCTGCGCAACAAGGAAGTGTCAATGGTCAAGGTCCAATGGTAACATCGAAAGGGTTCCGAATGGACGTAGAAGCTTGAGGCGGAGATGCGAGAGCACTACCCAGATTTATTCACAGTAGCAGACTTCGAGGACGAAGTCTAGTTCAAGTGGGGGAGAGTTGTAACATCTATTATTCATGTATTCGTTTTAACCCTTGATTTGTGATTTATTTGCAAGTTTAGTCCCTGGTGGAATTTTCGTAATTCTAGGGTCAGCTGGAGTTCACGGGGCGTACACCTTCATACGCAGGGCATAATCCAGATCGCATTAGTACAATGTGTGTATGCCAACACGTCGGGCGTACAAAACTAGGGTGAAACCCCTAAATTTTAGGAAACACATTTATGGCCACATGCACACCTTCTAATCTTCAGCCTCCTCCCTCATTTTGAAACCCTAAAGAGTATTTGTGTATTGTGAAGCTTTTTGAACCATTTTTGGTGTCATTTGGAGCTTTTAGAGTAGAAGGAAGAGCATTGAGGTGGTTGTGTTTCACTCAAGGCCTTGGATCCAGCATCTTGTCCCCTTTGTGCACCTTGTGGTGGTAAAAAGCTTAAACCTTGGTGTAGAAATCTTATGGATCTAGTTTTAGCTCAAAGTTGTTCCCTTTTTGGTCCCAAACTTGATCTTTGTGAGTAGGGTCCAAGGCATTTAAGTTTTCCTTTCAGAGGTTTTGAGGGGTGTTAAGTCATAAAGTTGGGTTTTTGGTCACTAGTTTCTCTCCATGCAAGTGCTAGATGGTCTTAATTGGTTAAGAGACTAGGGTTTATGGAGTTAAGGTCTTAATAGCCATGATAAACCATAAAGTTGGAAACTTTATGGTTAAGAACATCTTTTATTGCCTATATCTGAAATTTTGACGTAAGTGCTTAAAGGATTAAGCACTTAATAAGAGGGGTGCTGAGCAGTCGCATACGATAGGCATATCGAGGGGTATGGTGCACGTAGGAGGTCAGCTCCCCGATCCTCAATCAACTGTGAAGTACGCCTCACGTATCGGTTGACTCAGTTGACTTTAACCTAGATTTTGATTAGGGTTTGACATAGGGGTATTTTAGGTATTTGAATGGTAGTCTGAGTTTTGGTTACTATTATTCGTAAAGGTGACCAGTAGCGTGGGTTTCAGAGCAGCGTGTCATTTCAGCTTTTCGTCTATCTGTGAGGTGAGTCTTTCTTACCACCTTAAATGGGTCGAAGGTACCAAGGACAACCCATTGTATTGTATGAGTAAAAATTATATGTTATCGTATGATTTTGTATGATGTGGTTGTATGATTTATGTATTGAGCTAGTTTGGGTTCAGAGTCATTACAGACTCGGGGTTGATTCGGACCCGACACAGCTACTTGTTATTTTGGGTTGATACAGAGTCAGGGGTTGATATGGACCTGACACAGCCACGTGTTGTTATATACATGTTGTGTGGTAATTTAGGAAGCTCACTAAGCTGTATGCTTACAGTTTGTGTTTATGGTTTTAGGTACTTCCAGTTCAAAAGGGAAGGGCCCAACGTGATGGAATAGCATCCTCCCCATATAATTTTCGCACTTGATGTATTTGTACTCTGATGTTTTGGAATACTATAATGATTGATGGCTTTTGGTACGTACAATCAATGAATGAAATTAATGGTTTTTAAATGAAAATTTTTAGTACTATTTTTGGGTCGTTACACAAATATATATATATATATATATATATATATATATATATATATATATATATATATATATATTAGAGTACAAATTACGAATCCCCTTAGCTCACATGTAAGTTCCAATTACACAAAATGTCATGGTGACACTAAAATCACCAACATGGAGATGTAGAGGGGGAGAAAGAGATAGAGAGGGAGAGAGTGTGTGTGAGAGAGAGAGAGACTATTGTTTTAGATTAAATCAAGAGACCAACTGCATAATTAAAGGAACGTAGTAAGAAAAGCTATTGAGAAAGAATGACCCACAACACTTACCCTAGTCCATTGACCGAAAGAGGCATGAATGATAAAGGTATGCACACATGGAGTTGTGATTGGATCATTGTATAGTAACTTGAAGCAAGGAATGCAATCAAAGTCATAAGTTCGTAGTGTTTGAATCTGACCATGTGTTATTTTCCCAAATATAGTGGTTGTAAACCTTTCTAAACTCCTTAGAGCATTACTATGCAACATCACACCAAAAACATAAAACCATATTCTTATGTATTTTACTGCACTATAAACGTAGAGAGAGAGGGGGGAGAGAGAGAGAGAGAGAGATGCATAAAAAACGTGACCATAGGCGAAAACGGGGACTAATTTGGAAGTCGGGTGCAAAAGTTATGGTCGTTAACGAAGTTTTGGTCTTGAGCTATCAGTTCTATGCGGTCGCGCAGACATTTACACTTCTGGTCGCATGAAGCAAGAAGGGCGACATTTTTATCCCACATATGGCCGCATGAGGTTTTCATGCAGGCGTATGGCCCTACGCTTCTATCATTTTCGTTTTTAAGTAATGTACTTGCATCCCTTAGATCTAAACTACCCATAACTCATCCAAATAACTTATCAATCGAGTGATTAAGAACTTAATACTTCAAGTTCTTAATAGATAATCTTACGGAAGCACCAAAGCTCCGATCAAGCCATATAGTCATCAAATCTTCACCAAAGCACTAGCAATGACTTAATGGACTTACCTCCTACTAGACAAGGTTCCAATCATATCAATGAAACATTGATAAGACATTGTTTCAAAAGGTTGAAGTTGATGTTCCAAAATTACTTAGTCAGAGCATGAATCTAAATCCAGTGAGTCATTTAGATAACATATCACTTCCTAAATCCTTTTCCAAAATAGATCATCAACCTTCCAAACCTACTTTGACCGACGATTCCTTTCAAACACTTTCTTACAATTCAAATGACTCATAAATGAGTTTTTTATTCATATTTTACAACCAAAATCCCAGTAGGAACGTTAGGTTAAACGTGAAGGTCAAGAATGATTCAACAGTCTATTGTTATTCATTGACCGAATGATGAGCAGACTTGCTATTCATTGACTCGATAATAAGATATTCGTTGATGTTTTTAAGACGTTTCGAAAAACTAATAATAATTATCTATCTCTTGATTTGATGATGATTTAGGTAGAAGTATGTTGGAGTTTATTTTTTTCATGTAAATGATCAATGTATAAAGTCAATCCTAGTTTGTTTTAACAATATAGAATTACAGAAAAAATGTTTTATGTATGGAACTATGTTATTAAATAGAGAGTAAATTACACGGATAGTTGTTTGGGGTATTTTTTAACTCAGAAATCCTTTGAAGTTTCATAAGACATGAAATGGCTATATTGCCCAAATGTATTTCTTTTTTGACTTTTTATATTATTTGTTTATGTTTTGTTAATTTAAAATATAAAAACAAAATAATAAGTGGGTCGACACCAACTCCGGTCATCCCTTCCTCCTCTTGTTTCACCGGCCTTTGTTTGGTACTTCCACAACCATTTTTTTGACCTTCACGGTGAGTTCCTAGCCTTTGTTTTGTTCTTGCAAACACTAGGCAGTATTACACTTTAGCCCCTCACCCTTCTATGTTTAAATCATAAACCATCCAAAATGTAACCAAAAAAACATAGGTTTCAACATCTGAAACACTAACTCCTTAGTCGCCTTTTCTTCTTCACTTTTACACCTCCTTCATTCAACCTCTTCAAAACAGTTTCTGCACAAAAAATAAGAAAAAAAATACATTAGATATAAGGGCATTCACACAGACAAGAAATCAAATCCCTGTGCCATGTCTTTCTATGTGGGACAAAAAGTTTATAGTTTGTGTCCCATTGAACACAACAAAAGAAACAGACCTAAGGGTAAATAAGTAAATATTTTGTTGACCTTGAATAAACTTTTGGGATTGCTTAACAAAAATCTTATCTGATTCATCTGCTGCATGTTCCTTGTGATTAGCCCATTCAAGAATGACATCCTCTTGAATGATATCTTCATCATATAAAATATTCAGAACCTGCACAAACAAGGGTGCATACTCCTTGGCAGACTCCAAACACATTTCCTCAAATTTCAATATCACTTGAATTCTCTCATCAATACCTCGAAAAAAAAATGTCAACAATTTCCCCTATTTTGAAATGGCATCATTCGTTTCCTTCACCAAATCATTACCATACTTATTTGAATTATTAAGTGCCAATTTCATAACGGAATAAACCAAAGAACCAACACAAGCTCATCAACAAGTAATCCTTTAACAAACTGCCCATGCAGATGTTGGTAATCAAAATTGTCAGTGAAAAGACTAAGGACTTGTGGTGAACATATGTCTATGTAACAATCTTGTTTATCATTGTGTAAACATAAACAGGGGTTCACACTGAGATGTGACTTATCAAATTTCAGATCACCATCTACTTTATCTTCATAATACAGGAGTTCTTTTGTAGTAGGATCGATGGCCATGATTAATTCATCAGTTCCAACTTCTGATTGGTTGATCACCATTGTCATAACACCATTCTTGTCCTTTACTTTTCTCTCTTTGTGTTCTTCAAGGGCTTGTTTCAGCATCATGTTGCTTACAGTATCACCACTAACAAGTATGAAATCACCTTGAATCACATCACGTAAAGCACTTGTACAATTCTGGGATTCGATTGTTGTCACTGAAAAGTTTGGTTTTTGTTCCCATTTCGACTTGTCCAGGTAGTTGATTATTTCTTTGGAATGTGAACAACAACACAACACAAAAACTTCTTCAACATCTGCAGATTCCAGCCATGCTAATGTGTAGTCGATCATGGGGGTGTTCACTAATGGTAAAAGAACTTCCGGGCATTCCAGGGTGATAGGTCTCAACTTTGTGCTCAACATGTCAGCTACAACAATGGCTTGTAATGGAACACGTGCACCTTTCTTAGCTACCATTGTTTCGCAGCTTTAACTTTCAACCAGATTCTGCAACATAGACAAAACAACATTGTAAGCTTCAGATTCAAGGAATAGTTGTTGCATACTTAATGTTTACTCAAGAACCCTGCGCAAAATCTACTGTATATAACATTTCTTCACTATTTCATCATCGTTACTGCAAGCCCTCTTCTACGTAAGCTACCATTTAACCAACCAAACACTGTTAATTATAGAAAACCTTCCATTCAGATTTCATAAAACCCCAAAAACTTAAACATAACCCTCATTCTTCGAAGCCAAGTGCATCTCAGAAATCAAATTAACACATTACAGATGGTATACGTAGCATTATACTATAACAATAATAAATAAAAACTTCAAATTTATGATTGGTTAAAATCGAAAAGTGGAAAACATACGCTTAAGGAGAGATAGCAGTGATAACGCTCGCTGGAATCAATGAATCAATAGTAGAAGGCGACCGCGGCTTTACTGAGGCTGGGCAGACCTGTCGGCTGGGTGTCGATGGTTAAAGACGTCACCCGTGAGAGGCACGGCGGAGAGAAGCGCAGTGCGCAGAAGAGAGAGAAGGGATACCGGTAGAAGGGTGGTTGGATAAATAGTTTAGATGGGGGAATAAATGAGTAAGCAATAAACATTTTAAATGTTTAATAAAATGATGAATAAGTAATAAGCAATATTTGCTATTTGCTTGATTTTAAAAATCAGTTTATTTGGCTTATTCCTATTATAATAAGCTGATTTTTAAAGACTCATATACAAACACTTAAATATGCTTATTACGTTAAGATTAAGCAATAAGCAATAAACAACCTATTTTTCTCTATTCAAACACCCTCTTAATAACATAAAAGAGAAGTGGCATGATCGTAAATATTGGGAAATCAAAACCCATTTTCTTAAACACATAATATCTTATTCAAAAGATTTGATATCTCTCTTATCAGCAAGTTCATCTATCTAAGAGATCTCACTTTTTCTATCCATTATCGAGAGCTAGATTTCCAACGATTGACACCACCATCAACGACATAGTCACTATCCTTTTCTCCGACGACTTCTGGAACATCGATCTCCCCTCTCCCCTCTCTCTACCATTCCGCTAACAAAAACACAGATATGATAAAAACACTATTGAACTGCCATATTCGACATTGTCATTACCGCCCAACCTTTGTTATAACCATCGCCCTTAGCCTATTACCGCCTCTGGATCTGCCATCACAGTCGAACCTCAAATGTGTGCTTATGTGCAAGTAATTGTTGAGATCGAGATGAGATATGTTTCAGATTTCGATCGCTAAATAGATTATGATGAGCATTTTTAACAAATTGGATTAAGAAGTAGAGAGAGTGAAAAGTATATCCATATCTATAGTTGTTGATATAATCTCTATTAGAAGTCAAGGAATAATAAGAGAAAGGCTTTGAAAGAGATTCATCTGATGGTGTTTTCCGATAGAGTAATTTCGATTGTGAGTTTCACCTCCACAAAGCTTAAACAAAACTTCTATGATGATGTTATATGTGTAATGTTTGGGTTTTGCACCTTAAAATACGTTGTATGTTAAATTTATGACGGCTAAAATTTGATTATCAGGGTTTGTATAGAAAAACGGATTTTTAAAATAGAAAAGCAGAAATAGAAAGTTTAAAAAGCTTTAATTTAAAAAAAAAAAAAAAGTAAAAAAAGGTATAAAAAAAACTTAAATAAAACTGTTATTTAAAAATAATAATAAAGAAAGTAAGAATGTGAAAAAAAAGAGAAAAAAAAAAGAGAGAAAACCGGGTATTTAAAATAAACAAACATTAAAAAAATAGAAGTAAAGAAAAATAGAAAGAAATATTAATATGGTAAATACTTTTGAAACAAACACTAGAATAGAAAATAGGTTTTCAATAACCTTATTATAAAAAACAATCTAAGCCTAACTCTTCAGATCTATTATATTATAAAATCATAAATATTAAAAATAACTAAAAAACAAATATTTCGGATATCAAATCTGATTTTTGGATATTCAAATTTTCAAATATCTAAAATTTCGAATGGTTTTGAATCAGATCTTTTGATAAGGATTTCCAGTTACATATATCTTTAGAACATTCTACTCAAAACTTCAGAGATTGTAAGGTGTAACTTGGAGAGGGGTGCTCAAGAAAATATACTCTATTGATGTTACGTTATCTTATCCAAATTAGAAAAATGTTAAATATATATTTATCCTTTTTGTAATTTAGCCATATCCAAACATACATTACAAAAGCATTCAAAAGTTACTGTTCAATTTTAATAAAAAAATGAACATTAGCATTTCCGAATCATAGAACTAATAATTTCCATTTTGCATAAGAAAATAAAAGAAGTAAAATAAATCCATAAAAGAGAACCTGTCTAATATGCAAGCATGTGAATTAGCAAAAGTGTATCATCTATCATTGAATAGTCGGTCATAAGTTAAATTAAATACTTGAAACACAAAGAAACCACATGCTTAAAAAAAAAAAAAACAGTTCCTCGTATCTTAATTCCTACAAGGTCATATGATGCCTTATCAGACCACGTTCTTCATCCAATTGAAAGTTGCCTTTAAGAAAATCTGCACTCGTAAAAAACGGTTTCAAATCCGTAATTCCAAGATCCGAAACCTGCACACAAACACACATCATCCACAATCAGTCAGCATACATACATCATGCATACATGGTATTGATATATACACATGGCATACATACCTTGCTTTGCAACTCCTCCACCTTGACATCAATATACCCAACATTTTTTCTTGTCCCAGAAACAATCTCTTCAAAGTGCAAAGCCTCCTTCACCAACTCATTCAACTTAAGCAACACGAGCCTATTGAAATCTTTCTTGTATGTCATATACTTCTTAAAGCTCTGCATCACCCACAGTTTTTATTTTTATTTTTATTTTTAAAAAAAGACATCTTAAAGGTAGAAACAAAAAAAAAAATTACCTTCTGTAAAGCCTTTTGCACGCCAAACTTCTGTGTGGAAATGAATGAGTCAAGCAAGACACGAATGGCCATGTCAACATCTTCTTGAATCACATTTGACCTCAAATGCATTCTTGCATGAGCTTCCGACATTCTTATCATTGATTCTATGTGTCTCACTGCTATTGGTACCCCTTGTCCATGCTACACATTGCATTAACATACATTACATTTTAACATTTTAACCCAAAAAAATAAAAAAAAAATTAAATCACAAAACTTACCGATGATTCTCTTCGTAATTCAGCATAAACTTGTGTAAGTTTGTCCAAATCAGCATCATGCAGTTTTGGGAAGATGTGTAATTTCGCAAACGTGATGTACTTCTTCAGCATGTCTTGAGGAAGTATCTGAATAAAAAACAAACTTTAATAAATCAAAAAAAAAAAAAAAAAACACAAAAGCTAAGGGCAGTTGTGTCATTTTTGTGGTACCTCAGGATCCATCATCATGGCAGAGGCATCAATGTCTTCTTGGGAATTGTTCATGGATTTGTCATCCAAGTTGGACCCTTTGGCTTGGGATTTGAAGTGACTATCAACCACAAACTTAGCAAGCATTTCATCCATCACAGGGTCAACCACATCCTGTATTTGTATTAAACCATGTTTGTTAATATATATATATATATATATATATATATATATATATATATATATATATATATATATTGGTATATTAAGTTATTAGACATGAAAAAATAAAAAAGGTTATAATGATATTAGGTATAACCTTTACAACACAGAGAACATCGAATCTTGAGACAATGGGATCTGTTAGCTCAACATTTTGTGAAAAGTTTTTTGAGGAATCATATCTTCCTCCAATTGGATTAGCAGCAGCAATCACAGAGCAACGAGCTTGAAGAGAAGTTACTATTCCAGCTTTTGATATGCTGATACTTTGCTGTTCCATGGCTTCATGGATACTTACCCTGTCAACAAATGTCAAAATTGAATATATATTTTTAATTGGAAATTTAAAAAAATATAAACAAAAGGAATGTTTGTTACCTATCTTGGTCATTCATTTTGTCGAATTCATCTATGAGACATATACCCTTATCAGCAAGAACAAGAGCCCCTCCTTCAAGAGTCCATTCTCTAGTGACTGGATCCTTGTGGACTGCTGCTGTAAGTCCTACAGCAGAAGCTCCTTTTCCAGTTGTGTAAACTGCCCTTTGTCCAGTTTTCTCAACATATCTTGAAAAAAATATATATATTATTAAGCCTGTTTTTGATAAAGATTTAATTTGGGAAGAAAAAAAAATGCTTACTTAAGAAACTGGGATTTTGCAGTTCCAGGATCACCCAACAGCAAAACATTTATGTCTCCACGCAGTCTGTGTTTCCCATTCACATTCTTCTCTTGTCCTCCAAACATTGCAAGAGCTATTGCAGTCTTTATGTCTTCATGTCCATAGATTGATGGGGCAATTGACTTAACTATCTGCTCATTAATAACAAAAATAAAATGAGTAAGAATGTATTTTTCTAAAACTTTTGGTAAACAAGAATACAAAAACATACCCTTTCTCCAATTCTTGGATCTTTAGCCAACTTATGAATTTCTTGCTTGTCTTCTTCAGTGAGTTTATAGGCTGAAAACAGGTCTTGTTTTTTTGTAACATGGTTCGCTTCAATAACTGTGGCAAACACAGGAAACCCGTTTTTTGTATTTAAAGACAAGTCAAAGTTGTTTGTGTAGATGCCTGTGACTTCCTGTAAAGTTTTAAGAAAAGTAAAAAAGAAGAGAATGTTTAGGTGTTTACTGATATGAGGTTAATAAACCAAGGCATATAACAAAAGGGTAGAATAAGAATAGTACAATCTCTTCTCCAGGGCGAGCACAATCAATCAGATCATTCAAAAGTATGACTTCCTTGTGTCTTGGCAATCTGCCAGCTGGAACAATTCCAGGGCTTTCTTGAAGGGTTAGCTTTTGGTAATTTCTGTATATAGTCTGTAACAATCAAAACAGTATATAAATATATCAGTATAGTGTATATAGCTTACTTTGTCATGTTTACTAATAAGTGTATATATAGATACTTTTTCATGTTACCTGCTCAATGTTGACAGTGAATGGACCCTTTGATTGGCATTCTGGGCATGACCCAACTCTCACTTCTGAATATGAATTTTGGATAAAAGGCCCTAAAACTGTTCCACATTTGTTACAATCATACTTCACTTGCTGCAACTGAGGAAAAACTCCTGATCTTCGGGTCACAACTCCTCCTATACGGATCATTGTGTTTAAATGGATTTGCCTGTGAGAAACATTCAAGAATGTTACCAAATGGGGTATATTTCAGTTAACATATAGCAGCTTTTAATCAACCAATAAGGTTATGTCATACCTTATGTTGCGAATTTGATCATAAACAGGTAGGTTGGTTACCCTGACATAGATTTTCTGGTGGATACTTTTGTAGTTTGAATGTATACTGAACACAACTTTATTAGCAACTTCCTCCATGACTTCAAGAACAGATTGGGGTGCATCTGCAAGCCAGATGGCGATATTTGGGTGGATATAGATAAACTGTTTGTAATCAATCTCCAGACTGCACTTGTTGGCTGCAAATATGAATAACTTTATCACATTGGGAACTTTTACTAAGTTAAAAGCTAGGCAAAAGTGAGACACTTTACCTGACACCATCTCATTTATCTGGTTGAGATATAATAAATCATGGTTTTCATTTTTTGGGTTCTCATAAGTAAGGATGAACTCTTTGAACTTCTTGGCAATAAAGCGGCGTACTTCATCTCTAGTAACCCATTCCCTAAGTGTTCCCTGAACTCGGTACATCTCAAACTCACCTTCATCGTTTTCATCATCCTACATAGAAATGCCAAGAAATGATAGTTCAGACTATGATTTGTAAGATGAGATACTTCTGATTAATGAATGAGAAACGTGAACTCAAATAAGATAGAAAAGGGGCACCTCATACTGGTCATCATCTGTCGCATCAGTCATGGGAACATCCTCTCCTGAGTTAATCCTTTGTGATCTGCCAGGAGAACTTTGCATTGCATCAGTGTCATCGCCACCACGTGGACCAGGAGGAGCTCTAGTTCTTTTTGAAGGTCTGTAGCTATCATCATCGGTATCTGTAACCAAAAGTACAAAATTGAACCTTGTTTAGGTATTCATATCCCTAATATAGGCTTACAAGTGTAATTCATGAATCATGACCAAAAATGGTTAACAAGCATTTGATAACCAGAGAAAGTTAAAACATAGTTCTCCAAGAAATCAGATATGAAAAGCAAATGGCTACTAATCTTTAGTATTATGAACACCTTACAGATAGGTGTAGTGTTCTGGTTAACTATGTGAAATACATATCATTTATAGCAATCTAAAAATAAATCATTACAACCCGTAGACCAGAAACAAAAAGTAAACTTGGAGATTTAAGTGACAATACTTTATTATTAAAAGGTCTGGAAATAAAACAGCACAAAATCAGAAACCCTAACTGACCTTGGTCGTTGAGAAGATGGGGGAGCTTTGCCCTTGACGCAACACCCTCCCTGGTATCAAGCTCAATCTCTGCAGCCCTACGATCTGCCATAATCTGATCCAAATCTCTCTCGTCCTCCAGAGAATCGTCCAGCCCAACCGACTCGTATTGATCATGTTCATCCATTCTCCGGTAATCACTATACGGCGAAAAAAGAGAGACTTAACTGTCTGTGAATAACACAAATACTGCAAGAAAAAAAAAACGGTGGTAAAATGAAGAAACAACTTACTCTATGTAATTGTCGTTGAAAAGATCTTCACCTTCCCCTTCATCCTCGTCGCCATCATCAAGCTCATCCCTGATGATATTTGGATCAACGGCAGCCTCATCGTCGTCGAAATCAGAGTAATTCTCTGAGGTACGGCTATTGAAGGGAAGCTGATCTGTGTTAAATCCAGCAGAGGTGGGAGAATCTGGTGTAGACGGTGGATTCCCATTAAATTGACTGGAATTTGGGTTACCGCCTTGATCTGATGAAGCTGGCGACTGAGTAGGACGGTTTTCTCCTCCGGCATTTTCTCCCGCCATTTCGTCCGCTCTCCTGCGTTGTTCTGTGAGTGTGAGCTCTCCTCTGCACTACTCCCCTTTTAGGTCATACAAGTCTTGGCGGGAAATTTTCGCGCCAGTATCAGGCAGGCCCACCCCCAACAGACTCAACCCAAAAAGATAAACTATGTCGTTCACGGGCCAACCTTAATCCTTGGGCCTTGTCTTAGGGCAACAACAAGTGGGTACAGTTATACAAAAGTAACCATGGTTTTTTTTGGTATATTTGGTATTTAAATCTTTTATGTTTATAACTCAACTTTTATATTTGATATTAAATTTATTAAATTATATGAATGATCCGTTTGGTTTAGGATATTCTTCATGATTTTTTTTCAATCGAAGGGATTCTTAAACTTTATTTTGTTCCACATTGTCTCTATCATACATTAAAGGACTCTTCTATCTTTATCCATATTTTCTAATTTTTTATTACTTATTTGTTACTTATAATTTTATAAAAAGAATGGGCTCAACATGCCACCACCCTTCCGACTTATCCATTCCTCCCTTACAACGCCATGATTTAGTTGTTTTTTACAAGACGATTCATATACATTCATCTATGTAACACAAGGAAAACCATAATTACAATCAAATGAGTAAATAAAAGCATAATGCAGAAATCTGATAATAGAAACATGTGAGATGGGTAATAGAAAGAGCTTTATGGCATATGTGGTGCAGTCAATAGTCACCATAACATTCTAATCACCTACTTCGAAAATGGGCCGGTCTTTTGAGTTTAGTGATCAATATTTTACCCGGTTCTTCCCTAATTTTATATCCTAGCTCCATTGGAGCCCAAACATTGGGTGAATCCAAAGAATATTAATAATTTCTTATAAAAAGCTACATGTGTTTAGACACATTCAATTCTTTTGATCATACACCATTTTGTCCCAAGCATGCAAGACTAGATTTTTATCTTTTGTATCTCTCCGGTGAGAATCGAAATGTCATGTATATAAAGATGGTGTCAATGTCCTTCTACCATAAGATGTATATTTTAGGATGGCTTAACGAAAGCTTCCTATTCAATGAGAATTTTGCCTAAATACAAGCTATTTTAGTATTGAGTTGAACCATGTAGTAGAAGATTGGTCCCGTGTACCCGACAATAACGTATTTTGTTTGTTTTTTTTTTAGTGGATAATGATCAATTACTTGATTCCTACATTGGTGAATATTAAGTTACAAAGAAAAACCTTAAGTTTAATAGCATTGAGAAAATTAGGGAAATTAGAATTTTCTATTACCCATTCACTCATTTGTTCGTCCCAATATGAGATATTGAGCACTATACTATAGGGTTAGGTAGGATTCTTCTTCACATCATCTTATATTCTTCTTCGTCGACAAATAGCTTAGTGATGTGAGTGGAAGGATTGAGAAAAATCTTTATATTTGAGAGTGAATGGTCATTTGATAGTTGTTGACTTAGTTAGAATTTATGTCTGAGTTCATATTTGAATGAAACAGTATTGTTTAATTATATCTTTAACCGCCAGTGATGAATGGTGATAAATGACCATATTACCCCTTGATGAATACTTTATATAGTCATTGACATTTTTCCATGCTTGATTTACCCCTAAATTATTTGAAATTGTTCATCTTTTACCCTTATGACCGGTTGGTTGTAACCAGTCATAAGGTTAAAATATGAACAATTTCAAATAATTCAAGGGTAAATCAAGCAAAAAAATAAAGTTCAACAAAGTGAAAAGTTCGTTACCCTTTCAAGTCATTATCCCTTTAAATGAAAGGGATGAAAAACTTTGAAAGTACAAAAATCAGTAGCCAAAATGTAAATATTGGAAATTGGCTTAAGCACATGGATGAAGTCTAAGTTTGCATTCTGATCGTTCCTTTGTACAGATTCTTGTAAGAAATTGCAAGGAAATAGCAACGTACTTTACGCTCGTTATCAATAGCAATGTGTTTATATTGTCTTTTACTCATAACGGTATCATATTTATATTTATCACCAATAATAGCAATATGCAACCTGAAAACTTAAAAAATATACTTTATTTATTACCCAGAAAATAGCAATATATACTTATATTTCTTTACCCTAACAACAATGTACTTACATTTCTTTACCAATAATAACAATATATAATCTATCACTTGTAAGCATTTTAGAATTTTCATGTTATGTAGGTATTATCAGTAAATAAATGAAAATACATATTCTTATGGGTAAAAAAAATAAAGTATATTTCTCGTATTGGTCTAGAGTAAAGTATGTTGCTATTTTACAAGTTGCATGGTTCTTGAAAACATCAAGACAAGAAAAAGCATCAGCACAAGTTTACAATGATCAAACATAACCTTCTTCACATGTTCTCTTTTATTAGGTATTTTTCATGAATACAAGGTGACCTTACAATCCATGACGGATAGATTATACCATGTTACACAACAAATCTTTAGTTGGAAGATACTCAAAGCTACAATTTTTCTTAAAAGACCAATACAACATTCACCAAGAACTTTTAACTTTTAATTTTCATTCTTTTAGTCAACAAGATGGGTAAACACATTTAATCAAAAACCCAACTTTATACTAATAAATTGCATCATATTCATACCTGATCAAGATTTTTACAGGTTCCACAAAGATTACACTCCATTACGCTAGGAGTTGTGGTAACAGATGGAGGCAGGGGAGCCAATGTGCCCCAACAGTTCTTTCGATCACACATGTAAGTCAGGAAGAAATAAGCATGAGGAAAGTCATCTTCTCCTTTCATCGCATCAGTGTCTTCTTCATCTTGCATTTGTTCATCAGGGTCCTCATCCATAACACCGGAGGTGTCCTCATCTTCTTCTTCATCAATGGCATCAACTTCTAATCCATCATCGTCGCTTTCAGACCAATTCGCCTCCACCTTGCATCGATCACAGTCACATAGGAACCCGTAATCATCCCTGAGACTCTTCTGACGTTCTGCGTACTTAAGATTCACTGGGAAATAACTCAAACAGATTTCCCTTTCTTGCGGGACATCATGGATCATTCTAATGGTGATGTCAGTGTTGTTACCTGAGGCCGATCCAGCAACATCAATATAATCAAACCTGCAAGCATTTGGAAGGCAATCATGGTTGAAGAAAGATGCCATTGGATAGATCCCGTATGCCCTGACGGATCTCCCTTCCCTTTCTTCTGAAAAAGGTTCCATTAATCCGAAGGCGTTGAGCTTGTCCTTGGCCAGCAGAACAGAAGTTAATTCCAAAGAAAACCCTAATTCGAGGGGCGGAGGTGGGCAGATGGAAGAGATAAGCGAATGGAGAAAGGTCGCAGAGGAATCCGCATCGGGCTGAGAAGGAACGGATCCTTGAAGGGACGACAACATCCGAAACCTATCTGGGGAGACACGTGCGAGGTTGTAAGCAGAAACCAGAAAACGAGCCTGGAGCTGGAGGTCTAGTGGTTGATGGTGGTCGGAAAAGTATTTCCGGAGCCGTATTAGCGCTTGGCAGACCCACGGGGTGTGGGAGGTGGTGGAAGCGACGGATTGGCATTCGAAGGTACAGAATCGGGATCCGCAGGTGGAGCAAGAGACGTTTTGCGGCTGCTGTGAGATGCTGGTGAAGCAATGGGAGCAGTAGCAATTGTTGTTTTTCTGGTGATCGTCCGAGTGAAAAGGAAGAGCAGAGTAAAGAACGATAGGGGAGTCCCTGAGAACGATTTCACCTGCTTTTAAAGGGCGTAGAGCCACCATTGCCCTTCCCCTTCCTTCTATCTCAGTCACGCCAATCGCCGCCGTCTCCATCTATCTTTTCCTCCGGCTACTAGTTGCAGGTCCTAGGTTTTAAGAAGGGTTTTCCCGAAAATCTTCTTCATTTTCTATCAACACCCTTCGTTAAAATAATATGATAAATGAGCCCCTTAACTATGACAAAAGTTCAAGATTGATGAAAGAAAAGAAAGCCGTTTCAAATTTTAACCTCGTGTCACTTATTTTCATTTTTCACATAATCGGCACATTTTGGGGTTTGGGTTTTTGGTTTTTTGGTTAGGGTTTTAGGGTTAAACTCGTGGGTTTTCGATTATGATTTCAGGTTTCAAACCATATAAATAGATTAATATAATAAATGTAAAATTTTAAACCTATGGCTTTCTTATAACAAATAATTGCCAAACAGAAACAAAAAACAACAAAAGGTGGGATTTTAATATGTTTCCCACAAACCACAAATTCATAGAACTTAATATGCATATTTACAAAAATTACCAATAAAGAGTTAAGATATATCATCTCAAAAGGTGGGATTTTAAAAAAATTAAGCACGCTTGCACACTTCATCATGATGAGTTCATAAGAAAGATGGTTGTAAATAATAATAAAAAAAATGAACACGTGCTCTTATGGTGGTTAGCTAAAGTTAGATGTGATAAGCAGTTGTTGCTGATGCCTAAATAGGAAAATCATTATTTTAATAATTCATTAGATTAATGGCAGCTTAAAGTGGTACTTAAACAAAGTGCTTAGTTACCTTTCAAATTGGGAAGTAATGGTAAAATCCAGATGTGATGTATGTAGCCTTTTATTAGTAGCATGAATATGATGTGATTTGCACGGCTAAAAAGAAGATACAATATCCTAAATTTTCTTTTCCCTTGCAGAGGTAAATAGAGTTATTAACTTCAATTTGTTCATATAATGATACATATATGGAAAGAGAGGAAATAGCAATGTACTTTCATATACTTGTTTATTAATTATAACATCCTACTTTCGTTTCTTTCCATTACATCGTTGTACTTCCAATTGTTTTTCAATTACGACGTTGTACTTTAGAAAATCTACCCTATTTTAGCATTCTACTTTCCACTTTTTTCCTTACTATATATACTACATTGTACTTTCGGAAAAAAATTGTTTTCTTTTTAGGCGAATAGTGCAAATTTCATTGAAAAGATGTTACTTCTCAGCCTCCTATTCAATTTCAGCCAAGTAAACCACTTATTTCTCAAATTCAAGAAAAATAAACTTTATAAAAACCTGTCTAGTTGCATATGTGCTAAGTAGATATATAATGATATATCTATGGGTGATCCTTTCTTTTAAAGTCATTTTTTTTTAATATGACACAAAATCTTTTTTCTTGTTTTTTTAAAGATTGAACATTTGTCACCTCATTCTTCACTTCTTCATTATAAGCTTTCTTGTCTTTTTCTGTTTCTTTTGATCTTATGTTGTATCCAACAAGCTCCAAGTTGTTATCTTGTACACATGTTAGTTTCAACATAATCTTCTTGAAGCTTCATTAGAACCTACTCCAATAGTTTCTCGAGAATTACCAAGCTTTTTGCTTTCGGATCTCTTTAGAGGCAGACACACCTCATAACTTTCATATTTTCTAATCCACTTCATGTGTTTCAAATCTCAAATCAGTTTCATCTACTTTGCCTACAACAACCAATTTGACACGCCAGTTAGGGATACTTGTTCCTTTTCCATGAACTTGATTTGCTTAACATTAAAGTTGCTCATCCACTCCATTTTAAACTACATGATATGCACTAAAACAATATATGAAGTCATTCTTGGACAACGCAAAAATAAGATAGCATATTCAGGGTTTGTCCCACTGTTATCATTTGTCATTATTATATACCACTTGTTGGTTGCCATAGTTATAGTATGATGTTATAAATGCCCAAAAAGAGGTAAAGAAGGTGTTAGGTGTAAAAATCTCAAAATAACAATACTTGGATTTATAATGTAAGCATAAATACATACCTTCCTTGTTAAATTGTTATCGTTTCTTTTTCCATTTCCATAGTGTACGAACAGAATAAATTAAGGAAATAGAATGGAATTCAATTACACTCCTTGTATATTTCAATTCGGTCAATACATCTCGTTTATGTACTAAAATATAATAAATTATTGCTCTTGAACATGCATCTAGAAATTGTATTGTTGTTTTATCTGTTTAGAGAATCTGATATAGAAAGAAGACAAGGATACTTGTGATCTTTATTATTTTTATGATTGTATTACTTGAATTACTTTACCTCCTAATGGGTTATGGCAAGCAAAACAAGGTAACTATGTCGTGGGATTCCTTTTATTATTACTTTTAAGATTGTAAAATAAGAAGAATTAAATAAAAAGAGTAACATGTTTATATTTTTAAATCAAAA
The DNA here is from genome assembly GCF_051521515.1 of Lactuca serriola. Taxonomy (NCBI): domain Eukaryota; kingdom Viridiplantae; phylum Streptophyta; class Magnoliopsida; order Asterales; family Asteraceae; genus Lactuca; species Lactuca serriola. The sequence continues at coordinate 45,463,011 of NC_136410.1, forward strand.
CAACATATATATATGTTTTTAACCAAAAACAACAATGTACTTTTATACTATTAACATTAGAAATTGTGTTTGTTAAACTAGTTGACTCTTTTCGTTTTTAGAGGGAAGAAATTTCCTAAATAATATTTTATAAAAAAAATGTATGAGGCCTTAATTTATTTTTTGTACAGGGCCTCCAAAATCTCAAGAACAAGCGTGTATCATATATATATATATATATATATATATATATATATATATATATATATATATATATATATATATATATATATATATATATATATATATATATATAGGAATGAGTTCTATGGAAAACAAATAACTAGGGCAACATCTACCGGAACCAACAATCAAATAACACGTGTCCATTTCTTTCTTCACAAGTAATGTATTGTGGAAGTGATTTGTTGTCATGTTTTCATTGGTTTAAATATGTGTTGCCCTAATCATTCATTTTTCATATAACTCTTCCATATATATATATATATATATATATATATATATATATATATATATATATATATATATATATATATATATATATATATATATATATATATATATATATATATATATATATATATATATATATATCACCAATAATTTGAACAGGAGCAACATCCATCTTGGAAGGTATGAAATTGGTAAGCGTCTCTCACTATAATCATACATTGGGATGATCAACGAGCCAAAACCGGACCGGACCAGCCTAACCGAAAATCATGAATTCCTTACCCGAAAACCATACCTTTTTTTAAGTGTACCGGGTCCAAGTTCGATCCGGTCTGGTTCCGAGTACTAAATTGGGTTTCAGGATTTAGACCGAATTAAGCTTTAGCGGTGTTGTTTACGGTTTCGATCTAGTCATGTTCGGGGCATCAAATTGGGGTTCACATCTTTGTTGTCTATGATCTCGGGTTTTGTTTGTCACGTTACTCTTTAGTCTTTAAGCATACTATTTCAAATGATAAAATCTTACTACGTAAAATCCATTATACGTATCTTTGTTGTTTTCGACTATAAAAATAATAAAAGAAAATGAATGCAAATGTAATAAGTGGCATTATATAAATCTGATTTTTTTTTTTAAATTGATGTCTCGTAAAATTATATGTTACCCAATGTATTGTAATGAAATAAACGTAGTAAACTTTATGTTGTGTTCTTCAAAACAAATACAATATATTTTGGTGAAAAGAATAAAGTATTAATAAAATCAAAGGTAAATGTCATTATAACACAATTAACTATCGTCATTTATCTCACTTGGTTACTAATTTTTTTTTTTGCTCAATAGGTCATTAAACTTACAACTTACATGTCTAGTAAGTCACTTTCGTTAATTTTTAACGGATCATCCGTTAACCAGTTATTATAATTTACAAGAATGGTCCCTATGGTTTCAATTTCTTTTGTGGTTCATCATTTACCAACATCGTTCGTCACATACACCCTACAGTTCACTTCCGGCACCCACCAACGTTCATCTCGAGCAACCCCCATGAATTTTTATTTAGAGTTTAGTTTACCGGCCGATTTTAAGTAAAAATACGATACATTTGATAGAAACTCCAACCACTTGAATCCTTTAAATCGACCAAAAATATGTTAGATCACTAAAATGGTCATCGTAGAAGTTTGCAAACTGCATTTAATAATATTTGGTGAAATAGTTGCATGATCAGTTTTAATATGGGCTTCTTATCGCAAATAAAAATATATACGTTGGTAGTTAGTGAACTGCATTTAGTGTTGTATTGTGTAATAATTTCATCCGGATAATCCGATTCAAATAAACATGTCATGTATATATTTTGTGAAGGTAAGGAGTATTGATGCATTTTTTATAAGAAAAGGTTAACTAACTAATATCTTATTGGTAAATAATTTCTTTTCTAGTAAACAAACATTCTTACACTTTCATTAATGTTGATTCTAAACACACACACACACACACACATATATATATATATATATATATATATATATATATTAAAAAATACATTATTTAAAATTGAAACTCGTTGAAATTATTTTTTAGTAAAATTAACTCAAATAAGCATTAAATGAGACAACTCGAGAGGGCTTCTAATCACCAAAGTAAAACACCAAAATTCAAAGAGTTGGAGCTTCTTCATACTCACGTTTTTTAGAGAGAAAGAATGGGAAGAAAGAAGACCAAAACTTGGCAAAAATGCAAGTCTCATGCATCTCTTATATAGTCCATACAAAGCAAGGTATTTTTATTAAAATACTCTAAATTATTTTTAGCCTTTAGAAACATAGGAGACAAAGCATGGATGTTGAAAAGCAACCCCCATATTTTAATATTTTTTGGCATACCTCTTGAAAATAGGAGGATTCTTTATTTTTTATAAACTCCAAGTTTATAAAATATAAACTTTGTATCTAGGTAAGAGACAAAAGAATCAAACTAGTCCAAAATATTGTGCATGACTTATTAATTCATACAATATGAAATAATAACTACTTATACTCTTTTATAATTATTATTTTCACAAAACAATAATTATTCCCTGATTTAAAAATACAAGAATCGATATTATTTATTAATAATCATATTAATAATAAATATACAAAATATGCTAACTTGATAAAGGTCTTATAGGATCATATATTATTAGCAATATCACTCCACAATGATTTTTAGGCATATAGATCCAACATCCTCTGTCTTCCCAGATTTATCTTTGACATTCTCGTTTAGGACATGTATTTGTATCTCGTTTAAGTTTTTTAGATTCTAGTGGTGTTTTGGGTGATTTGACCACTTGTGATATTTTTTTATTGTAGTGGTTGTAAACTGACAACATTTTCTTATTTACTTTTCAGTAAAATTATGTCTTGCTCTATTGCTCCTTTTGATATTATTCATTATGATTTGTGGGGCCCTACACCAGTATCCACAAATGATGGATCAGCCTATTATGTATCTTTTATAGATGATTATACTCGTTATAACTGGTTTTATCTTATGAAATGCATATATGATTCCTTTGGCATTTACAACAATTTTAGAGTTATTGATAAAGCTCAACATCCAGTTGCGATAAATTGCTTCAGGTGTGACTTAGGGGGTGAATATACCTCTAATGAGTTTACTCAGTTACTTGCTTCTGATGGTACCATACACCAATTATCGTGTACTGATACTCCTTAACAAAATGGTGTGGCAAAACGGAAACACTGTCATATTGTTGAGACAGCCCGCTCATTACTTTTCTTTTGGGAATAAGCATTCTTAACTGTTGTTTATGTGATTAATCGTATTCCTACTGCATTAAATTCAAGAATGTCTCCTTTTGAGAAGTTATATGGCCACTTACCAGGCTACTCTTCTCTACGAGGTTTTTGATGTACGTGTTTTGTTCTTCGTCCTCATGTTGAGAGGAACAAGTTAGGACTAAAATTTGTTATTTGTGTATTCTTGGGGTATTGTGTTGGATAGAAAGGATATCGTTGCTATGATCCTGTGAGTTAGAAGTTATATGTTTCCCGACATGCATGCCACCTTTTTCGAACATATTCATTTCTACTCGATTCTTGCTACAACCTATGATGTAACGAAGTTAGGTCTTCTGTATATTGATCCTTTTGATGAGGATATAGAGACTCGAGATTCATCTGTGCCGCCTGATCCTCCAGCTCAGGACACACTCCCATCTTCAGAGAGTTCCTCGACTTCTTCTGAGTCTGCACCTTTGACTGTTGAGATCGAAGACCCACCTCCACTACCCCTTAGGAGGTCTACTCATCTTATTAAGTCCACCAAGCTTCCATATTTTGCCTACTCTACATACTCAAGATTATTTGTTTTATTTATAATGAGCATCTACCATCTGTTTGAACCTAAATCATATATATAAGTTGTATTGGATCCTCTTTGGCAGAATGTTATGGTTGAGGAACTCACCACTCTTCATCAAACTCGTACATGGGATTTGGTTTCCCTTCCTCATGGGAAACATACGATTGGTCGTCGTTGGGTGTACAAGATAAAAGAAAAATATGATGGGTCTATTGAGCAGTAAAAGGCCATACTTGTAGCAAAAGGGTATTCTCAACAATATGGTTTTGACTATGAGGAGAATTTTACCCCAATAGAAAAGATGATGACAGTACGTACTATGATTGCAGTTGCATCTGTTCGACAGTGGAGGATCTTTCAAATGGATGTCAAAAATGTCTTTTTGAATGATGATCTCCATGAAGAGGTTTATATGTTTCCTCCTTTAGGAATTTAGCAACAGTCGGGTGAGGTTTGTTGGCTTAGCAAATCTTTGTATGGTCTCAAGCAAGCACCTCGTGCTTGGTTTGAGAAATTATCCACAATGATTACCTCTTTTGAATTTGTTCAGAGTAATCATGATTTGACTTTGTTTATTAGATCCTCAAGCACCGGACGAATTATTTTGTCCTTATATGTGGATGACATGATTATTACTGGTGATGACCATGGTGGTATTGAGTATTTGAAGCATGATCTAGCTCATCGATTTGTTATGAAGGATTTGGGCTTGTTGCGCTATTTCTTGGGTATTGAGGTAGCTCAGTCTAAAAAATGGTATCTTATTTCTCAGACTAAATAGATATATGACTTGTTTACACGGGCGAGCCTCTCTGAGAATCGAATGTAGATAATCCTCTTGAAACCAATGCACGGTACTCTCCTACTGGTGGTGTTCCTTTATCCGATCTGAATCTTTAACGGACTATCACATGAAGTTTGATTTATCTCACATTTACTCGTCTAGATATTGTTCGTGTTGTTCATGTTGTCATTCAGTTTGTTACTGCTCCTACTTCTGTTCATTGGGGCGTTGTTCTCTATATTCTGAGATATCTTCCTGGTACTTATTTTTCAGACCTTCTTGTTTCCCTCGACGTCATATCTTTAGTTGTGTTCCTATAGTGATGCTGATTGGGATGATGATCGTCATGATCGAAAATACACCACCAGATTTTGTGTGTTTCTTGGAAAGTCTCTCACTTCTTGGAAGAGCAATAAACAAGACGTTTATGGATCTTCCACGAAGGTTGAGTATCGTGTTATGGTTGTGACTACATGTGATAGTATCTGGTTACGGTGGCTTCTTGCGAATATGGGGGTTCACATTTTTTCACCTACTTCCCTGCATTGTTTTAAGAAAAGTGGGATACAGATTGCAAAGAATTTTGTTTTCCATGAACGGAAAAAGCACATTAAAAATGATTGTCGCTTCATCCATCATCAATTACAGACCGTGACCATATCGCTTCCGTTTGTTCCATCCACCTTGCAGCTTGCTGATATTTTTACGAAAGTTTTGCTAGCGTCTTGATTTCGTTTCTTCTGTGACAAACTATCAATGCTTATTACTATGGCCTTGTGAGTTTGAGAGGGGAGGATTTTAGCATATATATGTTTATTATAAGCCCACTTGTTTTTGGCTCATTTTTGTCTTTAGTCCGTTAGGGTTAGCTTAGCTTGCCTTTATACTCCTCATCTTGTTGTTCGTTGCTTCTATGTTTTTCAAGAACCCTGCAATCTTTCTATTTCATTAATCATATGACTCTATTATCACAACCAATATTAGATTATAATTGCATGTATCCAATTGCAATCTAGGGTTACAAAGTCAAACCTCCATAGCCCCTACAATCCTAGTTTTTACGTCCTGATTGAAAACTAATCCAGATTTCAATAGGTACCCGTGACACTACATGGTTAATGAAAGGTACCTAACATTTGAAAGCACCAATCCAAATGTATACCCGTTATTAGGAGGCAGGAAAGACTCATGGTGATCTGAAAGCATTGATTTAAACAAGCTAAGAACTTCAAAAACAAACCCATTATGGCGTGCAAATCCATGTGCTTCATATTTTTGAGTAAAGATCGATCAGAGCATTAATTTCAGCTATATCATCTTGAGAGCACTGATCAGACACTATGAGATGAGTGTGAATTACTTTGTTGAACTCAAGGTTTTTTTTGTCCCGCCTAAGTATCTTAAGAGCTTAACATTTTCATGTCGAAAAAACATAAGGAAAGGGGTTGGCCGCATCAGGACAAACATTACTATAAATCCATCATCTCAATATGTTCACTAATTCTTGTTTAATATTGTATACACTTTTATACATATTAGATATTTTTCTACGAAACTTAGAGAATTTAGGCTAATCATTTTTGTTTTATTAGGCCAACACATCAAACTAGGATCTACTTGTCTCCAAATTAATGATTCGGTTTCTTATATGAAATCAGCTACATAATGAAAATACTTATCATATAAAACTCAAATGGTTATTTTTATTAGGGTTTTTCAAATGCTAAAAACGTCTAGGTACCAGATTTTGATATCCGAATTTGTATCCGAAATTTCAGTGACATATTCTAATAGCAAATTCTGATATCTTAAATTTCTGTCATCTTTATCAATAGAAATTCGGTTGTGCCAGCCATGGTTGTTGACAATCCAATAGATGTATTTGATACAAAAATATTTACTTATAAAATCCTCAAAAGATAAGTAATTATATTTTAATGCTTGAATAGCTGGTCTCCTAAACTAATTTCAAAACCTAAGAGTATACATACTATAAATAGATAAGACCGGTAGGTGTACGAGGCATGATGCTGAGATGGACATGTACACCACCACAGCAGGCACACCGTGTATAGTGATGTTGATGTGTGGTGGTATTTTGGGGGAACTTACTAAGTTTTGGCATACAGTTTTAGTTTGTGGTTTTAGGTACTTCCGAGGATCGCGGGAAGGCAAATGCGTGATTGTACACAACTTCCTGTTTTGTCATTGGATCTTGGGGAAAAATTATGATTTGAAATAATAGTTTAATACAATGATTATTTTGTAAACAATGATGATGAATGATTGAGTTTTGAAAAATTTAAATTTTTGTGATTTTTTGAGTGTTACGCTTACCCTATTTATAAGGTACAATAGATGTAAAAAAAATACAAGGACTAGATTTGACATATCGAAACTATTATGCCTTGTAAATAGATACCATGTCGAAATTGAATAGCTTTCGTCACTTACAGAGATAAACTGAAAGAAACAACTTTTGACTCGCACTATCTACTTTCAACCCTACATCCCAACCTACTCACTCTTGGTACACCCAACGTGCCAGGCTGGTCATCCGCGATCACTCCTGCCCAGTACGCCCAACATACTCGGCTTATCCCAAAATCTTCGTAACTTCTACTGGCCATAACTTCCGCATCGAAAATCCATTTTCGGCGTTCCTTATATGCTCAAAAAGGTAATGAGAATCCCTACACTCCTATCAACTATCCTTTTCCTTAAACCCTTCCGAACTTAAATCCTTAATTAATAAAAAGCCCAGACCATCACTTTTACCATTATACCCTTAGACTCCAAAGGCCAAAGCACAAACCAAACTCTTGGATCACATAATCTACATTACCCACATCCAAATGGGTCTAAACATCTCTTTCCCCAAAGCATGAAGCCGTATGATACTTGATATTCGGGTTATGGCCCCGAATTATGAAACAACTCGAAACAAGGTGTTACAATTTGCACACAAGGGTGTTAATATCTCATCTATTAACTATGGTTATTGCGACTATACAAATGAATGTGCAAATCATGTACTTGTCAAGCGTCAATTTAACAACAAGGGAATTGAGCATGAGATGGTGTGGTGTGAATTTTAATCATGTTACAAAAGTAGAGGAGCTCCTAAATTGTGCTACCACATGGGGTCATTGCCCTAAAAAGCAAAGGTTGTTCACTATCATCTACTATGGTATGATGTCATGCATAATTGCATACGGAGGGCGTGTAATGAGAGAATCTTTAAAAATCATAGATCTTCCCCAACCATGGTTGCAGATCGTATTCGATCCTTAACATTTATATGGTTAAAAAACATGAGAGAGAGAGAGAGAGAGAGAGAGAGAGAGAGAGAGAGAGAGAGAGAGAGAGAGAAAGAAGGAAAATCAATTGGTATCCTTTCTATGTTTGTAAATTATATGTATGCTTATGAGTAATATTACAACTAGTTATTTGATTCTATTAATTGCTTTAAATAGGTTGATTGCATGACAACCAAAATCTATATTGTTTTTTATTTACTCGGGCATGAAAAAAAATTACTTTTCAATTCATTCGACTTAATTAAAACGTTTTATTTAGGATAACAATAAAAAATTAATGAATTTTCTAATCGTTGATTGTGATAATTATGGTAATGAAAACTTATTGCATCGTTGCATATGGTGTTGATAAACATGTAGATTTCTTTGTTGGTCATATTTGATGACATTTTCAGTAATATGTTCATACTAATGTTACGGAAGCTTCAAGACTTTGGTGGGTGCACGGTGGGAAAATTGTCCAAAAAAAAACGTAAATTGCTATTAGCTATAGAATGTTGTGGTGAATAATTGAATATGAAAGACAAAAAATAACAAAATATTCAATAATGTGTCTCATCCTCCTACCTCGACTGTTAATGGCGTGATCTCGATGAAGTTTTCATGTCACAGATATAAAGGGAATCATTATAGTTGTAAATGGACTGACCGGTGTTGTTCTCCGTTTCTTTGTTGTAATGTGTAACTGTAAACTCTTTTTTCCTACCCGGCTAGCTTCTTGCTAGCCTGTTGCCCTTTTAATATTATTCGTCGTTTCCAAAAAAATCGATGACATTTTGAAAATTAAGAAAGCTTTCGCTTCAAAGTCTCTCTAAAATTGCCTCCATTTTCTTACGTAGCTTGTACCTTCATCACCGAAACACAATATTAGTTTAATAATAAAGACTAATACACATATTACTATTGGAAAATCTTCGATAAAGTCTCAATATTTTCGACAAGTTTACGATTTAATTCTAAATATTATGATTTTTCTGAAATTACCCTTGAATCAATGTATTGACAAATCATTTATAAATGCAACATACATATTTAATTATAAACAAAAGAAATACAGTTGTTGATAATTTAAAGGAATGAGAAGACGTACTAAGTATTCTGTACTCCCATATTGATTGCTCACAACTTCAAACCTTTTACGTTCCTCTTATAGATCGATGTAGGTGTCATGATTAGATGAACTATGTGGACTTTGAATGACACTTTAGATACATAATCACTATTTACTCGTTTCCATTTAAATTATCATTCAAGTTTAACTTTTCAGTATGATGGATATGTGTTATATGATAGCTGTTAATAGGTATGGTATAAAGGTTGTATGATAGTTAAGTTATAGAACATAAGATGAACACTAACATCATAGGAACATCCACATAATGCATCTCATCATGACATCTACAATTATACATAAGAGGAACGTAGAAAGTTTGAAGTTGTCAGAAAACAATATCGAAGGGCCGGGGGGGGGGGGGGGGGGGGGGGGGGTTATTTAGTTCATATTTTCATTCCTAGAAAATTAACTTTATTTCTTTTATTTATAATAAAAAAAATATGTTATGTTTATAAAAGATTTGTTAACAATAATATACATTAGTTCAATTGTAATCTTCAGAAAAATCTTACTATTTTTATTATTAATTAAAAAATACCGCATTCTTCAAATAAGTTTTTTTTTTTTTTTTGACTAAATTAACGAAACAAAATAGAATATCTGAGAAATTTACAAAACCAGCCAAAAATATTTTTTTGGAGTTTTAGCAAGTAATTTGTTATTTTTTTTTTGTAAACAAATTTCAATTTGATATTAAACCGCAAAAATATAAAACAATATATACATATTCTTCCTATTACTATTTAGTATTACCTGGTATATATTCTTTGATGTACGATGTACGGTGGGTTTAATTGGGAACTTTAAAAGAAAAATATTAGTCAATATCCAATGCCATTTTTGTTATTCTCAAACCTAGGTTAATATTTGAAAAAAAAATGTAAATTCCATAATTTGGTATTTGTTCGTGGAAAAAGAGAAGAATTTGGCAACTTGCACTTTCATGGGAAGGTGTGACCGGTCACCGGTGTACTATTAGAGCTCTCACCTACCCGCCCTGTCTCTGCAAACCGCAAATCCCAAACCAAATCCACCCTTCTTCGACTAGTTCAATTCTAGTCAAGGTGAACCAGGAGCGTCTCTCTGGCCGGAGAAAATGGCCTCCCAGAGCAGCATGTTCGTCGTACGCCCAATGGAGTCTCCGGCGACCGTAGCTCCTCGTTTTCCGGTGGCGATCACATTCAATTCGCGCAGCGGAGCAGCGGGTTCCGAAAATGTTTCTAAATTGAGCATTAGAAGAAGTAAGTTAGTTTTGGTGTCTGCACTGGGTGATCGTAGCAGCAGTAGCACCGGCGGCGATGGTAATAGTAATAGCAAGGGCAAGGCGGCATCATCAGTGCCTAGCTCGAATTATGTCGTACCCTTGGACAATCCCTCCTCCTCATGCATCACTCGTCCCCTAGCTGAGATTCTTCGAGACCTCAATAAGCGGATCCCTGATAACATCATCGTTAAATATCCTGATAGTATTCAGGCGGCGTCCATCCCTTGGTACATTTCAATACACTCACTCAAACTCTCTCCAAGCACCAACTTCTGTATCTATCTTCCTCTCTCTTCATTTAATCTGATTTCTTTTTGGCGATCTGAAAATGTCTTATAGGTACCATGCCAACAGGATGTTGAGTTTCTATGCTCCAGGTGCGTTTCTTGAACAATGCATTTTCTTTTTCAGGAAGATTTGTCACTTTCCCAATTTCAATTCTCATTTATAAACCTACCTAGTAGCCAATTTTGATGCTAGAAATTATAAATGCCAGGGGAAAGAGGGAAAACATAGGAGTAAATCAGATGTAGATATGGGATCAATTAATGATGTATGACTATGAGGGATCTCCATTAGTTTGCTTCCAAATCTTGAATTTCAAACCATGAATATCAAAACATGAACTTGATATTATATAATCTTATCCAGGTGTAGGCTTTCGTTAGGTCATATGCATGCTTGCATTGTAATCTACTTGAGTTTGTTATTATTGTAGTTTATCTGTTTGATGAACTTGTATTTCCACATATATCTTTTGTTACCTAACTTACCTTATAATTATTTATTTTCAGGTTGGTGTGGAGAAATACGTGATGTAATTTTCTCAGATACTGGAAGTGTGACTGTGGTGTATCGCGTCACTGTACGTGCAACTGATGGCGAGGTATACCTAAATCATCAAAATGGCTACATTTATTTATATCATATAATAGTACATATGGACTATTTGGTGTTTTTTATACTGTGTTTGGTATACATTAGACTAGGATTGACTGTTGTTTACAATTATTTGCCCCACCCAAAAGGTGGGACATGGACTCACTTTTGATCTGTCGTTTGTGCAAAAGACGTGAATGCCCTTTACATCCTGATGATCCAAAATAGACCTAGAAAGCATTTGTTGTATTTTACTCGTAAGCTTGAATGCATATACTGATACAGGCACACCGTGAATCAACTGGAACTGTGTCTTCCACCCCAAATGGTCAGATTACTGATCCTGTTGCTGCAGCTGAAGAAATAGCTTTTTGCAAAGCATGTGCTCGATTTGGACTCGGGTTATACTTGTACCATGAAGATTAATTAGATGAAGTAAAGAATTTTCATATGAGAGAACTTGAATAATAATAATATATGCTAAAATGTTTCTTTTTTAAATCAAAATATCCGAGTACTTCCCATGCTACTACCTTTCAAGGGGTACACACTATGTTAAAGATGTAATAAATGTTGCTTAAATATGTTTTTTTTTTGTATAGACAACTTCCCATCTTTTTAATTTTGTTTTGGATGAGAAATGAATTGTAACACCCCAGTTTTCTTTTGACGGTGTAAGCTTACAAGCAAAGCATACCCACAAACACTTCAAAAGCACATATGCACGTAGCTCACAAGCAACTTACAATCACAGATAGCTTACAAGCAAACATTCAAACAAGTTTCATGAATAGGATATGTTATACACATGCTCTTGCCTATAAATAACAAGCAAACTTAAAACCATTTACTTCCATCCAGAAATAGAACAAACTCTAAATATAAGCAAATAATACACGGTTGTGTGCTATATAAAATTTTTATGTATGAAAAGTATATATATAATCATGTTTTCCTTACCTAAAATGATGTTATCATTATATAACAAAGATTTGTATTTTACAACATTTGGCGATGTTGGCATGTGTTTTACCATCAACTTCTATGCATTTCCATGCACTTGATGGTGTTCACGAGTCTATGTTCATTTTACAAACTTACAAATATTGAGCGTATTATCCTCCCATCTTAGCTTTTGGTGGGATTCTAATCCTATGGCTTCAAAAGTTTAGCACCAGTGTTTGTAATCATCCAAGCAGTAATTGTATCAGCAAGCAAATCCAACTCCTTTGAATTATTTGCACGAAGAGTTGGAGAGTCTACACCCAGTGAATTACCTACTTCTTTAGCAACTGCTTCCCATGGTGTCCCTGCAGTTAAATTTGCAAATAGCTCTCCACCCCTGTTTACAGCATCCACCATTCCCGGTGGGACATCTGGCAAAGCCTGATCAATGCAAATAGGTTTACAAATTACAACACAAGATATATTATTAAGTCAATAAGTCAAAGAGAAACAACAACCAAACCTGTTGTAAAGGAAGTCCATGATCACCAGGGAGTGAACGAATTGACATATCCAGCACTGAACTAATGGCAGCCTCTGAGCTAAGCACCTGAGCTAGGGTGGAGGTTTCATCAATCGTATCATCTTTGAATTTAATTAAAAGATTCCTTGAGATTCCATAGTATGATTTTATCTGCACAACAAATTCATAATCTTTCAACTTTCAACAAAAGGATTTACATTTACATTCACATAATTAATAGATACCAGTCTTCGAGTTTCTTCTGGTTTTGGAGTGAAATTGTCTCTTCCATTAGCCAACTCCATGTACAAAGGAGGAAGTTGCTCAATCAATGGTATAACTTGTTTCATAATGCGAGGGCTAAGGTTCTCCAAGTTTTTTAAAGTCATTTCCGCCTGTGTGTATACATATCAAGAATCAGTCATTTTATAAATTCAAAGAAAAAAAAGTGTTTCTTAATTGTTACCCCAAAACGGATAGTTGGTGATGCTGCAATCTGTGAGAGGATTGGTCCAATGCTTTGAGCCATTGGTAAAAGAACCGGTGAGAGCAATGGGACAGCCATGCTGGCATCCTGAAACACCAGTAAGTATAAATATGATATTATGATATAATTGCAAGAATTAAGAGATAAGTACCTTGTTGTTGAAAGCCATATATACATTACCACACCTCTGTATAGCATACCTGGAACCTGATCAATACAAACTTACTTGATTGTCAATTTGTCACTGGTTCTAGATGAACAAAAAAAGAAAAAAGAAAAATAACCAATCAAAAGGTGGATGACGGATCCTAGAGAATGTCCAATTCCAAAAGATGGAAGATCCCTCACCTATATTATATGTATACCAAACTTAATTCAGCCAAAAGAAAATGGAAACAAACTTTATATACGTAAAAGAAAACGCTCACTGTTTCGTTTAAAGCCCTAAGACACCTGTCAAATTTGAACTGAACTTCGTCTGCTATGAAGAAGTGGTCAAAGCCACTAGCATAAGGTGTTGCAATTACCAATGCACCCCTGGACAACAACAAGAAGAAGAAATGTTAAATAATTCTAAAATCATATTTATGTTTAATGAATATAATAATAAGAGCAGTTACCTCTCTGAAAGGCGTTCCAGAAATAAGCGATAAGTGAGCTGAGGAGCTGCCCCAACAAATATGCCACCAACAAAATGCACAACAGATGTTGGCTCTGAATTTCTTGGTTTTAATACCCAGGCTCCCTGAAATTGTATAAATCACAAACCAAATAAATGATCATAGGTGACACTAAAATCACCATCACTTACATTTAATTCTCTTGTTGATTACTATTATTCATTTAATACAACAAAAGAAGTTTATTTGTTCTGCATTGAAAGTTTGACTTAACCGTAAATAATGGCAAAAGAACCAGATTAGGTTGGGTTTTTAAACCAATGGAAGGTGGAGGTTAATATGCAGTAAAAGTTACTTATTTTGGGATATTTATGGTGAATAACATAGTACAAGTGAGTTCAAGTATACATTTGTTGTTGCATTCCATAACTCCATTTTGTTGATGAGTGTATGCACAAGATGATTTCATTGAAACTACACAACATACTCATAAATTTAGTAAAGGTGTCCACATTATTATTACAAACAGTTATAAATAGAACATGGGATATTGGTTTCCAAACATAAGCACAAAATTTGATGAAACATGAACATTTTCAGTATATGAATCATGTGTGAATTGTTGATTGTAAGTTCTTGGTGGAAAATTGTTGTTTATGTTCAATGTAGCAACTAACAAAAAGTGGAAAAAAGTCCAGAATAATAACAAGTAGAATGCTTTTAGGCTATAGCAATATGTGAACTACACCTCAACTTCCTGCCAATCTCTTGAACTACTACCCCACCCACCTTGAGATTGCTTCACAGTCTCAGTGAGTAACCTGCAAAAGCACAAGATGTGTATGGTTATCATGAACACATACTGTGTACATATTTAGCACATGACATGAAACATACAACTCAATAGAAACCAGAATCTATGTGTTTAATTAGATCTAAGTTGCAATTCTTACAAAGGATTCAAAAAAAAGTGAAATACATCCAGAGGGTCAGGTGCTACTAATAGTTGGGCAATCACTCATCTATTCAAGTTGGATATATATTTTTGATTCTTTTCTCTGTCTCTCTAAAAAGCTCCCCCACTGTTCCCTTTCTTTTTCTAAACCACAGTTGGCGTCCTTACAGAGTAAAGAGTAGAGATGAGATGAAGGAAAATTATGATGATAGGGTTGGGCAGAATCAAAATTCAAAAGGACCTGCAGTGCATACCTCTCGATCTCACTGTAAAGCTGGATTCCAGTTCGTCCTGATTGGTTGTTGCTGTCCTGACCGTTGGAATTGCGACAAACTACCTTAAATCTATTGAGTTTGCGAAATCCGACAGATGACTGAGGATAATGATGAATACCATGTAATCGGACGTGACTCCGGCACAATTTAGACTCAACTTGTGGAGAGGCAAATTGCCAATGCGGCATCCACACGCAGGTAGCCATGCCTATGGACCATCAGAACCAAGAACGTGAACTTTAAATATGATCAAACAAATTTTAGGGTTCAAATTCAGAGCCCCAAAATCGAATTCAAGGATTCATTTACAAATTTGACCCATGTATCTTCAACTAACAACGAATTGAGTAATTGAACAACTTATGGAGCTCGAAGTAACAAGAGTTATCGAATGAAGTTGAAAACTAGGAATAGAAATTACTTGGAATTAGAGAAAATATGACCTAATCTCCAGAGCATCAGTCGTCGGAGTAACTATTGGAGAACTTGCAATTTGCAAACTTCCTAATTCGGAACGGATATTTTAGAAAAGTCCACAAAAAGTGCCGTGCATGCAACAGTTTCTAGACGATATTTTTACGGGAACAACGGAAGGTTAAATCTCGGTGACTAATTATTTTCCTTAATCATAACAAACAAATGTTCACATTGCATGTCTACTTATGATAATAACCTAAAAGGATAATCTATTTTGAGAAAATTTGTAAAATGACAAAAAATGAGGGATTGTTTGAAGAAACTAACCGATAATTAGAAGTTTCGAAAAATGACCACGACTTTCCAGAAAGATCCTCTTCGAAAGTCCTTTAACCCAGAGGAACAAAAAAACTTTCTGAAGAAATGACGTGGCAAGAGAAAAAGACAAAAAAAAATTATAGAATTTTAATTCCGCAGAGGGTGCATCGTTCCACAGAGATGCCCTCTGCGAATCTGTTCCTCAGAGAAGTATCTCTGAGGAATTGTTCTTCGCTAAACCATGGTCCAATAACAGTAATGGTATTTGTTTTCTTCTAAATCTAACGAGGCATCAACATTTAGTACAAATCATTGATTCAAAATAACAATTTAAACTATAAAACTATGGTTCTAAGAAATAGACTTAGAAATCATCGAAGAAATAAGTCATGTTTTAGCGAAAAACAATTCCTCAGACGAGTACATCTAAGAAAAGATCCGCAGAGGTCATCTCTGTGGAACGATGCACCCTCCACGAAATTAAAATTTTATAATTTTTTTTTGTCTTTTTTCCCCGCCACGTCGTTTCCTCAGAGAATTTTCTTGTTCCTCAGAGCGAAATGACTTCTGCAGAGGCATTCTTTGCGGAAGTCGTGGTTATTTTTTGAAAATTCATAATTATTGGTTTTTTTCTTCAAACAACCATTTCTCTTTGGTCATTTCACAAATTTTCTCATCTATTTTTATTTGTACATATTTAGTCGTTCAAATTTTTTTGTCTATATTTTTCGATTGAACTTGTTGAAATGTTCAAAAAACATCATGATAACCTTCAATCGTAGGTTTAGCTGCTTTCCGACGTATTTGACAACTCGGGCGAGGCTCCAGTCATCTTTTCCGGCAAGACTCTGACGTTCATGATTTTTCTGGCGATTCTCCGGGCTATTATTCATGTGTGTGTATGTATTCATTTGATAAAAAAAACCCAGAAGTTCATGTATGTATGTATTCATCTACAAAAACCTAGAAGTTCATGGATA
This sequence comes from Lactuca serriola, assembly GCF_051521515.1. Classification (NCBI taxonomy): domain Eukaryota; kingdom Viridiplantae; phylum Streptophyta; class Magnoliopsida; order Asterales; family Asteraceae; genus Lactuca; species Lactuca serriola. Next base: position 45,479,721 of record NC_136410.1, read on the forward strand.
TGGATTTGTTTTACCAAGCAACCATCGATCGCCACCTACTACAACATATTCATCAAATATCATATGAACACAAACCAACGAGAGAAAATATTCAGATCCAAGCCACCATTTTCCCCCTTTTAAGTCATTCTTCATCTGCAATTTTTTTGTCCGTTGTTTCTTCAAATATCATATGAACACAAAATCAGATTCGATGAACACACACATGATCTTCAACACACACATAAAACCATACATATTGTTCTGTGTGTGTTTTCCAGAAACACATGACCAAAAATCGAACTAAAGAACAACCCTAAGTCACATGTGAAGGTTTTCTCAAACCTAGAAATCGATTTCCAAGAACAAAGAAGAAATTGATTTTGTATTTTGGGTTCCTTGAAGATTAACACACTTACATGTCTAACGAGCTTCGAGATGAACTTGAATCTCGAATATATATATATATATATATATATATATATATATATATATATATATATATATATATATATGATTTGTGTTAATCTTTCTTAGAGAAAATATAACAAAGAGAGAATAAAAATATGGAAAATGTGTATCGTTCAAGAACCCATACCGTCGGAAAAATCATAATCACCGGAGAAGATAATCGAAGCCTCGTCGGAAACTGACTAAACCTACGATTGCAGGTCATAAAGATGGTTTTTTAAACGATTCAACAAGTTCAATGGAAAAAATATTGACAAAAAAACACAGTGATTAAATGTGTACAAATCAAAAAATACACTACCCTTTTAAATAATTATACCACATATTTAATGTAAATTGCATGTGTACACATTGTTAGTTATACATACCCATCATTTGCCATAATCTTATCATAATGAATTTAACACGAACAATGATACATGAACATCACATCACATGACTATAAAAAGTGAAAACATAAAAAGTATGTTAAAATTAAATTTAGTTTTTTACACAAATTCAGAAAACTAAAATATAAAAGAGACAAAATAACCTAATAAAAGTCTTTTTCTCCCGATCAAACA